>NW_027466938.1:230000-365000 GCF_046128005.1 Genypterus blacodes | reverse complement strand
CACACCATCTCAGTGCAGCAGCTACTGTGCAACCTATGTATTCCCATTGCGTGTGACAAACTGTGTCAGCACATTATTCTTGTGAAGCATTTCCCCATGCATAATTCATCCCTCAGCCTACATCCCCACATGGACATTTTTTTGAAATCCCTTTGAAGTTAATTCCCTCTGCGTGATGAATCGCCCCGCTAGTTTCCCACTGTGTTGTTGCGGATTGTGATTGTTGTAGTCGTCTGTGTTAGACGACGTCACCTGTCCAAAACACTTTGGCTGTTCAAGGCTGGGGGGGGGGGGGGGGGTTACTCAACATTAAACTAATCCACTGGATTTGTGTGTGTGTGTGTGTGTGTGTTCATGTGCAGAACATAAAATTTCAGGTTATATTAAATATTTTATAGGATGATGGAGGAAATGCCACAATCCAAAGTGTGCATCCGTCCGTGTGTGATGTAGGTTTGCCCCCCCTCACCTTCACCTACACACACATCTATACCAAGCCCCTCCCCCCTCCCCCCGCCCTGCACTCTGCTCCATTGCCCCCCTAACCAAGCAAGAAGTCTGGAGGGAAGTCTGCACGTCCTCATCATGTGACTCTTTCTTTCATTGGGCTGTAAATGTCTCTCACCTCACTGACTTGTATTATCTTAGCTTCTCATCTTTGTGGGTTTAAGGACTTCTGACCCACAGATCTGACAGCAGGTCTGGACGGTCCAGTGCCTGTCGCCGGAGCACGACCAGTCATGATATGTGAGAGGTCGGCTTCTCTAAGAGGCTGTGAAAATGTCTGCATGGATGAAGATCACTCTCACAGCCAAACAGAGGAGTTTGGCTGTGAGAGATCGCAAGCATAACAGATACGTGTTGGGAACAGTTAAGACACTTATAGTCACAGGCAACCAGAGAAACTACCTCACTCACTCACTCACTCACTCACTCACTCACTCACTCACTCACTACCTCACTCACTCACTCACTTACTACCGCACTCACTCACTCACTCACTCACTACCTCACTCACTACATCACTCACTCACTCACTTACTACCGCACTCCCTCACTCACTCACTCACTCACTCACTCACTCACTCACTACCTCACTCACTCACTCACTCACTACCTCACTCACTCACTCACTTACTACCGCACTCACTCACTCACTCACTCACTCACTCACTCACTCCCTCACTCACTCACTCACTCCCTCACTACCTCACTCCCTCCCTCGCTCCCTCCCTCCCTCACTCACTCACTCACTCACTCGCTCACTACATCACTCACTCACTTACTACCGCACTCACTCACTCACTCACTCACTCCCTCACTACCTCACTACCTCACTCCCTCCCTCCCTCGCTCCCTCCCTCACTCACTCACTCACTCACTCGCTCACTCACTCACTACATCACTCACTCACTTACTACCGCACTCACTCACTCACTCACTACCTCACTCGCTCCTTCCCTCACTCGCTCACTACCTCACTCGCTCACTACCTCGCTCAGTACCTCACTCACTCACTCACTCGCTCACTCACTCACTCGCTCACTCGCTCACTCACTCACTCGCTCACTACCTCACTACTTCACTCACTCGCTCACTACCTCACTACCTCACTACCTCACACGCACACTCCCTCACTACCTCACTCACTACCTCACTCACTCACTCACTCACTCACTCGCTCACTCCCTCACACGCTCACTACCTCACTACCTCACTACTTCACTCACTACCTCACACCCTCACTCCCTCCCTCACTACCTCCCTCACTACCTCACTCACTCCCTCACTCACTCACTCACTCACTCACTCACTCCCTCACTCACTCACTACCTCACTCACTCACTCACTCACTCTAAGGGAGACAGATGACGTCCAGTGACTCAGAGTAAAGAACAAAGTGAATGAATACGTGCTGACTCTCTGGTGAAGGGCGTTAATGAGGGCTGGCTTCTCCTCTGACAGAGAGAGAGAGAACCCAGGGGAGGGAGAAGTTCTGCTGAGACGTTCAGCAGGTGAAATTACAACAACTCGTCCCACTTGACAATTGCCAACTCTGTAAGCGAATGGATCCCTGAGCCGTCTCTCTCTCTTTCTCTGTGCAACAGGGAATTAATTAGCGGGTAGATGAGAGGGAAAATGAGGCTGTAGAGTAAAGAGGCTCATTGTTATGTTCCTTCTATCCTCCTTTGTCCCGGCCCATATTTGATGGTCATGCTTGGGAGAGGCTTTTGTCGTCCATATCCACCTTCAGCCATATAAAGTGGTTTGTGAGATCACTGGGCTGAGCCGCTAACAGGCGCGTGGCGTCCAGGCAGCAGAGACCGCCGCCCCCCCGTCCCCCCCCGTCCCCCCCATCCCCCCGCTGTGTCTTTTTGTAAATCACAGAGCCATTACACAAGAGACGAGTGCTGAGGAAATATGGGCAGTGAAAATAAGCGCCGCTTCAGCTCAGGTTGTGTTCTGCTTCAGCACACACACACACACACACACACACACAGATTTAGCATCTCAATGGCTGAAGAAAACACACAAGCAGGCAAAGTCGCTCTGCGCTGGAACTCAAACACAATCAGTCAATTTCTTATTTGAAGGAAGTTGAAGGATGAATTTGCAACCTGAAGCTCATCATTTCTCATTTCTGAATGAATCTAAATATCCCGACCGCTGGCGCTGATGGATCAGAACAAAGGAGGGCAGATACATCACAGAACATTTGCATCTCATTTACCTCAGCGACTCCTCGCAGCAGAATCTGCATCAACCTGATAAGACATGAAGAGAGGAGAGACTCTAAGTGTCTCCTTTAGGGGTCAGATTCATCTGAAAGGAAACTCCTACACTCTTAAACAGGAAAGAGCTAAACTGTTCTTAAATACATGCTGAGGTGTCGGCCGGTCTCCTTTGAATACAGGAGCACCTATAATGTTATAATGTGTTAAATAATGTAAGAAAAGCTGCAGATTTCGTCTCACCGGAGCTGGAAATGAACCTGGAAGGCTTCATGTTCATACTGAGGCTTACAAAGACGCACTGCTCTCCTGTACAAACATGACTGTGGAGGGTTGAGGGTCGTGAAACCTGAGCTTCACTCCGGCGTGTGTGTGTGTGTGTGTGTGTGTGTGTGTGTGTGTGTGTGTGTCACTTGGGTCTTCTGGGACTCTGAGCCGATCTAAACTGCTTTTCCTAACGACGTCCACTGTAAAAGAGATCAACTCTCATCAGAGGGAAATAAGAAGGAGTTGATGCTACAACGTTTACTTACAATGCTTTACATGATGAGTGTGTGTGCGTGTGTGTGTGTGTGTGTGTGCGCGCGTGCGTGTGTGTGTGTGGTCTATAGGGATCCAGGCCGTTTGGGCAATTTAGAGAAACGACGAAGATGATAAAAATAGCAGATCTGAATTGATGCCTTTAAATGTTGGCTGTTGCCGGGCCAACGAGCCTCTCTGCTCCTCTGGCAGCACTGTGTTGCTTCTCGCTGTCCGGACGGTCTTAAACTCTTAAACTCTTAAACTCTCTGTGTCTCTGCATTATTAAACAGCAGTGAAATATGGAGCCGTGACATCGCCTCCTTTTATGTCACTCTAATCGACAAAGCCTGTGTCAACTTAACGCCTTAACAGCCAGCGCCGTAGCAACGCTCGACACTAACCGTGGCCAGTCGTGATTTGTTAAGGCGGATGTATGAAATTAACCCTGTGTTGGCTAAAGTTCCATCGCAGTACATCCCTCCGGTCAGTCGCACTACCCAATGATTCCACTAGGTGTCTTAGACAGGAAGTATGTTGTCTGCATGGCAGTGAGGCAGAACGTCTCATTAGTCAGTTCTCTCTCATTCTTTGTGATGTGATGGTTTGTATGCGCATGCTTTATGAGTTTGGAGCAGGCGGCGTGCGGGACGAGAGTCATGATGATGCTGCAGGAGATTTGTGGCATGTATGATGGAGCCTCAGGGGGATGATTGCTCCCCAGGCAGGCCGGGAGGATTGATTATCCTGTCTGAGAGGGCGCAGCAGGAAGACGGTGGATTGACCCGTCGATGGCACCCAAAGGAGCTCTGCAATGCTGGATTGCAGTAATTACTGTCAGAGGGAAATCACAAACTCTGATGCAGTCGTGACACTTTTATGATTGAGATTTTGATTGACACGCATCGTCTCTGTACATGACACTGGTTTGAATTATCTCTGAAACAGACAACGCTTCTGACAGCGGGGGTTTGTTTCTCATTTCACTAAAAACAAAATCAGCAGGACAGCAAAGTAGCTACAGTTAAGAAAGAACGATGGGAAATGCAGAATCACTCTCTCTCACACACACACACACACACACACACACACACACACACACACACACACACACACACACACACACAAACACACACACACACACAGAGGGCACCAGGTGTAACTCAGAGGATTGCATATCACAACAACAAAATGCAAATGAAGCCTTTCATTTCCTCGTCTGGGTGGATACCATAGTGAATAGGATTGAAAATGGGTGCTGTCACTCTCCTATGTGGAGGGGAGAGAATACTTTTACTGGAGCTATTTATCATCGGCTTCCTGCTGGCAGATGATTCCATTCAACCTGAGAGCGGGAAGCCCAAAGGTCACGGAATCTATTCAGCAGGGAGAAACACTCTGCAAGAGAAAACATTCAGCTTCAGCTTCAGTGATGAGGGTCAGGACCTGCCAATGGGAGTCCATCATACTGAGTGAAAACGCTGGATCATCTCCCGCAGGGGTTCAAGTATCTTGGGGTTCACAAGTGAGGAGAGAGAGAGAGACAGAGAGAGAGAGAGAGAGAGAGAGAGAGAGAGAGATTGTTGATCTGAAGGGAGGCAGTTTGTAGACAGAGAGGCGAGGTTGAAGCTCCTCATCTTCCCTGCTGATCTACATTCCCAACCTACAGTCCGGCCTTGAGCTCTGGCTAGAGACCAAGAAGGTTGTGAAGTGTAAATGAATTTTCCTCTGTAGGGCGTCAGGACGTCACAGGCTGACTCATGCGTAAGCAAATCCTGGAGACAACAGGATCTGGCAACACTGATGGACTCAGCGTCAACATCTTTAACGCAGAACCTCTACATCACAACAAACCACTGACAACATAAAAGCAGCTGTGTAGTAATGCTTAGTGAGTCATAACTCAGAGATTGTCTCAGTTAAATCACAGAGAGACGGTCACAAAAACAACTCTACAGAGATTGGTTGCGATTTATAAAGGAGCGATTGCGTACAGGTGTGTGTTTATATGTGTGTGTTTTCCTTTGCAAACGCCGTTTCTCTGTTTTCTGTCTACGCAATGTTATAGTCTGGATTCTAAGCAATAATCTGAACCCGTTACAAATGAGGACCTAGGGGAGAACTCTATGTAGAAGGGGTTCTCCTCCTCATGTAAAGGAAGCAGCTGAGGTGGTTTGGGCATCTGATCATCCCCAGAATCCATTGGGGGGACGATACAGTTTATCCCCTTTAGCCTGTGAACGCCTCGTTGTGACTCAGTAGGACCTGAATGAAGCGATGTGGGAGTTGGACAAACTCACCCCTGATGGTTGAAGTGGTTTCATCCACAATGTTTATAATTTGCCTGGACTCATCTTCTCTAAGAATTCTCTCTGAGGATGGACTGTGTGTGTATATGTGTGTGTGTGTAGGGAGCGTCTGTGCTCCATTAGCATAGCTGAACCTCATATCGATTAGCTTGCACACGTGTTTGTGTTCACGCGTGTAGAACGTGATGAATACAGGCGTGTGCCGTGAATGTAGCGTGATGTGTTGTCCTCTGATGGATGGAGCGCCTGGGCTGAGGTGATGGAACAATAATGAGGCTGTCAGAGGGAGCTGACCTATTGATCCACAACAAAGAAGCATCATGCTAACAATTCAATTCATCCTGGATTCACCTTTAAACACCTGATATCAGTGTGTGTGTGTGTGTGTGTGTGTGTGTGTGTGTGCGTGTGTGCGTGTGTGTGTGTGCGTGTGTGCGTGCGTGTGTGTGTGTGTGTGTGTGTGTGTGTTTGGTGTGACAGGTTTACATCCTGATGAGCCGCTTCACCTGTGTTCACTTCAATAAGAACATTAACCTGAACAATATGAGTTTGATTGTGCGACAGATGCCTTCAGCTTGTTGAGGTCATAAAACTATACGTGCACATAAACATGGTGGGCGTCAATTAAGAGGTTTGATGAACTCTGCTGGTTCTGCTGTAGATGCAGATGTCTGGTTCTGTACATGCTAGGTTCTGATACACTGAGGGAGAAGCAGGGGTTGGATGTGTGTTATTGTCTGGCAGCAGAGTGAGAGTGCATCTGCTTATATGATGTCACATGATATTAAAAATGCAGAGGAGAGTAAATCCCCTCCCTGTATCATCGCCCTGCACTGCTGCTGCTCTTATAAATGTTAAATTAGGAGATGAAGCCACAGGAGAGAGACTTTAATCAGAGAATAAGTGCGACTCAGGCGGAGCAGATTCAGCTCGCTTCTCATGTTTGTGTGTTCGCTGAAAGATTCACACACACACACAACAGTCCTGAATCCTTGACGCACAACATCAGAAGATCGCACAACAAAACCTCAAACAACGACATTACTCCACTGAGTCTGAGCAAGTTAAAGAGCAAACTGTTGAGTAAATGTGGTTTATAGGTGAACATTGTCTGTGTGTGGGTCTGTGTGTGTGTCTGTGTGTGTCCAGCCTGTAGACATCACAGACTTCCATTCACTGAATTGTCACAGAGCGTTCTATATATGACACTAACCCCACTTTACAAATCTCATAAGTCAAACAGTTTAATGAACCCTGTAGTAAAACGCAAACGTAAAAAATAAGATAATTAAAGAATTATGACTCAACTATTTCTTATTTCCCTTCAAGGCTCTGTTGTGAAGCTTTGGTGCTGCTTTATTATGCAAGAGACACACAATACACACACATTACTCCACTGTGGTCCCTGTTGCAGCCTTGTTGTGCACATTGAGTGTAACCAGACTGCTCTAGATGCGGTCTCCCTAACGTCGTGTTCTGATTGGCTGAGCTGGAAACACACAGACTTCTTTTCTTGCTTGTGTATCTCATTATCCAGATAAGATGTGTGGATAATAAGATCTGGAGTCAAGGTAAGGTGTGTGTGTGTGTGTGTGTGTGTGTGTGTGTGTGTGTTGACAGAAGAAATGGTGACAGGAATCAGATGTGTCAGTCTGCATACATATGCATATTTGCTTCCCTCCTGATAGAATCGGTCCAAATCAGCAGAGTGTGTGTGGGAACATAAAGTACATGTGCAGCAGGACGATGACAGGCGACTGATCTTTTATACAAACAAAACAGATGAATCATCCACAGAGCAGCGAGGAAGGAGGAGCCTGAGAAGAGCAAAGACCTTCACAATACTAATGAAGATATGGAACATAAAGGAATCACTGTTTGTTGTTTACAGTACGACTACAGGTCTGCTATCAGAGATGCTAAGTGTTAGCTAAGACAAAAACAAGGAGTTGAAAAGCGGCACGTCGAAACTGAATACAATCAAAAGAGCGGCGTCTGAAGCTCTGGCGCCCCCAATCAACAGCAGCTATCACCAGAGCAGCGAGGGTGTGTGTGTGTGTGTGTGTGTGTGTAGAGTGCCAGAGCTTAGCACAGCGCTCACACTCACACTCACCGAGCCTGCTGGTGTAACTTTCACCCAGAAGGAAGAGGCAGCTAATGTCTGCTGGGCTTAACAGAGAGAGAGACAGACAGACAGACAGACAGACAGACAGACAGACAGACAGACAGACAGACAGACAGGGGAGCGCTGGGCTCGTCTGTGCTTGCTCTTCCATGGGAGCTCAATTTGGAAACGTGCTTTAGACGAAGAAGACTGCAGTTTGATTCTCTACTACAGCGCTTCACTTCAGCTTCAGACACACACACACACACACACACACACACACACACACACACACACACACACCCCTCCCTCCCTAGTTAACAACTCAAACACATAGGTAGCAGGTTGATAGGAAAGGAAGCAAGATGTTCATTCCGTCTGAGCACTTAGAGGTCA
Source organism: Genypterus blacodes (assembly GCF_046128005.1). Classification (NCBI taxonomy): domain Eukaryota; kingdom Metazoa; phylum Chordata; class Actinopteri; order Ophidiiformes; family Ophidiidae; genus Genypterus; species Genypterus blacodes. Next base: position 356,940 of record NW_027466938.1, on the reverse strand, counting down.
AATCCCTGCCAAGGTCAAATCTTGAAGAAACATTATTGAGCCCCAAATTGATTTGTAAGTAGAAAGTATCTGACAGTTACTCTGCTAGAGCGGCTGGGTTCAGGAGAGAGCGGCAGCAGCTTCCAGAGTGTCCCCTAAGTTCACCCAGAGCAGTCACAGAGCAGCACTCAGCACTCAGCTCCTCCTCACCTCCTCCCCTCCTCCCTCACCTCCTCCCTCACCTCCTCCTCCAGGGACTACACTAAGCCATTTGGCTATTTTAGCATTTTCGGATGAAGGCTCTCTGCCACACTCACACACAGTTTAAAAAAAGAAGGGTCAGGTTTAGACTCCGGATTTGGAAGCGGAGGCGCGAGGAAGCAGGACAGAGGACAGAGGAAGCAGGACAGAGGACAGAGGAAGCAGGACAGAGGACAGAGGACAGAGGAAGCAGGACAGAGGACAGAAGTTCTCCCATAAAGCCAAAGTTGTAAATGTAATGGAGCTCAGATGGTTTACAGCAGCAGGGTTGTTGTCTTCATGTCTGCAGCTCATTAGAGGCGTATTGATCTCTCTGCTCATTAGCATACTGATCAGGAACGACTCATCTGTTCACCTCAGTCACAAATGGAATTCACTCATTGGCTCCATGGCCTCTGGTCATCTGAGTAACCAAGTCATATACGTGTGTGTGTGTGTGTATGTGCGTATGTGTGTGTGTATGTGTGTATGTGTGTATGTATGTATGTGTGTGTGTGTGTGTGTGTGTGTGTGTGTGTGTGTGTGTGTGTGTGTATGTATTTGTGTGTGTGTGTTGTATGTATGTATGTATGTGTGTATGTGTGTGTGTGTGTGTGTGCATGTGCGTATGTATGTGTGTGTGTGTGTATATGTGTGTATGTATGTATGTGTGTATATGTATTGGAGTTTTCCGTGACATAACCTCACACACACACACACACACATTCCAGCCATCCTGACCTAGTGAGTCATGCTAAGTTTACACACTGCAGAGACTCATGAGTCACAGCTCATCTCCGGGTTTCCTCTCATTCCATAAACATGTTATGAATCTGCACTCCTACATTTGGGGCTTGGATCCATTGTTTGTCTCTAATGTGATGGAGGACGGCACAGATGGAAAGCAGTCTCTCTCTCTCTCTCTCTCTCTCTCTCTCTCTTCTCTCTCTCTCTCTCTCTCTCTCTCTCTCTCTCTCTCTCTCTTCTCTCTCTCTCTCTCTCTCTCTCTCTCTCTCTCTCTCTCTCTCTCTCTCTCTCTCTCTCTCTCTCTCTGGAGCAGCGTAAAGCTAATATATTTATATTCTCTCCATGTAAACTGGCATTAAGCAAATGACCTAAATAGACCCGAGGCACTGTTAAAGGCAGTGTGGATGAAATCAGGCCAGTTGGGGAGGAAAGGGGGAGGGGCCGGGCGGTGGAGTCGCATGTGATCTGAATCAGCCGTCCCTGTGGGAGCTCTGCCCTGCTGAAGGTGGTGGTGGCGGTGGTGGTGTGTGTGGGGGTTGGGAGGCAGGGGGGGCTGCAGGGGGGGCTGCAGGGGGGGCTGCATGGCGGCGTGGCGGTGCAGGCATGCGTGACTAAAGCGCGGGCCTGTTAAACGGCACGTCACGTCTCCTGATGCCAGCATCCCTGTGGATGTGTGCAGCTGAAATTGGCCGACGGGAGGAATTAATTCCAGGACATGCAAACGTGTAAGCAGAATCAATTCACACCTACTGGCCACACACACACACACACACACACACACACACACACACACACACAGTCTGATCTCCCGTGTGCCTTCACCAACACCTCAGATGAAAACAGGAGCAGCCTTCATGTGATGCAGTCCTGTGCTGAACACCAAACAGGCGTCTCTCCTCTCTCTCTGCTCTGCTCTCAGACGACTATGATGAAATAAACATTCATAGAATTCTCACTGTAGTTATTAAAGATACATCTAAACCCTCTGCTATCTGCTGAATCAGCATCTTCTCAGCTAGATGTTTGTTATGTACAGCATCTTGGCCAAATGGCTGTGAATGATTTGGATTGATGTGATTGATGGGTGTGAACCTTTCAGAGGGATTGACTTCAGCAGAGGTTGATGCATTCATATCCCTGGGCTGTGGCCTGCTAGCAAACTGGATTCAAAGCAATAAGGCAATGAGTTCTGCAGAAGTCCTGCTAACAAACAAACAAACAAACAAACGAGCGAGCGAGCGAGCGAGCGATCCAGTCATGAGTGAAAACATAAAGAGGAGGGAATAAGTCGTGCAAAGGAGAACAAACACGATAAAGCAGATTTAGTATTTATGTGCAGACATTAAATTGGAGCAAATGAAAACACTGGAAAGTCAAAGCTAAACTATTCATTAGAGACAACAAGCAAACTACTGATGATGTCATCGTCAAACCCACATCCAGATCTTCAGAACTCTGCTTCAATTCTGATTGTACATTTGATCTAAACTCTTTCCCTCCAGTACAGTGACCACAGACACACTAACTGTCTATCTGCTCTATGGTATTTAGTGATAACATCACTTTGGCTTCAGGCGAAACCTGGAAATTGTAACTCCTGATCTGTTGCTGTGATGATCCGTCTTATTTTTCCATAATAGCCAGAAGCTTGCTGTAAAGTGAACTGCAGGCTGTGTGTTTGTTGTGCCTCCTGCAGGAGTGTGTTAATTGTGAGTGTGAGAGGCTCCTGCAGGGCCACAGCTGCCAGTTAGCTGCTGAGAAAAACAAGAGGGAAATTGCTCATTTAGAATTTTCCTTTCCCCCTTAAAAGGCTTTCTAATGAGACTCAACACAAGTGGGTAAAGATCCAAACATGCCCTCTGACACGCCGGGCTGACAAACGCAGCCCGCTACAACACTCCCATCTTTTATGCATGCAGTGTGGAATGTTGTGCGTTTAGAGCCTCCTTAAGGAGGAAATAACGTCACGTCCACTGATGGAAGAGGATGGGAACGAGACGTCTGATGGCCGCCGTGCAGCATGGGTAGTTACTCACTTGTTTTGGTGCTTTGAGCCCTGCAGGTGTGCATGGTACTGAGCCACGGAGTTCAGTGTGACGCTGCAGACTTCACAGGTGTAGCTGCGTTTCAGACCTGCAATCACACAAACACACACACACACAGGGAATGAAATCACATCATTAAACATTATTTTGTTTTAAATCTCACCTTTTAGAATCAAAACAGTATTGGATTTGGATTCAGTTACAATTAGCTTTAAAAATAAATATATTTGTCATTTGAGAGCGCCTATTCAAATGCAAAACAATATCTGTTTACTAGATGGAGACACATTGGTTAGTCTTAGGTGAGAGAGAGAGAGAGAGAGAGAGCGAGGGAGAGAGAGACAACTAGTACAAACTAAGTGTAGTAGTAGGAAACGAGGGCTGGAAATGAACCTGCAGCACAAATATGTCCCCATGACGACCAGACTCCACTCGTCTGAGCAGGCAAACTAACATTACAAAATAAAAATACCACCACCATAAGATTTTGGAAAATATACATTTTTAGAGAAGAAGCAGCCGTGTATGTGTGTGTTTGTGTGTGTGTGTGTGTGTGTGCGCGTGTGTGTGAGTCAGCGGCTTTAGCTTAAATCAGAACCATTAACCAATAAAGAGAAAGATACATAAATATATTTATTCCTAACATGCAGCCTTTGGTTCCAGAAATACCCTGAGCAGCCTCTGTAACCGCTGTCATGTTGTACTAATCTGTGTGTGGGATGAAATATTGCCATCTTGATTGCTTCACGCTCACAATCGAGTTAACTCCCACATAAATAAGCCTGGGAGCAATAGGCCACCATCAAATGTGGCCCTGCACTCATTGAATCACATTTCCATATCCCTGCTCTGCCCTCAATCAAATTTGTCCCATTAACGATCCAAACCGCCACCCAACCGCTGGGCTGCAACAGCTGAGAGCAACGCGTTCTTCCCCCTGGATGTGTTAGAGCGTCGCCATGCTGCATTCTGACAGTTTAGAGCTCACAGATGATGTCTGAACCGTCTCCCCTCTCTATATTCCCATACAGGGTAGCGTTCCCCAGTGGGAGAAAAGCTAGTTTGCCCCTTTAAGTGCCTCCATTTGTGGATAAGCTCTGAGCTCGACCACATTCACCCCGTCGGACCGCTGCCACCAGGACTGAGATTTCAATTTTGCCCGTGCCTCCCCGCCCCCGACACAGTCATGAGCTGACATTAAAGTTCTGCAGCACACAGCCAGCCTCTGCTCCGCCGTGGCCTTTTGACAGCTTGCTTCTCAAACAATTTTTGAAAGGGTGAAAGATTACGCTGCGGCTCGGGTATCCATCACTGCCAGCCACCTGCGGCGCCGCTCCGGTGGTGCCGCTACCCGGCGTGAACGATGGAGCACCGGGAGCCTCGGGGGCTGCGCTGCCACGCCGCTCCCCCTCCGCCCTCCATCACCTTTACTTCCCCTTCTGAAACATTGCCAGTGATTCACGGGGGAGTCGTTTGTTTGGGTTAATTCTAAAGTGTCCCTTCGCTGAGGAGGGAGAAGTGATTCAGGAGAGGAAGTAACAGGAGGAATATGCAGCGCGGCCTCATTTATTTGAGTTTAGCTGGAGTTATAGTACAGAGCAACAGGAACGGGAATGCACAAAGAAAAGATTGCCTGGGTTTCCATATTTTTATTTACCTGCAAACTCTGAACACACACACGTTGCCAAAATATACAAAAAACTAAAATCCCTGTTGAGTTGAGTTGAGTTGAGATGTTAATAAACTACAGCCCGAGCTTATAGGAAGTTAAGTGATACACCTGCACCCACACACACCCCTCTCTCCAACACGCCACAGATCCAGCAGTGAACCGACTCCTTTCATTGCTTCTCTAGTAAATCTCTGCTCGTCTCTCAGCTAATTGAGAGATATTGCCTGGACCGTCTGGAGGCAACAGCAAAGATATTGTGGCAATGCGAGTGATCAGCAGAGTGATTCTGCATGTGGGAGAGGAGATGCAGGTGTAGGGTTCATGCTGACTGAACCAGAGGCCATCTGCTCCACTCAGACAGCAGAACCTCAGCTCTCTCCCCTCTGAGTGGAGCTGGATGAGCTCATGTCTGCTCTGAATCCATGTGAGACTAATTGTATGAATACTTGAAAATGTAAGTCAGTTGGGATAAATTAGAACAAATGATTTGTGAAATGGATTTTCAACCCAAAAGGATTAATTTCCTCCCCTTGAAGAACGGGGCGAGCTCATCACATCTCAGATAAGTTTGATGCCTCACATTTTACACAGTAATAAAGATTTGCACTGCTTAGAAAGTCCCAGCCTTCTTGTAGATCTAAAGTGCCTCCAATGAATCACTGATCAGTGAACAGAGGCAGGAGTCTGTGTGTCCTCGTGTACAGAACCTTGATCAGCCTCTTGTAATTTGCTAACCTCTGATTCTGCTGTTAAGGCAGTGAGACTGTAGATGTATGTGAGACACAGAAGAGAAGTGAAGAGACACAGACAAGAGACACAGACATCTGAACTCTGAACTGAGCTTCTAATGGAACACTTAGACATTATTAATGAGTTCTGCTCTTATGGGATACATATAAAAGAAGTGTTGCCAACATGCAAAGAGTAAAAAAGAAGCAGGAAGGAAGCAGATGTTCTCAGATCCTCCTTGGAGAGAGGAGCTCAGTGCATCATGGGAAGTCCCCCAGCTGTCTGGGCCTAAAGAAGCATAACTAGGGGCTGAGCCAAGGCCAGCCTGGTCAGCCCTAACTATAAGCTTTATCAAAAAGGAAAAGTTTTAAGCATACTCTTAAACACAGAGAGGGTGTCTGCCCCCCCCGACCCAATCTGGGAGATGTTTCCTCAGGGGAGGAGCCTGGTAACTGAAGGCTCTGCCCACTGTTCTGCTTCTGGAGATACTAGGAACTACAAGTAGCCTGTATTCTGGGAGCACAGCGTTCTAGTGGTCTGTAAAAGACAGATCCTGATCAAAGATGACTCCTAGATTTCTTACGGAGGCGCTGGAGGACAAGGCAGCGTCGTGCCTGATGGCTGTCTCATTAGATAATGTGTATCTAAGGTGTTTAGGGCCAAGCACCATAACCATTAACGCATTACCATTGTTAACACAAGTATTGCATGAAATTGTCTTAAGTATATTTTAAGAGATTATCATAGAAACTGTGAACTAGCAGTGAAACCTGTTGTCTAAATATAAACTAAAAGGAAAAGGAAGTGAAGAAGAACAGCAGCCAAACACATCTCAGATTAAAGACTATTGTGAGAAACTAAATCTGTCCTTTCGGGCGTCTAAATTTAGAGTTTGTGAGTGAGCTGCGATCGCTCACGACACCGTGAAGCAGATCGTCCTTTTTGTGGCAGTTTCATTAGAAACAGGTAACATGCTGAGATGAGAACCTGCCTGCTGCTGAACTGATGAGAGCTCTGACAGCCTCTTCCTTCACTTGTGACCTCTGTGGGTGAGGAGAGGTCAGGAGCTGAACTCCATCACTCCTCCACATCTGACTGTCACACAGACTCCAGCCACACACAACCTCACAGAGGACGAGTGAAGGTGAAGGATGGATGGATCGTCTCTTCAAAAGTCTGTTCTTCCTTCAGTTAAACTTAATAATATGAGATCTATTACATTTTGTATTTGTAAAATTTTCACACAACTTTCTATCGTCTACTGTTCTTAGAACCTAGTGAGGCTCCAGAGATAAACTGCATTCATTTAGATGAATCAGTGTTCATCCCCAGTCTCTCCTTAAATTTCTATTAGAACTCTTCATCAGTGCTTAACAGTTATAATAAACAGCAGGGCGTCTGTAGACCAGCTGACTGGCAAGACCTCAGTGTTATCTCTCAGCTGGTGACAGGCCCGTTTTCCATTTTCTCTCCGTTGTGCTTTTGCTTCACTCCTCCCTCTGTTGTTTGTGTTTGGAAGATAAAGAGTGAGAGTTAAGGTGTTTTCTGTGGAAGCCTTTAGCTGCCAATCATTTCCATCAAATCAGATATCACAAATGCCACGGAGGGTCCAGAGAACCAAGGTTTGCAGTCCAAGCAAATACTGCACAAGCTGAACTCAACAATAACCACACACACACACACACACACACACACACACACACACACACACACACACACAGTATAACCAGAGTGAGCTGATCCCTTATCCCCTCAGTCTCCCCTCTCGCCTCCTCTCCTCCTTGGCTCAGAGGTAAGACAAAGTCATCCTATATGCAACACTCTTTATTCTACTATAACACGTTCTCTGGAAACATTTATTAAAGTTCAAATTACTGGAGGTGTTAATAATAATGGAATAATAAAGAAGTTTCTCCTGCGTCTCTTCTGGATTGCCGTCACCTTGGGCACTGATCTCCTCAACTAAAGTCTGAAAAGTTTAAATTTAAATTGAACATCCATAATAGAAAAAGGTCACTTATGTGCTTCACCTGCTGGAAAATGTGATGCAAGCGTCTCATTACGTCTCAATGTAGGTGTGTGTGTGTGTGTGTGTGTGTGCTGCACAGTCAGATTGATGTACAGGTGTGTATAGACGTCTGCATTTTGAATTATTTTACAATGTTTAAGGCACAAAGCAGCGTATTCTTCCATGTTCTCTTCTTCTTTGGTGCACACAGAGGCACAGTGGGTTTGTGCCCAGTGAGTTGGGCTGATCAGATTGTTTTGAACAGCTCTACTGTGCACACTGATTCGGGAACTGTGCGAGAAACAGTTCTTCATCCACAGCAAGTAACTCATGTTGACGCAGCACTTCAAAGCATTTCATCTTCAAATCCTCGGCGGTCAGACTCCGACTGAGTTGTTAAAAACAATCAGATCGTTCGCCGCAACTGCCAAAGCGTAAGAGAAGCTGTCATTCAGTGTGGGTTCAAACAGAAACGCAGCTCGTCAGAACACGGTGATAACAGAGAAGCACAGGCAAACCTCTGCAGGGACTCTGCTCCCCAAACACCGCAGTGGATTTGGTTTCCCTTTCCCCGTATTGTACAGAAACAGATGAAATCCTGTTCAGCAAACACATCCTGTCTTTCCCCAGGTGGAGACGTCTCTCCCCTGCCACAGAGACGTCTTCCCTCACCAGGAGGAGGGATGGACACGGCTGCTCTGCCTCAAAGACTCCTTTCATGTGCTTTGTTGTTATGACAGCCTGCATACAGCTGAAGTCCATCCATCCACCTTTTATCCAGATCCTCTTGGATCACAGAGGTTTGGGGGCTAAGCAAAGACATGTCTCATGGCTCCTTGGACATGTCTTCATTCTCCAGGAGGAATAATCCGACGCCCCAAGAGCCGGAGCTTGTCTACACAAAGGTGCAACCGTTCTGGTCCAAACTCCTCCTTGATGTCAGGGAACCCTCACCCACCCAGAACCACTGAGGACTGGAGTGTTGATCAGTAGAAACGGAGAGCTAAGCCTGAGTATGAGAGCGATCCAGCACCTGAGTCACTGCAGCCAGGACACTTAACCTCAGCTCAACCCCCCCATTAGAGAGAGATCAAGCAGAGCCCCACACCAGGGCCTCATACATGTTTAATATCCACCATTATGTCTACAAATCATCATATATACTGATTATCAACTCATCTTTGACTCAGGCTTTCTGTATTTTATGATGAATTAAACATCGACTCTGACTCTGACTCCGACTCTGACTCTGACTCTGACTCTGACTCTGACTCTCGCCTTTCATTCTCTTCCCACTGTAGACGACTCCAGCTGTCAATCACTCTGCTCTGTGAATAGGAATGTAGTTGATACACAGAGTCCAGGTTCTCTCTCCTGGTCCTCAGGAAGATGACATCATCTCTCTACATCGCTGCTCTACATGCAGCTGATGAGCTAAATCAAGTGTGTGTGCTCAATAAAGGCGGGGCCAGAGGTCTGAGCTCCCAAAGGAGGCCTGCAGACGGCAACGGTGAATGGAGGTCAGACTGGGACTCTTGAATACAGGTGTGTGTGTGTGTGTGTGTGTGTGTGTGTGTGTGTGTGTGGGAAGCACGATAAAAGAAAAACAGTTACTAAAATTAGTTTTATTAAAATTTCTGACTGATTATTTACAGGATCCTTCAAGTGACATTGGCAAATTTTATCAAATTATTATTAAATTATTTTCCCCAAGTCACATTGAATGCAGTCCTTGAAATTTGTTTCCATAAAATAATACAGCCAAGAAAACAGCTAGAATATAGTTAGAATATTTAGAATCTAACCACTCAATGTTGTTTTATCGACATCATTTTGTATTTTCCAGTAATGATTGCGCAAGATCTTCATCGTTGTAAAGGAACTTGATGATAAGTAGAAGAATCAGATGGTGTTTGATATTTAGATGCAGCCAGAAAGCCTCAAACCCTGGAGAGCCTCTGTTTCCTGCAGCTGCTACAGGGTGTAAGAAAGATAAAAACAATCCAAGTGTGACGCTGCCACCTGATATAGCACTTCTATTATGTCCCTGTGCAATAAAAGGGGATTAGGTAGCAATCATCTCATTGTATTTATCTATCTTTAGATAATTGCACTGATCTTGTTAATCACGTGTCCTTCTGGCTCTACGCTCCAGCAGACGGCACCCTGCTTTAAATGAGAAACACAAGCTGGGGTAGAATAATAAAGACAATATTATCACATTATAAATTGGGAGCGAGTGGTGCAAGTCGTAATTTAAATTATAATTTCACACAATTGTCTTCATCATTGAAAAGAAAACACATTTAAACTTCATGTTCTTCAGCCATCTGAGGGAAAAGTGCTTACACAGTCGGGCCACATTAGACTGCAAATGGACTTTCCGCTGCAATTTCATTTTCCAACCCATTTAGATTTCTGCAAGTTGAATGTTAGAGTAAATGAAGAAGTCATCGTCTCCGCAGTATCTACTCTGAACTCACATCACAGCACTATCTATCTACATGAGTTAGAACAGGAAGCCACACCATCGAAATGTCACTGCTTCCCACGGTAGCCAATTTTTAGAGAATGACCCTTTGTGAACTCTGAAGCTTCTTCCACTAAATATGGAACCGTGCAGCTAGAGTGTCTTAACTTAAAGCCACTTAATGCAAGACAGGTGAGTGCCTATGTGTCCTTATGTCATCTATACGCTCCAATTTGGACTGCAAAGAAAAGCTGCTGTCCATCTTTATTATTCACACACACACACACACGCACACACACACACACACACACACACCTATGAAACATTTACAGAGCTTCTTTCTAAAGCTCAGGCTGAGGAGTAGCTGGATATCTGGAAGGGAATTCTAAAATCTAAGACTCATCCCGACTCCCACCGGACATGAAAGTGAATTCAGAATGAGTTTCAGGCTTTAAAAACGAAACAAAACTGCTGCAATGTGAAGCAAATGTATAGAAACTAAAGTAGGGAACGTTTGGTGCTGTTGCCATGGACGATAACAGGGGGGGATAGCAGATCCTGGTGACCCCTGAAGGACCCCCCCCCGCCCCTTCACACACACACACACACATTTCACACCCAAGACAGTGCTAATGGCTCTCAGTCCCTCTGTGGATTAAAAGCTCTTCCGTCCTTCTCTGCTCATTTATTCACTGGTAAGAGCGACTCTACATGGCGGCCCTGCTCTGTCTCCCATGTACGTACAGTGTGTGTGTGTGTGTGTGTGTGTGTGTGCGGCCTCTCCTCCTCCTCCTCCTCCTCTGTGAGCGTTTGCACGTGGCCATCTTCAGAGTCAGACTTGCACCGCCTCCCAGCTGGAGGTCAGAGGAGGGGAGAGGCAGAGTTGGATGTTGGATGAGGCAAGAGCTCCACAAAAAAACATAAAGGAGGGAGAGATGAAAAGAGGCACTAAAAAAAGAACCCTCAGTAGAAGGTCTCCGCTGTGAAGGATGGAGCCTGCCAAGCAGCCGCTCTTCATCCATCTGAAGTCCTCCTCTGTCCCGCCTGTGAGGAGGCCTGCTGTGCTCCCATTCTCCTATCCACAGGCTCACACAGAGCTGCGCTTGCCTGATAGGATGATTTGCCACTTCATTACTAATTGATAGTCACCGGAGAGACACGCTCATTAGGCCAAGTGCTGAATAGTGCAGCTAACACGCTGACATTTCCAGCCTCTCCGTAATGATCGGGTTGATGTTGGCAAATCAGTCTCTTCCTAACACGGAGTAAAACAGGCTTTGAGTTACAGATCATGTTTCCCCCCCCCATCATCACGGCCCGGGCAGAGAGAGAGAGAGGCGGCGTGTTTGCTTCAGCGGCGGAGAAGGAGACGGATTAAGGAAAGGTCGGCTTTCTGCAGGAACTCTTGTATTGTGAGGGAAAATGCGGGGAAAAGCAAAGTGAAGTCAAAGCAGCGTGACGGCAGAGGACGGAGCGGAGCTGACAGCGACCGCTCACTTCAGCCACAGCCCAGGCTGAGCTCACCTACAGGGGAGAGAGCCAATCAGGAGCAGAATTAGGGCTCAGTGTCCAATCAGCTGTGAGGACTCCCTTCCCTTCCTGTCTGCTCCGGTCAGGCACTGATGCTCTTTACTGCACCTCGGGGCCTCCTGCTCTTCTGGCAGCCCGCCCTCCCTCCCTCCCTCCCTCCCTCCCTCCCTCCTTCCTTCCCTCCCTCCCTCCCTCCCACCGCCCGCTTGGATAATATTATGTAATTGTTATTGACGGATTGTGACTGGGAGACGATAAGCCGGAACATTCTCTCCTCCTCCTCTGTAAAATTAACAGCTTGTGACATGTTTGTGGAGAGAAGACGCCCAGGCACCGAGCCGCCGCCGCCGCCGCCACCAGGAGACGAGATGACAGCGCCGCTTAAACCAGCACAAGTCTAATTCACAGAGTCTGGAATAATAATACTGCTGCTCTGCTGCCACTGATTTATAGAACAGCAGAGTTTCATCAGCAAGAAGGAGAGAGGAAAAATAATCAGGTAATGAGAGGAAGAAGAAGAAGAAGAAACTTTATTAGATCAAATCAGATGCGAACACGTCAATCTTGTTTGTCTTGCGTGCCTCACTCTCTCTCACACACACACACACACACACACCCCCGGAGCAGTTTTGGGGGTTGGGTGTCTTGCTCAAGGGCACCTCGGCAGTGCCCTGGCGGCAAACTGGCAACCCTCCAGCTCCACTCTCCACTTTCTCGGTCCATATAGGACTTGAACCAGCGACCCTCAGAGTCCCTATGACTATGACTGAGCTACTCCCGCCCTAGGAGGAAGAGGGGACAACATGAGGTCACCAGGAAAGAGTGGAATAGAACCGTTCATCATTAAGTCATTATTATTGTAAAGAAGAGTAATGAAGACTAAGGAGTGTCAGTCATGAGGATTATAAATTAATTTCCAGATTACATTTACAGGATTATCTTTACGCCACAGAAGCTTTCAGGGTTTCTCTGTGGTTACGCATGAATCCTGATGTTCTGCTTCACTGATCACATCTAGGAGCGCTCTCTCTCTCTACAGGTCAGAGGTCAGGGTCAGCCTCTGAACGGAACCTCTGGGCGTTCATCGTGAGTCCGTATCTCGCTCAAGGACGCTCCGGCTTGCTGCTAACTGTTCATCATCTAGTTAGAGGATTGTTTCCCCTCCAACTAGGTCAACCTCCTCCTCCTCCTCCTGCTGCACAGTGAAGTGAATTAAATGCTAGATGTCACGTCAACAGGCCTGCGTGTCATTTCTTAACATTTGCCATGACGGTTCCATCTGTCATCCCGCATAACTTTGATGTACAGCAGGGGACGCGGCTGAGACAGCTGCCCTGAGAGATGAAGCCGCTCGGCCCCACACACACACACACACACACACGCTCAGCACAGACTCAGGGAACATCAGGATGCTGGATGTTTCGGGGGCGGGGTCACTTTGGAGAACACATCAAACGGATTGGCACCGCTGCTTATCTTTACGTTTACATCTGGGAGTCACGGCACAGACAGGCTGGTGCTGCAGGCCAGGCGGGAGAGAAGTGCCTTGCTTATGGACACGTGGAAGAGATACTAGCCAGCAGCATTTAAATCTACATACTATACTATTTACATAAGCCTCCAACTCCTCTGCCAGTACAGAAACATCTCCTGTGAGCCCATGAGGCTTCAGCACCAACATACATTGTTCTTCTCATCAGTAATGAACTGTTTACACATTAAGGAATGAGATTACTGGCAGTAACTCAGCTTGGGAACCGGAGGGGCGCCGGTTCCAGTCCTGTATGGACCAAGAAAAGTGGACTGGCAGCTGGAGAGTTGCCAGTTTGCCTCCAGGGCGCTGCCGAGGCGCCCTGGAGCAAGGCAGCGAACTCTCAAAACTGCTCCAGGGGCGCCGTATCATGGCTGCCCTGCGCTGACCCCTCTGTAAAAAGCATGTGTGTGTGTGTAAGGGCAAGATGGTGACGTGTTCGCATGTGGGATTTGACCCAATAAAGTTTCTATTCTATTAAACAGATTTTGACAAAGCAGACATTTTGCTTGGCCTCAAAAACTCCCAGCTCACTAATGAATCATCTGTGTGGGTCTGACAGTGGAAACATCTGTGTGGGTCTGACAGTAGAAACATCTGTGTGGGTCTGACAGTAGAAACATCTGTGTGGCGTGATCAGACATCATATCCCTTCAAAGTAAAAGCCTCCACTGTAGCGTTTGTGTGACGGTGAAGATGGCCGACACACACACAGAGAGACAGACGTCTGTACCTTTCATCTCACCCATGTCCAGCGTCTTGCCCAGCTGCTCCAGCAGGTCGGCTCTGGCGGCGTTCTTCTTGTGCTTTTTCCCGTCGTAGTGTTGCTGAGCCATGCCCGGGTTGTTGAACCAGGCATTGCATAGCTGGCAATAGCGGTCGGAGTCCCGGCGTTGTCTTGGGGAGGTCAGGGGAGACGTCTCTGGGGAGCTTTTTACAGGACTGGGGGACACCTCTGAAAGACAAGGACCAGAGACACAACTGAGGAGGTGAGACACAGGAACAGGCCTTAATACGGCTTTAAAACAGGGAGATTTGATAAATAATAAACCGTACTGAAGACCATGAGAACAAAGAGCAGAACTCCATGTTGGTATTGTGAAGCGCAGATTTGTAACCAGGAGACAGAGAACACTAAGAGACGCTGTAATGGATTTAGGGAGGCAGTGGCTCAGTGGGTAGAGCTTCCGCTTGGGAACCGGAGGGTTGCCGGTTCGAGCCCTTGCCGAGGTGCCCCTGAGCAAGGCACCGGACCCTCAATTGCTCCCCCCTCTGCGAAGGGTGGTAATGACTGTAATGTAAGTCGCTTTGGATAAAAGCGTCTGCCAAATGATCGTAATGTAATGTAATGTAATGTAATTTAATGAGCACCAATCAGGGACGCTGTAACAATGACTGTGCCCATTCCAGCGCAGCCCCCTGAATAACAAGCTGCTACATCCATTAAATGCCTGAAGAAGAAGAAAAAAACCTTCATTCTACTTGGCAAACAAATAAAGAGCCGACTCCTCTCACAGCTGCCCACTTGTGCCTTCATGCATGGATGCTGGCATTAACCCCGGACGAGCGTCCCGTCACACCGAGCCTTCCCCCGATGCTGAGCCGCGCTATGAAGTTAATCAGTTTAAACACTCCAGTGCTCGGCTCCCCCTAAGTCAACAATTACTGCTGTCCCATTATGTAGCATTATACTAGTCAACATGGCAAAGTGGCGGCTCCGCTGAGCACCGAAGGGGTGGCAGTGTTTCCAATCCTGACTGTCAGCGTTCTGTTCCCCTCGGCAAACTGTGAACTCAGCCTTAAGTGCATCAGAACAACCATCGTCAGCAGCGGAGAGGACGTTTACATTGCAATTAATGCACTTACAGGAGCTGCTACTCATAACCACGGCAACAAGGAACCGGCAGAGGGTTGAACTCGGTACTGATGCGGTTGAAAGGACGACCTCTCTTACTAATACACCGGTGTAAATGTCAGGCTTAATTAAACTCGGAGGGGAAACACTTGCTCTTCTTCTCTCCCATGTGCAGAGAGGTCAGAGGTCAGAGAGCCAACAGCAGCCAAGGATCTGAGAGGGATCCCGGCCATTCGTGTTACGTCTCAAGCAGGCGGACGGGCCTGGAAGAGCAGTTTGCATGTCAGAGTCTTCGGTCCTCTCTGCTTCAGGCACGCGTGTTTAAGATGGGATCACACACATACATGACAGGAAAAGTAGAAGTGTGGTTGATTATGTATTCTGATGAATTTGGAATTTGAATTTGTCACGCAACTGTCAGGTGTGTGTGAAATCTCTCCTCCTCTGAAGATCAGGCACACATCAGCAAAGGTGTGTTAAAGCATATATGCAGCAGTATATGTCCGTGTATAAACAACACATACACAACTGTTTCCTCACATGTGAAGAAGACATTCAACACGCTTAATGGGAGTTTTGTGACATTTCCTGCAAAATTAATTAGCTGTAACCTTTGTAAATAAGACGTTCATTTCTCTCTCTCTCACTCTCTCTCTCTCTCTCTCTCTCTCTCACACACACACACACACTCACACACACACACACACACACACACACACACAGTTTGTTTGTATTCAAAAAACAGATTCCATTCTATTTTTAATTTTGGGTGACCTTCATAATTAAATTTATTTTTAACATCTTAAAAGGTCAGAGGTCAGAACACACAGAGCACAAAAGTTAATATGAATAGTAGCAAAGCTTTAATAAACTATAAACACACACACACACACACTGAACATGTCAAACCTTTTTTTCTGAACTCCCAACAGAACTTCATCTGCAGCTTCTGCTTGGATAAGATATCAGAACAACAGAGTCAGAGAAGAAAACTCCCCAAAGAAGTGAGAGCAGCTGCATGTGAACACCTGCAGATATTTACTGTGTGAGATGAGATGAGTCCATTAGAGAAGCTTTGATTCCATCTCAGCACCCAGAAGAGCTGAGAGTGAACACACTGACGCTTAAATGGGACGAGCCGACAGCTGACAGCCTCTGAGCGACACCATCAGCCTCTGGAAGAGACCTATAGAGCAGCTTTCAACCACACACACACACACACACACACACACACACACACACACACACACACACACACACACACACACACACACACCCTGCAGACGCAACCAGCAGCTAAATCAACATCACGCTGGCTGGTATCACAGCTTGCATCATCATACTGACGTCAGGACTCATTGTGTGAGAGTGAGGAGGCTCCTGGCTCAAACCTTCACTGTGGGAGAAGAGGAGGACGAGAGTGTGAAGCTCTGCTGGCTGCTGGAGGAGCTTCAGTGTGAAGCTCTGCTGGAGGAGCTTCGGTGTGTGAAGCTCTGCTGGCTGCTGGAGGAGCTTCGGTGTGAAGCTCTGCTAGAGGAGCTTCGGTGTGAAGCTCTGCTGGCTGCTGGAGGAGCTTCGGTGTGAAGCTCTGCTGGCTGCTGGAGGAGCTTCAGTGTGAAGCTCTGCTGGAGGAGCTTCGGTGTGAAGCTCTGCTGGAGGAGCTTCAGTGTGAAGCTCTGCTGGAGGAGCTTCGGTGTGAAGCTCTGCTGGAGGAGCTTCAGTGTGAAGCTCTGCTGGAGGAGCTTCGGTGTGAAGCTCTGCTGGAGGAGCTTCGGTGTGAAGCTCTGCTGGCTGCTGGAGGAGCTTCAGTGTGAAGCTCTGCTGGAGGAGCTTCAGTGTGAAGCTCTGCTGGTTGCTGGAGGAGCTTCAGTGTGAAGCTCTGCTGGAGGAGCTTCAGTGTGAAGCTCTGCTGGAGGAGCTTCAGTGTGAAGCTCTGCTGGCCGCTCTAGGAGCTTCTTCAGTGCTCCAAACCCAGCGGTGCCAGTTTTGTCTCTCTTAACGAGGCTGTTTAGAGAGACAGCTGGCAGATAAGCTGATATGGATAATGAGGTTCAAAAATAGAAACAACAGATTTTCCTTTCCCCCCGCTAGAAAAAAAAAGAAAGTTGGAAAGTGTTTGTTTTGGAGTGTGTGTGAGTTTAACTCCAGGTCGGTTTGTGTTTCTCAGTGATGCTGTTACTGTGAGCACACTGAGCCAAAGTGAACGTGTCATCACATGGATCATTTAGGCTGAGAGGCCATAGAGATGTACACACTTGTCCTCATCTGCAGGGTCTGTAAGCCAACCCTAACCTGTCTCACACACTGATGCTTCATCAGAGCAGCATGGAGTCTGTGTGATTAGTTTTCCCATGCTTCTCACTCCTCAGACTTTGTGTTGCATCACAGAGACAAAACTGCTCCGGTGCCCAGCAGACTGCAGACGCTCCTTTCCTCTTCTTCTTCCTCTTCTTCCTCGTTGTTTTGACACTATCAATACAACATTTCTTCTCGTTTTTCAAACTCGCAGCTCTTCTGCCACCGATTATTCATCCTACAAACATTTAGCTTTGAAGCCGCAGCGAGTGGCAATTTAAGTACGTAGCTAATTAATGTGCCATTTGTTATTGGCCTTTTATCTGTGTCACTACTTAGAACAGCGTCTCCTTAACGGGAGAGCGCCGCCTTAATTAACTCAACACAAGCTTTAGGAATGATGTTCAGTTATGGGCGCTGATGATTTAGGGCACGCGTTTGTAGTTTGTTTGTGTTTTTACATCTTTGGCATTAACATTAGTTGTAAGGCTAAGCTTGCAGTTTGTAGTTTGTAGCCGTGGCCTGGAGAGGGAAAGTTATAAACATTCCTGCTCCTCCTGCCAGCTTCCCAGGAGAGCCATCATCTTAATCTGCAGCCTCATAAAACACTTTGAGAGTCAGAGCCTCTGCACGTCGGCGCCACGATTCAAAGCCAGCAGGGAAACTGAAACAGAGTAAAGATCGGACCCTGATTCCACGTGTGCGTGTTTAAATCATCCATACAGCAGGATCAATACTGTGATACTCCATCAGAGCTGTTTAGAAAGCTAAAGGTCTGGATGTGAGTGAGAACACAGCCGGGGCGGCGAGCTCAGAGTGTGGCGGAGCGTTGTAGAGGCTGTGTGTCGCAGATCTGCAGCTGGTGTTGGTGGAGAGAGGGATGTGGGCTGTTTAAACCTTTCTATCCTGGTTCAGACGCAACCAGGAGGAGAGGGGGAGACAAAGAGCAGTGGCGTCGGTGTGTTTACGCCCTCTGCTGCTCTCCGGCTCCAATAAACACCTGAACACATCTGATTGGCCGCACAAACGAAAACCACGAGCTCAAGTTCCTCACAAAGCTGCTCTACACCCAAATGCAGCATAAAGACGGGGAGAGAGACACACACACAGCCAGTCTCTCTCTCTCTCCCCCTCTCCCCCTCTCTCCTTGGTATGCAAATGCTTTTGGAGAGCCGACTCTTGCATTTTCCATTTTAGGAGCACTTGTGTGAGCCCTGATTATAGTAGTAGCTGTAGTAGCTGTAGTAGCTGTAGTAGTAGTGGTGCTCGGGTAAGAATGGCTGTGAAAGCTCGGCGTTCCACCCCAGCACAGTAATTATGAAGAGAAGGACCCTAATGACTCCAACACCTGCATCCTTGACATTTACACTGCTGATCCAAGTAGCAGACCTTAGCCAAGCTGGCTTCCCTAAAAGCCCATTAACATAAACAATGGAGACTCAATTTAAAGTTCATCCGCCATCACGTGGAGGGAAAAAGGAGATAAATGGCCGTTTGGCTTTGGTGTCATTTTCTCGTTCCAAACTCCTGGACTGAGGCGGAATGCAAAGGACGGCTGCACACAAAGAGCTCCTATAAAAGGTCCTGTATGCTCAGGGAGAGGGGAGGGGGAGGGGGAGGGGGGAGGGCATGCATGGACGGGCTTATGGGACACGTGTGGGACGCATCACATGACACACAGCTGAGGAGGAGAGAGGAGGGAAACGTCAAAGCCCAAACCGGTCCAGAAGAGTTTAAAGTCACTTATGTAATGACAAAGAGACTTAGGCCCCAGTTTAACGTCATGATGCTGTTCTGTAGCCGTCTCAGTCTGGATCCATGGATACACAGATCCCATACATCTGAGGTTTATGTTCCCTGATAGTTTACAGTACAGTTCCATACAGGATAGTACGGGAAATGTGACAACAATCCCTGAGATGTCCAAAGAACCTGAAAGATGTCAAACCAGCTCTGTGTGTGTGTGTGTGTGTGTGTGAGTGAGGCCTAGGAGGCTTTTCTCCCTCACAGGATACCAGCCTGATCCTCTAAGCTGCTCTTAGAGAAACCTGTGGACTTCTGCGGTTTGCGGTTCTTATTGAATAAATCTAAAATGACGGCGTGACAGATTTCTGCAGGTGGAGAGCAGAGAGAGAGGAGGAGGAGCAAACATGAAGAACAGAGCAGAGAGAGAGAGGAGGAGGCCGAGCCTGAGACCAGAACAACCTCTCCTTATACTTTAAATATATAAAATCTGAGCTTCATGCCAACAGATGTGCATCAAGCAAGACAAAGCTAGAGACTGAGAGCTTTGTTATTTAATTCCTCTACTTCTGTGACATGTGTCCAACAGCTGGTTAGACACGCCCACCTGGTTAGACACGCCCACCCGGTGCAGCCTCTGATGCAGGTAACCAATGGAAACAGAGCCTTAAGTGCACAGTGACTGGGGTTGTTTTCACTCACTGTAAACAGCGGTGCAAAGCCAGAGAGATAATAAACGTGGATCAATGGGGTTTTAAAGGAAAGTTAAAGGAAGAAAAAGCTCCCTTAGGGAATAAAGGGAGAAGATAAGAGGAACTCAGCTGACGTAGATCTCCTCATTAATATTCATGCAGCGTTTACAGCAGAACACGTGTCGAGACCAAAGCTGGCCTGCGTTACCTAAAGTCTTTGTGTTTAATTAGAGGCACACAGCTCCTTGTTCAGAACAGCTTGTGTTATTGCCTGCGTCTCACTTCAGCATCATAGATAACCCACACACACACACACACACACACACACACCCAGCAGGCACAGAACGCACTGAAGCCCTCTCCCCCATTCAGAGCATCATTAGAGCCGTACTGTTTAACACCCCTCTGTGCTTTGATTGAGAGTTCAGCTCAGTTCAGAGGGAGGAGCCCGCCGCCCGCCGCCCGCCGCCGCCCCCACCGCCGCCTTCCCCGAGAGGCAGATGGCGTCGGCTCTGTTTCCTTGGTGACTTTGTACTTGTGGCACCTGCTGGGTTAAGGACACTTTACAGTCCTGTCTATGAGGCGAACATAAGAGAATACGCTTGATGTAGTTTGCTACCCAGAGAAGGGGAGAGAGAGAGAGAGAGGAGTCATGACGACTGGACAACCTGAGCCGTCAGAGTGGAAAGACGCAGAACAACACAAAGAGCTTCATGCAGCGTCATCATCCGGTGTTTAAAGACTTAAAGAATGATGTGTGAGGAGGGAAACATCAGGACCTCCAGGTGAGACTCCTCTGAGCCTGATGGCCTTCATCATCAAGACAAGGACACACACACACACACACACACACACACACACACACACACACACACACACACACACACACACACACACACACACACACACACACACACACACACACACACACACACACACACACTTTGAAGTGATTCTGATTCAAACTGCAGCTTTCCTGTCTTTCTTCCTCTGTGGCAGTAATTAGTCACATTCATGTCACGTCTGTCTCCAGGGAGACACGCGTACAACAGTGTACAGATGAAAAGCTTACAGAAGCTTTACATAAACACCCTAATTTCTACAGTTATGCTAATAGAGCTTTAAATTATAGAGCAGTTTGTGACTCTGTGGTTGAGTTAAAGCGCCGAACGCAGCAGAGAAGCTTTGATGCAGTAAACACAAACATAATCTAAAGTCATTCAGCCTGGACTCACACTGTTTACTCTTACAACTTCAAAGAGCTCAATGCTAAGCTTATTATCATTTCTTTATATTTGATTCCTCCTGCATGTTGCCTCATCCACAGTATTGGTTCTGTTCATCCCCAGACATAAGAACTATAGAAGCAAACCTCTACCCTACAGGCTTCATGGGACAGATTGACGACATGTTGTCTCTTGATCTCTGTATCTTATCTGACTGATGATATCTGCTGCTGTGGCTTGTCTGCATTGTGATTGATGTAATGTAAGCAGGTTGTTAAGCAACACATTTCTGTCTCTGTGGAGAATAAGAACACGAGTGACCTTTGCAGTCTGAGCTGTTACTGCCTGCTGCAGGTCCAGATACACATTTAGAGCCTGAGCTGATAGGAGGGAGAGGAGGGACAGAGTTCTTCTCAACATGTGGAGAGACTTGATCTCACTCTGATGCTCTTCAGGCTCTTAGAAGATAGATGTTGTTTTTTTAGCAAGAAGCCGAAAATATGAGCTTCGTTTCAAGAAGCTAAAGGAAACGAAGGAGTGGAGGCCGTCTGAGGATGTGTTTGTAGAGAGAGATGAGTGACAGATGTGTTTTACATTGACATTTAGTCATTTGGCGTACATCTGAGATTTGAATACATCACAAGCAAAGAGCTAGAGCAGAGAGAACAACAAGAGGAAGAACCAAGAAGCAAAGGTCTAGTGGTCAACAGAGAGAGAGAGAGAGAGAGAGAGAGAGAGAGAGAGAGAGAGAGAGAGAGAGAGAGAGAGAGAGAGATTGTTCTTAATTCATCGGTCTAGAAATGAATCAAAGGTGTTTAAGGATCTTTAACTGTTGTTTAAAGAGAGAGTGATTGGATTGAATGGCATTTGGTTAAGTCAAGTCATTCTGCCACCTTGGGACCACAAAGGGGAAGCGTCTGGCCGGAGGTTCAGGGTCTGTGTGGCATCGGGCCTTTCACTGGCACTGGAACGAGCAGAAGTGAGCGTAAACCTGAATGAGAGAGCTCAGACGTGTGGGCGCTGCTGTGCAGGCAAACATCAAGGACTTCACCTCAGTGTGAGCAGGGAGGAGCAGCCAATGGAGACAAGCTGCAGCATTCTGGATCCTCTGCAACAAGCTGGGAGAGGAGATAAGAGCCTGGAGCTGCACTGCATATACAGCTGCATCCAATTGGGAATGAAATCAAATATCTCTTGTCCGTCCATACCTGGACAGACGAGCCTCAGTTCTGGGACCCACACATCTGTGGTACAGTGTGTGGGTCTCTGCCCCTGTGTGTGTGTGTGTGTGTGTGTGTGTGTGTGTGTGTGTGTGTGTGTGTGTGTGTGTGTGTGTGTGTGTGTGTGTGTGTGTGTGTGTGTGTGTGTGTGTGTGTGTGTGTGTGTGTAATGTAGCTCACTCCGAGCTGACTTAGGATAAATTTCATGTGCCTTAAATAATTGAGCAGCTGACCAAGTTTAACCCTTTACAAACATTCTGTCTTTACCCCGAGCGGCTGCACACACACACACACACTGACAGAGGAGCTCAGACCTCCACATGTGCTCTGTATAGAATAACGTGCATCTTTCCCTCTCTTGAGAAGACATTATGGATACATATTACATTTTAAAACACTGTCTTCTTCAGCTTGTGTGTCCTCTGAAGTAGATTTAATGATTTCACACACACACACACACACACAGAGGGAATGTAAGAGGATTTAGATGTAGATGTGATTTAAAGTTTAACGTGGTGAAGAGATCAAACTTCTTTGATTCTTTGATCACTTTCTCCTCGTCCTGCTTCTCCTCTCACTCTCTCTCTCTCTCTCTCTCTCTCTCTCCCTGAGGAGGGTTTAGAGCTACGGCCCAGGCTGAGAGAAGCAAGCAAACAAAACATCTTCATCCCTTAGGTTTATTCGTAACAGAGAAAGAAACCCCACTGCAGATTGTTTGTCCTTAAGAAACGCTGCAGATGGGACAACAGTTTAGAGACAGTAATGATTTCATTTAGAGTCTGTGGATGGGTTTGAGTTAGAATGTTTAAAAGTAAGAAAATGCTCTAATTCTCTAATTATCTGCTCATTCTGTCAATCCAGCCTTCATTAGTCCATCGTTCTGTTGCTGCTGCTGCTGCTTTCAGAGTCTATGCACATCTGTACGTGCAGTCACAGGCAGAGTCTCAAGAACATGGAGGAGATACCAGGAGATCTGCTGCTACACAAGGAGAGCTGGAGAGATCATCAAGACCAGGATCTGCTCCTCTGTGTGAGGAGGAAGAGGAGGAGCACAGAGCCTTAAATACTAGATGACCTCCACAAGGCTGCTGGTCTGCAGGTTTATGACCAAACAGTCAGAACGAGACTCCATGAGCGAGGCAGCATGCAGCAGAGGATTCATACATTCACCATTACAGTTCCTATATTGATAACTGTTCATATCTGTGGGTGATTGTTATACTATGAGCTTTATTCATTCATTCCTATGTAAATGTGAAGGAGGACAGCATTTGCCTTGCTAAGATCTGAACGATATGAAAGCTCTGGGGTCCAAACGACTCTCCAGTAAACTAGCATCAGTGCAGGGAAAATAACTTCCACATTAAGCTGCAGATGTTAAAGGAAGTGACATTCATGGCAGCCACTCCGCCTGCAGCACAGACCGACCATTGGCTGAAGGCCAGAGAGAGCAGAGAAGCACCGGTAATAATGCTGATAGAACTCAGACGACGAGCCACGAGGAGGAAGAGGGAAATAAATGTGCTTGTGTTTGTATAAAAACATTAAAGGCAGATTAACATTCATGCAGCTTGACACAGACGCAGAATCACTAAATATGAAATTGGGCTTTACACAATGTTAGCAGATCTGACTGCATGTGGTTGAGCTTCAGCTCCACGGGTCACTGCTGATGGAGCATTTACATAATTGTGCCCAGGAACTGCTTGAATAAAAAAGGCCACATTTATTAGCCTATAGATTGGGACGATCTCATTTACACATCTTAGACAAACTATGACTACACTCTTCTCCCATAGCAGGCGTTCAGGAACAGAATGATAATCACACACACACACACACACACACACACACACACACACACACACACACACACACACACACACACACACACACACACACACACACACACACACACACACACACACACACACACACACACACACACACACACACCTTTAATGTCATCAACCTACAGGGATATTTAATATGGACCCTGCACATTAAAGCAAAGGGATGCAAACATTTAGCGTCACATTCTTTCATTTAATAGGAGATTTACAAACACTGATGATGTCATGAGAAAGGATCAGTTCATCGGAATCAAACTGCTGCTAACAAGGAGCAGCTGCTGAGAAGACACAGTTATGGGTGTGTGTGTGTGTGTGTGTGTGTGTGTGTGTGTGTGTGTGTGTGTGGTGTCTCTTCATAGTGATGTCACCTTGACTGAGTAAATACGAGTTAAACATCACTTCAACCACAGAAACATGAACAAAGGACTGGATAAAGAATCTGTATCGGAGATTTAAGGAAATTCTGATAATGTTTAGAGTCCTATTCTGAGCAGAACCCGGCTGAATAGATCAACCTGTCGTCTGTTATGATCGGTAGATGAGTGAAGTAAGGACAGAAGCTCTTTGACCTTTGCATGTAAAGTTGAACCTGATTTGTTTACACAGACTGATTTCAGACTAAGGTCAGATGATGTCAGCGTGTGCACTCAGGCTCAGTCAGTCAGCCCAGGTCAGACTCGTCGGCTCAGCATTCAATCCTAAACTCTGCTTCTAAGTAATTGGATGGATTTCTTTCCTGTCAGCCTCGTTTTTGGGTCTCTTTGCTTTCTGTGCAGAGGAGTGTTAGAAACATAATAATACATATTGACGCGTTTGAAACGGTCGTCACGTAGCGAGCAAACGTTCAGCGAGCCGCTCTCTCTTTGTGCTTTGTTGATTGGACATGGATTCACGGGGAGCACAGAGACCGGAGGCTCTGCGGCTGGTGAACGGGGGGTTAAAGGTGCAGTTTGATACATGACTGCTAAACTGATGCAGCTTCATGGATCTGCAGAAACTCTCCACTTGCAGGATTCTTCACAGGACTCTCCCTCTTCTTCTTCTTCTTCTTCATCAAGGAGTCTAACGGATACAATCAGCTGTGTATTGTCTGGGACTCATCCACAGTCTGACGGAGGACTTTTGTCTTTTTATGCCCTCGCAAAGTCGCTGAAGCAAATATTCAGTAAGGATCCAGTTTGTTTAGCTTTGCTTCAGTCTGAAAAATGGATTTGATTCATTTTCATTTCATCCTTCTCATTAGATTGGAGCTTCAAACAGCCGGGCTCCTCTCAGTGTATGAAGCTGCTGAACATGTGGAGCGACACACAGCTGCTTGTGTGTGTTTGGTGCCATAGGAGCCTTTTAGTCTTAAGAATGCCACACACACATTACATAGTGTGAGTCATGGTTCCCTCAGGTGGAATGAATGCAAACTCCTCAACCTGCTCACATCATTTTTATCCTTTAGATTGTTTTTCTTTTCTTGTTCTACTTCAGACAGCAACATCACTAACCTCTCTCACACACACACACACACACACTGTGGTGCTGCTGAACCAGAGCAGCATAACAGAAAAGTTTTGTTCCATAATATTTGTGTTGTGTGTGTGTGTGAGTCAGTGTAGCCTCCATTATTTAGAGGCTGTTTAGTTTTGCTCAGCATGACATAAATATCCGCTTGGCCGCTTGTTTTCACTCGATTATGTAAATGAGCACAAACACAGCGATGTTGATTGTGAATGCGCTGCATATAAGATGCGTCTGTCAGGAGAACAAAAGAGCCTCCGAGTTTGGAAATATGATACAGCGCGACGTTTGACCCGGCACGGCTTTCAGCACCACGGACAGCTCATCTGAAGACACAGCCTGTGGGAGAACGGAGCGAGCGGACGAGCCGGGAGGCGGGAGACGCAGCGTGGAAAGAAGTTTAGAGGCTGCAGGGACGGTACAGCGTGACGTAGGAGCCTGCAGGTTGATCTCACTCTCCTCTAACATGGCAACAAGCTGAATTAGATCCAGAAACGCTCTCCTTTCATAAACACTCTAACAAACTCTACCAACGTCTTCCTCTCAGAACGACAACATGTCTCATGTCTGCAATCGAGGGATGCAAAGAAGTTCATCCCTGCTTTTTAAAGATAATAAATCAAAGACACGATGACCTTTACCGCAACGGTGACTTAACATCAGCAGGTCCTTAAATGCATCCACGCTCATTCCTCAGCACAAAACACAACCCCCCTGCTGTGTGGTTGCAGCCTGCAGACGTCCCACAAACCCCAGGAAAAGCTATTAAACTGTAATTTCAACTGTAACATTCCGATAAGTTATCATTCAGAGCAGAGCAGCAGCCTGTAGCCCCTCCTGCACCCCTCACTCTGACCTCAGGCTGCTTCATCTCAGGTTAAGAAGCACAAATGCCTGGGGAAAGAGCAGGAGCTTCACCCGACACCGCTGAAATATGCTCTCATTAGCATCTGCATTGAATCTTTCTCAACCTTCCCGTATGTTTGCCCATTGTTTGGGGCTGAAAGAGGAGAAAGTGCTTGGCGAGTGTTTCTCTGGCTGGCAGCAGGCTGGAACAACAGAGGAAACAACAGAAGCCCTGAGAGGAGAATGGATCTAAAGAGGCTCTCAGCCACTCCGCTGATGTTACTTATGTAGAAATCAATAGTCCAGGCCTCCAGCTGCACCCGGGTTGCCTTCCTGACATTTTCTACTCGTGACAAATGTGATGCTGTACAATAAAGCGGGGTTTGAATTTACGGCTTTACCGGACGGATCAAGTTTGGAGGAAACGGCAACAGATTTGACTTCTTTCACTTAAAAACAAGAATCTAGCCGATATGGACGCCAGGGACACACAGATGATGTAACTCAATAACGTTCTCTGCATTTCCGTGAGGTGCCAGAGCAAATTAAAAAGAGTGTGTGGACGTGTGTGTGTGTGTGTGTGTGTGTGTGTGTGTCCCTCGGGGGTTAAACTAATACATTTGCCTGATATTTGCCTTTTATTACAAACTGAGCGTCAATCAATATTTCCATGAATTTTAATGAAGTGATTTAATTTCCCAGGATGCTTTATGCCGTTTCAGGGATTTTGATGTGTGGGAATAAAACTCAAACACAATAAAAAGTCCTGTCTTTGGTTAGTTTGACTGTTTTCAAATGTGAAGTCGACAGAAACCTGCAGAAGAAGAAAACACCGTCAGCAGCTTCAGTCCAGGTATATTATTACTTTGTATTTATATTAGTTATTAAAAATACATTTCTGTCACAACATGTGGAGAACAAGGCCACGGTTATGTTAATGTAAACTCTCATAGGGTGCAGGTCCGGGTATTATCCTGAGTGACAGAGAGCTTCCTCTGTTTAATGTCTGTCTGTCTGTCTGTCTGTCTGTCTGTCTGTGGCTTTAAGAAACAACAGCGGGTATCTGAGTGTTGATTGAGATAAGAAATCATTCAATAAAATCTTCAACCGGCAAATACCTGCAAAACAGCACAGACTAATTAATAAAGATTTAGATTGAGACTCATCTAGATCTATGAGAATTCTATAAAAAATGTAGAGAACAGGTGATTGTAAGAGATATTTCATTTAGAATCAGACTGCAGAGGATTAAAGAAGCAGAAACACTAGAGACACACACACACACACACACACACACACACAAAATAAATTGAATAATAAGAACGACCACTCTATGAAGCAGATAGAGATAAGGCTGATAAATGTTAATATGAAAGACAAGAGGAATAATTCAGAAAATCTAAACTTAACTCCTGTCATGTCCTGAAATTATGATAACAGAATGGTGTGTGTGTGTGTGTGTGTGTGTGACTATAACTGTGGATCAAATACAATTGATCAATTCTACAATCAATCATATCTACAATGCATTTGACACACGCCATTTAGTTTTTCATCAAACTGAAACCAATCTTAACGTCTCATCTAATCTAACATGGTTGCATGCCAACATAGTGAGCTTGTCCATGACTTACTGATTCAGAATTCAATCAGTGATCAAGTGGACCTTCCCTCTAACAGCCGAGTGAAGCCACAGCGTCCACACACAAGGCCGAGTCAGCAAATGAAAAGCACTGCTGAGGGACGACAGAGAGGAGGAAATAAAACTCCAGGCTGAGGAGGGAGAAGAAAAAAAAGACTGAAGGGCCGACAGACCAAACAAAGCTGAAGGCAGATCTGCTCTAACTAACCTACTGTGGTGTTCACTTCAAGAACAATCCGAGGATATAATGTTTGCTTTGCTTCTCCTTCACTCAATCCCCTCGGACCTTGATTCATTATTTTCACCACCACTTTAGATGTACAGTATACTCATGATCGAGCAGCTGATTCAATCTTCATACAACATAGATGGAAGGAGAAAGACGGAGGGAAGAAGGAAACAAAACAAAGCTCAGTTTTCTGCTATTTCTCACAGATTTCCCACAGAATCTCATTTTTACTTTACACGCTTTTGCCAAATATTGCCGAAGCGATTTTATTATTTATTATTTCCACAGAAGGCCTTTTTCCTGGCTGTGCAAAAATAATACGCGATGATGTCGTGATTTCATCATCTGCAGGGTTTCCATCTGAAGGCGTCTGCAGAGAAAAGGACAAAACGTCTCCGAGGGTCAAGAACAATCAGGAACAGTGCACATTGATCCAATTTGACAATGACTGAACTCTGGAGCCATTTAGCTTCAGTTTGATCAGCTGATGTGGAAAAGAGGAGAAGGAAAAAACTCCCCGTGTGTTCAGGCTTGGAACTTTTCAATCGAGCACGCAGGAACATCAAAAACAGGTCCCAAGTAGGTCAAAGAGGAATAACCGCCGAGCCAAAGATGATTTCACTGGATTTCACTGGATCAGACCGAGAGCTCTTGCATGTCTTTTCCAACCTAATCTCCTTTTAACTTGGCACACTTCAGCCAAACATTGCATCATCATTGCAAAAATCATAAAACATTGCAATTTTTGCTACGATTTGACAATAACTGAGTTCTGGGCAGGCCTGGAACTTTCCACGATGTAATCACCCAGTTCAGATATGAAAATTCATCTGAAATGGGAAAAACAGGAGAAGGAATTCAATTTCTTCCACAAAAGAATTCCCCAGCGTTTAGGGATTGGAAGTTATCAATCTGTGCTCATATCTGAAGAGAAGTTCTGCAGAAAACACAGGAGCTGATGAAGCGTTGTGTGAGGAAAAGAGAAAAGGCCCCGGAGCTGCTTTAAAGCTGATCACTTTACTTTGGGAACACGGTGTCGTGCCCAGATGGGATTAGAGCTGCAGGACAATGCTGGCGATGTCATTTACTACATCGCATGCAGTGATTTAAATGAGTAAGCTTCACTGAGGACATAGGCAGGATTATTTTATTAGTCTCATAAATTACAGAGGATGCTCGTCATTACCGTTCCCATCAGATTGCCGAATCTGTCCACCAAGCAGAGTGTGCGTGTGTGTGTGTGTGTGTGAGTGTGATGGATGAATGTATTGCCGGAGCTTAGAGAGGGGCGGATTATTCCCAGCAGGATAAAAAGGTTCTGCTTTAAGCCACAAATATAAAAAATATTGAGATTATGATGCAAATCAACTGAAACTGCTGTAATCAAAAGAACAGGAGGCAGATGAGACACCGCTGTCCCAGGGATTTGCTCCAGAAAATCAGGTCACGTAAAGCCAAACGAAAGCCAACTCACAGAATAATTAAGTGAGGTTTTGGTCTTCATCACCCACTAGTTTGGTGGTGGACAGAGTGTGTTCAGTGTGCAGTGTGTCCTGTGTGTGTTCCGTCGGGTGGTGAGAACCAATAAGAGGCAGATAAACAGAGTGTTTGTGGGCCGCTAAAGCAAACTGCAAACAAAAGGCTAAAAGCTCCCGGGAGCTGCAGGGTGAGGCGATCATTCTCTGTAAGTGTCCCGCTCACATTACACACACACACACATTCAGTTCAGTGTTGATATCAAAAACATCACTTTTCGCAGGCCCGAGCTGTAATCGACACATAGATCAAACACAAGTACAGAAACAACAAGAGCGCACAACAGCTACACAACTACAACAACAGTAAACATCAATCCTACGTCCATCTCTTTGACCCTGCAGTATGCTCTGACCCCTAAAGTGTGTGTGTGTGTGTGTGTGTGTGTGTGTGTGTGTGTGTGTGTGTGTGTGTGTGTGTGTGTGTGT
This sequence comes from Genypterus blacodes, assembly GCF_046128005.1. Lineage (NCBI taxonomy): Eukaryota > Metazoa > Chordata > Actinopteri > Ophidiiformes > Ophidiidae > Genypterus > Genypterus blacodes. The sequence continues at coordinate 326,915 of NW_027466938.1, read as the reverse complement.
GTGTGTGTGCGCTCTAATGGACAGAAACATATCCGACACAACACGTTTAGGTGAAAGAGCAATGGGGAATGAGTGAACACACACACACACACACACACACACACACACACACACACACACACACAGAGAGAGAGAGTGAAGGAGGAGGCCGTACCTTTGGCTGTGATGGCCGGCTGCTCCCCTAGTAGCAGCTTTAGCCTCTTAGCGTGGATTTTACCCTGGTAGTGCGACTGAGCCACCACTGCTGAGGTGAAGGACATGTTACACAGCGTGCAGCACTTGTTCTTATCCACGTCGCCCTCCTCGCTGCCCTGCAAACGACAGTGACACTGGTTTAGAACAAGAACAGTCTGGGCTCATCAATGATGCAGCAGAGCATCCATCATATGTATCACATGTGTCAGATTAATAATGGAACACTGCAGCATGTAAATCCTGTGTTCTACACCCATTCGCAGGGTTTATACATTTATTTATCCTCCCACTCATCCAGGACCAAGTGGTAGGGAATGCCAGGATGTTCCCAGTCCCAAAACGGATCCATAAACCCTCCTGACACCTCAGCTGGCTCCAGATGGAAACTCATTTTGGCTGTTTGTTCCCATGATCTCATTACCCCCAGCCCATGATCATAGATAATAACTGGAACAGACCTAGAACGGAACCCGAAGGGCGATAGAGGGCATCGCAGCATACCTCCACCAGGGCCAAACAAAGCCTTGACTAAATGTGTCTTCCTTTCATTAATCCCAGACTTCCACATGGGAGAGTCTGTCCTCAGAATTTGGAGGAGGAGCAGCCAGAGAGCAAGACCAGCTGAAGGTATACAGCCTAGAGTGGGTCTAGATTCTAGACTCTAGGCTGTTGTATACCTGAAGCTGACTCTAGAAGGTCCAAGGCTCTGGCACAAGCTTTAACACCAACTTCACTTCTTTGTTGGTGAGAGAAAATTGCGGAAACAGTGAGAGAAGATTAGAGCTCCACTCAGAGAGGAGCTGGCAGCAGAACAGGAAACAGAGCTGGAACCACAGTAATGATGCCATGATACTGATGAACGTGGCGTCAGGTGGTGATGCAGTGATGAAAAAAGCAAATCATATAACTGCAAAGACAGAGACGGCTGCTACCATGGCAGCTCAGAACACGTCTCTATCCATTGTTCTCTGGAGTAGCTTGGATCTCTGTTGATGCTTTGTGCCGCCAGAGTTGTGTGAGTTTAGTCTTTCATGACGACGCTGCGTCCCCGAAGGATGGATGAGACACATCTGATCGTGTTTCAGACAGTCATCCGGTTCTGATCACACATGATTGTTGGACTTTGTCATGCAGAAACATGACAGACAGCTGATCTTTGAAGCCTTTGCACTGTAAAGGCACAGTTCCATGCAGATGATGCGAGCGGACCCGGTGTCCATCTCGTGCCAACGCCACTTGAAAGGCTCGCTAATCCACTTTACTGGATGGCCAGAGGAAACAGACTCTGTCACACTGTCTAATTGGTCTCTGCGGAGTCACTTTGGGCTCTGTAATGTAATCCATTACTGCTCAGCCGACGGTTCTCACACTTTGAAGTTGAGTCAAAACACCAGAGTCGCTGCATTTGAAGTCCCGGAGCCTCATGATGACAACAACACCGACGAGCTGCCACTGATGATAACAATGATAATTACATCGGCCTTTCCTCACAGCCAGCGGTGTCTTACTTTGGAAGAAACTGACAAAAAAAGACAAACACCAAACCTGGCAATGTTTACTTGAGCTTTGACTCTAATATTGTGAGGATTCTTCTCACGCCTCGTCCTTCCACTAAGCTGTCAAACTCCATTTTAATCTATAAGTCATTCTGAATAAGATGAAAAGCACGTCTCTTAATGTTTTGGTGTTGTTTTCTAACATCTCCTGCCTGCACATGCTTATAGAAGCTGGTACATACAGTAGAATGGAGAGTTCAAGCAGGACAGATGCACATTGAACACATCACTAATCTCTACCGCTTGCAATTCAGACTCCTGCTCACATTGGTTCGTTCCACGCAGGGCGCAAATGGAGTGGAGTCTGCATTCTGAGGGGTGATGGTGGGGCCAATGAGGCTGATGGGGGACCGCACCCTGGGCCTCCATCTGTGGGAGCCACGCGGAAACACGGATCCAACAATGGCTGAGACAACGGATGCGAGCGTTTATGTGGCAAAGTTAGAGGGGATTAGAGATGAAACGTTCCTCCAGGCAGGCAGGGCCACCGAAGTGTTAATATGGAGAGAGCAAGGAACAGAAGAGGCACGTGAACCGCACGACCTGGTTTAGATGTCTGTTCCTATTGTTCCTCCCCCTGCTGCACCCACCAGACAGAGCGGGCGAGCGAGAGAGAGCGAGAGAGCGAGCGAGCGAACGCTGTGGAGGCGCATGTGTGCGATTTTTCAGTTGGTTTGTCTCAGCTTGACACAAACTGAGATAATGAGTTTGTTCACCTTCACATTCTATTTATAAGTGGAACTTTCCAGACACGGCGTTGCGTTTGTGCCGACGCGACCTTCGGCTGGTGGAACCAACAGACTCCACTTCCAGCTCTACGTCATGTGATCGCTGCTGAAACGAAACCCAGAGACTGAGACACACAATGATTATACAGGAACTCAGAGAAAACTTCTACGGAATCCAATCAACGCAGAACGAGGCCACACACACTCCTCACAACACAGAGTAATGAATTATTCCAAAAATATGTAAATCAAGCAAATGCAGCATTCAGACAAATTGATTTAGGAATTTAGAAGAATTGTTGTTGTCCTGTTGTTGTCTCGTGTTTATGTCATTATAATGTGGATGTAAGCGTGAAGATGAGATGGACGCTCAGCTGTCAAAGCTTCAGCTGAGCTCTGAGTTGAATCTCTGCTCAGGCGTTTGTAAGAGCGTCGCCTTCCTACAGGGGGAAGCAGAACCAAACAACACTCAACCTCTGCTGGGGTATAAATACTGGATTTGAGCATTCATTTTGATGATTGAGATGTTTAAGAAGCTGCTTCCCTCTCCTGCTGACAGCTGGGTGAAGTTTGAGAGCTCTCAGGTCTTTGGCCTCTCTGGGACCTTCTAGAGTCGTTCATGTCAGGTGGCCACGGCCCAGTGTTTCCCTGTCACTTCACATTTCTTCCTCTCCTCCTCCCTCTGTGTCTTCTTCCTCCATCTCCCCTCGGGTTCCATCGTATTCCATTATTCCTCCAGCCGAGCAGAGGCCTCCTGGTGATTCTCTGGAGACCTCGCTGGCCTCCATTGTTTGCTTTGTGGCTTGAGGGAGAGGGAGACGTCTTCATCCCGGTGGAGTGGGGAGTGGAGTCAGCTGGGGTTGAAGAGGCAGTGTGCATTATTTTGATTCTAATGAAGCAAATACTGAATATATTAAAGGTTTTACAGCTTTTTAAGAAATGCTACATGAGCGCAGGGACAAAGAGAGCTGCATCCATCTGAGCCTAACCTCCTCTCTCTCTCTCTCTCTCTCTCTCTCTCTCTGGAGTTTCTGCTTTAAAGTCCCAGTAGGTGATTCAACTCTCTGCACCACTCAGTCTCTCTCACTTCACCCAGCAGAGGGGCCGTCCAGAGTGTGTGAAGAGAGCCCCGTTCTCCTCACAGAGGCAGAGCAAACAGGGCAGAATGGTGGAGTCGTCACTCAGCCGCAGCAGGAGGGGAGGGGGGGGGAGTTCTTACAGTGTGTTTCACCTTTCATACCACAAATCTGTGTGTTTGTAGGGAATTAATAATGAGGTAAAGCTGACGACAGAACGCAGAGGAACGTGGAACAGCATAGGACACACACACACACACAACCTCCGACACCTGAACACACAGAGAGACTGAAGAATCTCATCATACTAACAAATCCATTACAGCTCTGATCTCACAGAAGAACACACAGGTTTGCTTTTTGTAAATTTGATATTAAGACCACAGAGTTATGAATCAACACAGAAACACCTAGTCTGGGTTTTGCCCTAACTGGGAGGGTGTGTGTGTGTGCGTGTGCGTGTGCGTGTGCGTGTGTGTGTGTGTGTGTGTGTGTGTGTGTGCGTGCGTGCGTGCGTGCGTGCGTGTGTGTGTGCGTGTGTGTGTGTGTGTGTGTGTGTGACATTTTCACCGACACGTGTGCGCTCAGTTGCATCGCCGACATAAAAGAATTCAGCAATAGCCCACTAATAATAAAGACTTTAACGCGTGGCTTCTTCTCTGCCTCGTCCTTATAAAGGCGCTGAAAGGTGGAACAGTGAGGCGTGATGGCGGCACAGAGAGCGTGGAAGGTGACGGAAGACAGAGAAGGACGAGGGAAGCTCTTTTAATTTTCTGCATCATTTGGATCGCTTATCCAAACCAAAGCTTTGATTGCACCGCTGCTCCGTTAGCGACGTCACACCCAGGCAGAGGGGGGAGTGAATCTCCTCCTCCGCTGCCTGGAGCTCCGGGTACCATAGGAGCAGACGCCGTATAGATACTACTGTATGGATGTGTGTGGGGCTCAGTGTGTTACTCTGAATCAGGCCACACATGTTTGAGAGGACTAATCCTCACATTATGGGTCAGAATTAAGTCTGCATTACAAATAAAGCAATCAAGAGCTTCTGAGTGGAGCCCAGTGTGATTGCTGAGGAACCCAGAGGAACCAGGAGCCAAGAGGAACCAGGAGCCAAGAGGAACCAGGAGCCAAGAGGACCCAGGAGCCCAGAGGAACCAGAAGCCCATAGGAACCAGGAGCCAAGAGGAACCAGGAGCCAAGAGGAACCAGGAGCCCAGAGGACCCAGGAGCCAAGAGGATCCAGGAGCCCAGAGGAACCAGGAGCCCATAGGAACCAGGAGCCAAGAGGAACCAGGAGCCAAGAGGAACCAGGAGCCAAGAGGAACCAGGAGCCCAGAGGAACCAGGAGCCCAAAGGAACCAGGAGATCAACCTCACCTGCTCTCATTCCATCACACTGACGCCCGTGTAGGAGCGGAGCAGAGCAGCCATAAAGAACATGAGAAGTGCATCGCTCCGGTTTCCACAAATAGAGACGCAACCCTGACTTAACACTGTTACCATGGTGATAAATGGAAAAGAATGGCAGAAATGTATCATTCATGACGGCGTGAGTCGACGAAACGGAACCAGGAATCTGAATTTGTCCCGTTTCTCCACTTACGCTTTGATTTCGAACCTCAAAGCAACGCCAGCGCCGACTGTGGGATGATTCACAAATGAATTCCAGCGTTGCGTTGCGTTGTGTGTTTGTTCACTTTGGCAGCGTTTGATTCGCCCCAGTGTGAGCAAACTGTACACCCAGCCATGCAGGTGACATTTATATTGTAGCGCTCTTCATCAGGCAGACTAGGAGCATTTTCCTCGTCATTAAGCAGCTCAGCAATGCGGTGCGTCATGTGACTTTAAACTCTAAACATCCAGAGAGCACAAACATCAAGAGGCACTCCTGCTGCTCAACATCCTGATCTCATAATCATCAGATATCTAACAACTCCTATCAGCTAATGAGGCTGCTAATGCTGCTAATTAATACATTAATGATGCAGACATGACGCATGATGAGCTCCATGGCAACGGAAGAATACAAGGTGAACATGCAGACTCTAACCTTTGAGGAACAAAGACATGATTGGAGGCGGAGCTTCGTTTTGCACAGCAGGGCAGAGACGACAAACAATATGGACACCTGATCAGATTAGGTGTGTGACACAGGTGTGTGTGCAGGGGGCCGCCATCAGTCAGGACCAATCAGGTGACCTCTGGCTCACCGTGGAGCGCCCCCCCCCCCCCCCCCCCCCCACTGTTCAGACACAAACAGAGCCCAAGCTTCTCCCTCTCCCTCTCTCTCTCTCTAATGACTTAGTGTGGCGATGAGCAGAAGTGCCTTAAGTGAGCCTCCATTACTCTAAACGCTCTGAGGGCAGATGTACTTAAAAGTGTTTAGAGGGAGAAAATGCATTTGTTTAATGTGTTGCTTTGGTTGCACAAACGTTCAAAAAGCCCAAATGTAAAATAAAGTTAAATGATGGAGGGCATGGAGCCAAACACACACACACACACACACACACACACACACACAGACACACACAGACACACACACACACACACACACACACACACACACACACACACAGGCCGTTTCTGTGTGGAGTTTGCATGTTTCCCATATGTACAGATTTAAATGACACAAGGGGACGCAGGCACCCCTGGAGCATTTTGGGGGTTTGGTGCCTTGCTCCAGGGCACCTCAGCAGTGGCCTTTTAAGGTTAGTGCCCCCAACTCTCCAGCTGCCAGTCCACACTCCGTCCCTACAGGGACTCGGACCAGCAACCCTTCCCCCAGCCGAGTCCCCTATGGACCGAGCTACAGCCGCCCCGTACGTCTATAAGCGCCTCTGCCCCCACCATCAAACCCCCCGTGTGTTTGCTCATTGCACCTGCCAGTCCCCTTGAGCAAGGCACTATGCTGCAGCGTCGGCTGCTCACTGCCCCTGAGGAGAGGAGGAACATTCTTTACCGTCCTTGTACAAAGATAATAAGCAGGATGCTAAGAGTCTGTATCGATCGAGTCTCAAACTGTGTCTGCACGCTTCAGACCTGAAACTACTCAATAACACAAACAAGGCTGAGGTCAAAAGAGAGCAAAATGGATGCCAGGAAGACAAAATACAGTTTATTATAGAAGCACTCGCCTTCCAAAGCCTCTTCAAAGCTCTGCAGTGACTTCATTAGACTTCATAATCTGAACCGAAGCTCAACTAAAGCCAGAGGTGGCAGAGTGTCACCGAGACAAAGGTCACAGGGTGCAGAACAAGGAGGAGGAAGAAGTAAGAGGTCTGGAAAAGAGCAAACGTCATAAAGTTACACCCCGGAGTGCAAATTGGGTCTATTAATCCTAAACGCCTCATTCTCTACAGGCGAAGTTCAAGGGCAGCATGTTAGTGAGGACACAGAGGGAAGGATTGTGTTGTTGTGTTGTTGTGTTGTTGTGACAGGAGACAGGAAGTCTTCATCACGTCTGCTGCCCTCCGTGTTTAATCACCGTTGTTGGTATTCCTCTCTAACCTCTGTCAAGCTGAAAGTGTTCAATCAAGCCTCTGCGTATCTGTTTAGGTGCAGACGAGTGAAGGCTGGTTTGTTTTGGACGACGTTCAACAATGTTGGAATGCAGCCCGGGGCGTTTCTAAGCAGTGAACTACCTGCTGAGATAAATCATCACATGCTTATTTAACTCATCAAACGCTGAGGACCGGAATTTTAAAGCAGGAATGCCTCAGAATACGTTACTACTGCTGAGGAACAAAGGTAAACAAAGCCCGTCAGTCCAGGCACCGATGCGTTTCAGCCAAGGCGGGAGGCCCTGGTTCCATTCTGAACCGGACCGTTTGCAGAAATGCTATTTTGCGGCGAGCTGTAACCGTGTGTAGATCACTACTGAGTGTGTGTGTGTGTGTGTGTGTGTGTGTGTGGACTGGAGGGAGACAAGAACGCAGCTCTTCCTCCCACAGTGTGATAACAGAGGAGCGCTGCTGCACTCTGAGTCATTCTGACACATACACACACACACACACACCCATCCTCCCTCCTGCCCTTGGCCCTGTCCTTCATTAACTCTTCACACACAGTCACACACACACACACACACACACACACACAGTCTCTCTCTCTCACACACACACACACACACACACACACACACACACACACACACACACACACACACACACACACACACACACACACACACACACACTGCCTTGGCTTAGCAGGGCAGCAGCAGCGTCGCTCTTCCATCTTATTCGCAGGGTTCTCAGGTATAATGAGCAAATATATATTCAGGATCTATAGAATACAGCGGCGGAGGAGACGTCGCCTTCTAAACTGGAAGGTTACACAATCTCACGGTTAATTAAAAATGGATAAATGAGAAGGTAATTGCAGAGAAATGCCATTAATGGAACGGAAGGTGTAATTTAGCAGAAAGGCGATGGAGGAAAGCCTTTCTTGTTTATATTAAGAGTATAGAGTCTGAGTCTGAGTCTGAGCTGCATACAGTGAAGCCATGCAGCTCAGTCATGTGGAAAGCTTACGTGACTTTGGGAAAACGTGTAAGAAAAAAATGTCTGCTAACCTCAGCAAAATAGTTTCAAATGTTTTAAAAGATTATTTTTTCCCCCCTTTTTTGCGCCTGAGTTGAGTAAAGCCATGAGTCATCTGAAACACAGCCGCCATGGCAGGCCGGCCTCACGCAGCCCTGAGCCACGCCGAGGCTTTACCCCCCCCCCCCCCCCCCCCCCCCGCCTAATCTACACACAACAGAACAGGAATAATTGGGAGTTCTGCATTGGCTGAATGTGGAGCGGTGCTGCATTCCTCTGGAGCTGGAACTGATGGAGGGAGAGAGAGAGAGAGGGAGAGAGAGGGAGAGAAAGAAGGAGAAGGGAGAGACAGTGGGTTTGAGGAGAGGGAGGGGAGCTCAGCCTCATTCCTCATTCATGTCGGCATAATAAAAGTAATCTTTCTGATTTGCAGGCAGTAAATTCTCCTCCCTGTCGGCTCTGCGTTGCACATTTTCATCTCGGTTGAAGTGTCTTCCTCGCCTGTGTGTGTGTTTGAGGCAGAGCACGCACACTGCCTGTTGTGATGTCTGACAGCACTGGTACCGTTGTTTCCCTCTCTGTTGTCTCCGTATTAAGGAGGCCATCGTGCCATAGCACTCTGGACTGCAACAAATTCCTCTCTGGTGCTGAAGTAAACATGCAGCCGCAGCACCGCCGTGCTCCTTGAGGTGATCGCTGGGAGCTGTGGAGAGCCTGGACCGGATTGGCCTGATGTGGCCTGGCAAGCGCAGTATAATGCCTGGGCTAAATCCGGAGGTCAGGGAACACTCACTACTCATATGCGTCTCCCCCCCGAGGCACACACACACACACACACACGCAGGAATTAGGACAACCAAGTGCAAGGGTATTCCTGAAAAAAGGGGATAAAGAGGACGAGCGTGCAACAAAGCTGTGGACAATTCAGTCTGTCGCTGCCAAGCCGAGCGTACAGGACGGCGCTAAGCGGGGCTGACACCATGGCCACTGCTGCTGTTGTTGTTTCGGACACACACACACACACACACACACACACACACACACACACACACACACACACACACGGGCACACGGGCACACACACACTCGCGTACACACGCATGCACACACACTCGCACACAGCAGTCTGACCTTCACATTAAACAGCAGGCAGCACCAACAGGGACACACACACACACACACACACACACACACACACTAAACTCCTGTGCTGCATCTGAAAAGTGTGTCACAACAGAAAAGCCGGTGAAAAATGCGAAACACTTTCACAACAATAAAGAGAAAGATGAAGAAAGTCATATTGGTCATAATCTGATATCAGAATCTCTCCCTTTCTCTTTCTGGGAGCTTTTTTCCTGCTAATCCTGATCTCAGCTCTTCTCTGTGTAACGTAATTGTGAGCATCAGGTTCACTCAGCTGAGGGACTTGATATTCTGATCAGTAAGCCTGAGTCAGCAGAACGTACAGCTGGACTGACTGACTGACTGAATGAATGCACACTCAGCCCTTTAGATGAGGCATATGAAGCCGACTAATTCAGCCAAATGAGTTTTCTGTGGTTGAAGTCACTGCACAGGCTGTTTGCAAAGATCAGACAGCATCAACGGCTGTTATGTTTGTTGGATTTGGCGTTTAGAAGAAGAAAAAGAAGAAGTGTATTGGGTCAAATCACACGCAACACGTCAATTCTTGATACGCCGCCCGTGGAGCAGTTTTGGGGGTTCGGTGCCTTGCTCAAGGGCACCTGGGCAGTGCCCTGGAGGCAAACTGGCAACTCTCCAGCTGCCAGTCCACTCTCTTGGTTCATACGGGACTCGAACCAGCGACCCTCCGGTTCCCAAGTCCCTATGAACTGAGCTAGTGGCGAACCCAAGCAACATTTCAAGCAACACACACACACGTTTGACTGGTGTGTGTACTGCAACAGCCTGAGCCAAGTCCTGAAACATGTAGCCGATCACCAGATCACCTTGAGATCCAGCTCAGACAACATTCACAAAGAATCTGACCCAGAGTTTCATTCCCTCAGACGTCTGTGTGTGTGTGTGTGTGTGCGACACTGCAGGTGCAAGGATACCTGGAGACAAATGAACAGAAAGAAGCCGAACGTCTGCCGAGATGAAGAAGTAATTACTGTGAGATTACTGTGAGATTGTTAAACAAAACTCCAGCCGCTGTCGTCTACGTTCAAGCACATTCACTTATGAGAACTTCACGAGTTCCTCCAATTTGCCCCAAAACCTTTGTTCTGAGTGAAACTGGGTGATCCAGAAAGCGTTCCGAGTCAGTGGCCTTAATCATCTTTTTCTTTGCTCATTTCTTTCTTTATCCTTTGCTGCTTGTGGCTTAACTGCACACATGCTGCGCAATTGAAAAACTTAAATCCTGGTGTATTTGGAACGCGAGGTACCGCAGAGCGAGCGAGCGGCTGGTTTGCAGAATATGCGAGAAGCGGCGATGTGTGAATGGAATCCTGCATCTGTAATCTGACAGAAACAGAAGAAGAGGCTCAGACGCGTTCAGACGACAAAATGTTTCCACCTCACGGAAACGCTGAACATCCCTCTGCCGTCTTTACAAATAATATCACAGATCAACGTCTCACCATTTTCTAAGATCATTTGGAGTTCAAACACACAGATTTGGTTCCATCCCCGTCACACACACCTGCTTCCATTACAATACAGCAAACATGACTCCCTGCTTCAGATGGTTCAAGACCATCATTGGGATTCAATCAATATCCTCCTGAGAGCCAGACATTTGTTTTGTATGCATTTTTAATTTCTCCTTGCTATTGTTTGTGATCATATCTGTACAACGTATGAACACAAAGCGTGTCACACATCTCTTCCTGTCTGATATGAGGTGTTTATAGCACAAGGGGGGAGTGAAAAGATGTCCAGACTTGAGGACAACAGGTTTAAATTAAGCAAAATGATGAAAAATATGTCTCCATATGAGGACACAGGGTCTTAGGAAGGTAAAAAGTAAAATCCTGTGAATCCTGTGAATGTATGAAGCGTTCCATGCAGGATATAGGAACACCCCCGCTGTGATTCAGAACCATGATGAGAGGAGAAACGGCTCCACACATCCTCTCACACGTTTGGATTGGTGAGGCACAGTCAGCGTCTGGACTCCTTTACCTCTGGATTCATCACTCTAGGACAAACCTCCGGGCTGCTGCCGGCCTCCGCTCACTCCCGGCTTTGCTAAATCACAGCCCTTCACTCGGAGCAATGGTCCGCCGACATCGCAGAGCAGCAATCCACATTCGTCCCCTTTGTAGAGCTCACAGGACGTTTGGGAGGTGGAGTCACATTATGGGGGAGGAATGGGACTGAAGAGAGCTGCAGGATGTATTTAAGGAAACTAAGGGCCGATACCTTCTATTGATGGGACTTACAGGAAGATCGTCCCCTGAGTTGGAGGGGAAAACCTGATACACAAACAAAACAAAGGAGAAGTGCATGTAAATATATTCAGAATTCTTTGGCATCATTTTCCTGACATGTTCTCCAGGACACATGATGGATTTCTACGAGTGCGAGTCAAACAAATGGAGCAACAGCTACAAGCCACCATCCAAACAACCACATGAGCAAAAACACAACCAAATCCAAATAAGAGCTTGATTTAAAGTCACAGTTGAGTGAATCCAGCAGCTGAACAGCAGGATCACCGGTCAGACCTGCTCACTCATCCGGCCAGCTGATTATAATTCACACCCTGGGCTCCTGCATCATCATCAGCATCATCACCATCATCACCTTCCTAAACGCTGTCTGAACTGTGCTTAATGCTAAACATGGCCAAAGTTTTATTTGTCCAAGAAATGAGTCCAACTTTTAATATGTTTCTCCTCCAAACATCGGGCCCACACAGAACAGAACATATTATAAATATAACAGCAGTCTGGAGGGATTTGGAGATTTCTGCATCAAGTCACTCTAAATGTGGCCGATGAGTCTGCAGTGGGTGGCACTAATGAATGTCCTCGTTTGGGCATAAACACACACATTTCTCTGTCTCATTGTTGTGTGTAACCATGTCTAGAGATGCTACACGGATACCAGCATCCAGCAACCAGGGGATCAGATTGGTTAATTAGTTAGTTAGTTAGTTAGAGTAGAGATGAGGTGATACAAACACCAGATGAGCCAATTAGCAGTACACATCAATGTTAAACCTTCATAAATGTAAAAAAGACTTGTGAATAATTGCAAACTTCACACCCAGCATCTGTCCATCCATCCATCCTCCTCCTCAACCCTTCATCCTGTGCAGGGTCACAGGTCTTCCTCATACAGTAAGTTCACCTCTACTTATAACACATTCTGTTCTCCATATTCACTAAAGATCACTGTTGTACATCCAGAGAAGATAGTTTTGACTGTTTGGTGCAGTAGCCTTGACACTGTTGTATATTTCCTCACAGGGATCCTTTAATTCCACCCTGTGTTAGTTAATCTCAGTTACTGGATGTCAGCGGTATTTAAGCTGCAGCTCCTGGGATGAAGGTCTGACTTTGTGTGTGTGTGTGTGTGTGTGTGTGTGTGTGTGTGTGTGTGTGTGTGTGTGTGTGTGTGTGTGTGTGTGTGTGTGTGTGTGTGTGTGTGTGTGTGTGTGTGTGTGTGTGTGTGTGAGTGTGTGTGTGTGTGTGTGTGTGTGTGTGTGTGTGGTCGTCCTCTGGATTTAAGCCTCCAGACGCCTTTCTGTGCCCGGTGCCCGACACAGCCATGCCACAGATTAGCGTGTCCATGTGGGGCGGTATGTGCACTCGCTGCCTGCACATGTGCAATCTGCTGGATATCGCTCAAGGAGAGGCTGAGGCAACCAAGCATGAGACTGCAGTCACTTCTCCTTCAGTTACAGCAATGTTGGACACCTGTGCCATCTCCGGCACGGCTGCTCCGTCTCTCCATCGCCATGGTGAGCTGGCGGCGACGCTGCAGGCCAGATTAAATGGAGACAAGCGGTTTAACAAACTGACACGCAGCCACCAGAACCAACCAGACAAGCATGAACATTACAAAATGGATACTTCTCCTGCTTGAGTGTATAAATAATGATGAAGGAAAGCATCATCATCATGTAACACACAGGGGAGGGAGTTAGTTCACCTCCCAGGGTTCTCTGAAAGTCAACCGGTTGATCTGCTCTTTCCTACAATCCCTGCTTTACATTCACACGTTTACTCTTTAAACAAGTGGCTTCCCTCTGCAGCCCTGGGAGCGGTTGGGGATTTAAATTCCTTTTCCAAGGGCACCTTGACAGCTATGAAGGAGGGAAACAAGCTTCAGCTCACTTACTCACTTTAAGAGATGTTACTATGACGATTGGAAAAAGGGTATTTTTCTTCCCAGAGACATTTCCTCTGGTGGTGAAGCTGCTTTCTGCTGCTTGTTTATTTATGGTGAGGCACGACACTCTGTGGATGCCAGGACCGCCGAAGAATGGCATCGCCTCAGCAGGAAATGCTGAACAGAGGCAAAAGTTTGTAATGTACCCGAAGCAGAACAGCCATTTGATCAAAATGGATTTCCCCCATGCTCACACTCTCCCTCAGAAAACACTTTGTGTTTTGTTTAGCTGTTAGTATTTACAGTATAAACCATAAAAGGGTATAAAAAGTGGCAGAAACAGAGTCGTCTAAAAAGGTCCGAGCTTGTGACTCTTGGGCTCATCATTCTGCTGCTCAGGAGGCAGTCTGGCAGAGCACAGTCTATAATACAAGTGTCTCCTTCTGCACTCCTTAAAAGTGATGACTAACATTCCCAGGTTGGAGTGGGCAGCACCCAGGGGACAGAGAGGAGGACAGAGTGTCTAAGATGCTTTTAGCAAACTGTCTGTGGTTGTAATGGGCGTCTACAGCAGCATACTAAAGCTAACTGCAGCCTGTGTTCATACGCCTTTGATCATTCAACTGAGTCAATGACTGGTTGCTTGTATTGTTGTGCCGTGGGACTGCAGCTGGCAAACGCTGGCACGAGATGTTGGAGCATCGGCCTTGTAAACAAACAAATAAATAAATAAAATAAACCCCCAGAGTCCAAAGTTACGTCTTAGAATGGCTTCCTTTGTTTCAGCAGCCTTCAATTTGAATAGTTTACAGATGATATGAAGCAGAGGAATGTAGTTTTCCCTCATTTTAGACACAATAGCAAATGTTTGTTTTGTTGTTTGCTCATTTGGTTGGAGTTTTGATGATTGTTTACATTGTATGGGGTAATGTTGTGTGATAACTAATGCAGCCTCTTAATGTCATCACTAATATGAAATATAAATGAGGCCACACATACATCTGCAGCTGTATCATAAACCCATCGGAGCCTTTAGGCTCCAAGTCGATGTTCTAACTTTTCTGCAGCACCGAGGAAAATTTGCTGAAATCTGCAAATCCGACAAAGCTTTCCTAATTTGATTCATCACAGTTTGCACAGAGCTGCTAAAAAGGAAAACAGGCTGCCTAAATATTAGCACAGGAGACTGAACAAACTGCGGTAACAAATTAGACGGCACTTAGCTGAGTGAAAACGCTCAGCAGTTTGCTTTCGAAGCTGCACGGCTCCTCAGACGGCTTCATGGCTCTGAGGCCTCCAGATTCTTGGACTTCGTGACACAATATCTCTGGATTTACAGTTGATTTCTTGAACAAGTACAGTAGGCCTTGAATAGAACGGTGCTCACTAGAATCCATACCTCCACAAAGGCTGAACAGGCTGATTGTTGGTTTATTTAATCAACACTCAAGGGGAATCAGCATGAGCTCACAACTTAATTAATGCCAAACAACAAAGAGTCACCATCGTCTTCATCCTGCCCCGATGAGGACAAGAGGCCCTGTGATGATGCAACTTCATGGCAATTTTTTGTCATGAGATACAATTCAATGTATCCACATCTGGAACAAACAGTTTTTCACAACGATTGGTTTGTCACTTCTGTAGAAATCTTGCATTGTTAAAAAATGTTTTGAATCCCCGGTTCTGTAATTTAACGTGTTGTTCACTGGTCCATGTGGTTCTACAGAGT
Source organism: Genypterus blacodes (assembly GCF_046128005.1). Classification (NCBI taxonomy): domain Eukaryota; kingdom Metazoa; phylum Chordata; class Actinopteri; order Ophidiiformes; family Ophidiidae; genus Genypterus; species Genypterus blacodes. The sequence goes on along the minus strand of NW_027466938.1, from coordinate 311,778 downwards.
TTTACTAAATTGGCTCTGAACTTTTTGAGTAATGTGGTCAACAAAACACAAAGCACCCAACCAACCAACCAACCAAATAACCAATAGGTGTAAACACGGTCTCTTTGTTGGTGGTATGTACGGCTAAAACCAATTCTCAACATATTACAATCAAATTCTTATAACAATCTACATTTAGTTTTCCCATTATTTGCCTGATCTTCCCTCTCCTCATTAAAGAGCCGGTGATGACAGCATGGCGAGCAGCATCTACAGCTGTCAGACGCCATGAGCTCCACCAGGTCCAGACTCGTACCTGCACTCTCCAGAGGCTACAGAGCTGCATGTATTTATAGACAGAGCCACCTTAGAAGCACAGTCTGGTCACATCACATCTTTGTAGTTTAACTGGGGCTCTGTGCCAGCATGGCAACGTGCCCTTTCCTTAAAGACCTCAGGTTAGACTCTTCATCAAACACAGATATAATGTGACACGAGAACAAACTAAAACTATACGATGTGTGGAGGTATGCACCGTTTCAAAACAAATTCTGTCACACAATTGTCAACAATTTTACACATCAAATTCCATTTATTGGTCTGAAGAAGCCCAATTTAAAACTGTATTAAAGCTTCTGTGGCTGAACAAAGCAGGGGACACTGATCTGTATGACATCACAGGGTTAGTTTCTATTGGTGTTAGATGGATTTTAATTTATTGCACAATATTTCAAGACGTGGCTTTAGTTTGTAAAGTAGTAATCTTAAGCATTCCCAAAAAGTAACCTTTGTGTTTTTTAGAGGTCAATTTCCACATGCTCATTATTGCTGCCAAAGAACACTTGTAAGAATTTGATGTATTAAATCAGTGGAGTTCCCATTTAACAAGAGTATAACAGCATTGTTCAAGTCAATAGCTTTTGTTTGATACTCATTTGCTTATGTAATTACGATGTTTTCTCTGTGTCCTCTTCAGATTGTTGTCGTATTTCCTCACAGACCAATGACAAATAGATAGGATTAAATGTTGTCAGTATATTTCCAGGCATTCTACCCAAAACCTTTCAAACATTCAATAGTTTCAAATGTCATCTTAATAAATACATAAGTAGAGAAATGAGGATATAAAGTCGTCTTCCTTGTTTTCTATCCACTTCCACACAATCCCCCCCCCCCCTTCAAACGCTTCCCTGCATTCAGTTCAGCTCTCTCCTAATGAAACCGGAGCCTTCTGGCTCACTGGCAGCAGATATGAACCTAAAGGTTGATTTAATCTGCATGGCACTGAGGCTCAGAGGAGTTGTTCTATCAACTCAGAACTCCTCCCAAGGCTCTAATTCAAATCTCTTGACAGGATTTAACATCCAGTGACACGACCCAAAGTCAGAGGAGAGAGGCTTTTGCTATTTTATGGCTCTGTGCGCCCATTAGCAAGCTGATGTCACAGCCTGATGATGGGGCACAAGTGTCTGCTGCTTGATTTGAGGGTTTCTGTCACTTATCGGTTAACTAGTGGTCGGTATCTCGTTACAGTCAATATAGTCACTGTCAACACGTCAACGATGGTGTGACACACGTGGCTGCATGTCAGCTTTAATATGAGCCAATCTGGGAGTGAGGCATGACTAATAAAGACATCTGAGTGTAAACCCGTACAGAAATAAACAAAGGACAATGTGGGGATAAATCCTGGACACAAATCCTGTCGCTATGCCATTTGCCCGGTAATTGTAGTCATGGTTAAGTGTGCCTCTATTGTTTGTAATGACTACATACATAATTGTGGGATTTGTATTTTCTTAAACATAAAAAAGCAAAAATACATCCTGATCCAAACACAATCCTCCATGATGTGCTGTACTGGCTCACACACACACACACACACACACACACACACACACACACACACACACACACACACACACACACACACACACACACACACACACACACACACACACACACACACACACACACACACACACACACACACACACACACACACACACACACACACACACACACACACACACACTGACTTAATCCTCTTAATCATCTGAAGTTAATTCCTGTACAAGTTGTCAAGCACAATTAGAGAAATGTTTATTTAAATGATTATTCTCCTTTCTGTCTTGGCTCTGATAAAATGCTCCGCCTAGTCGAGGACATGAGACTTCACAATGATTGAGTCTTAATTGACGTTAGTTGAGGGAAAAGTTGCTCTGCACAACTGTTGGAGTTCTTTAATACAATTTATATTAAAGTGTGTCAAAGACCGGTTGTACTATAGGAGATAAAATGCTTTCACATCCTCAACATGCACCAGGGGAGAATCTTTCAAGATGAGGCTCAAATTGTATTGTATACACACGAGCAAATGAGATAAGAAGGTAGATATTCACCATTTTAAACAAAAACACATTGGTATAAAGCTGCCATAGAAAGTAATGTTTGTGGTGATTTGACAGAAGTGTGCAGAAGAGTTATTCATGTGAGATTGTGCATTTAACAAAGTGAAAACTCAAAGCAGATCACAGGTTCCTTCTCTTGCCGGTGTTATAAATAGAACAAATTGCTGCAACAATGAAATGAAAACACTGAGCATTTGAAAACATATAAAAGTGCAGGCTGAAGGCAGCATTGATCTGCAAAAAACAACATTTGTTTCTGTGCCGTCTACATTGGCATCTACAACAATTACATATTGATTTTGTTGGCATGACGAACAAAATCAATATGTCATCTATATGTAAAATGTCAAATCAGTCCAGCTGGCTGATCCAAACCCACTGACCTCACCTAATTATCCACATGTGAAATGTTTACTCCATTACTGCTTCATCATTCATTTGTTTTGGTGTGATTTAGTTGAGGATCCTCTGTGTGTGTGTAACTCCACCCCCCACCGAGGTTATTACATGGAAATCAATACGGTGCAGGAAGATATGATTTCCACTGTAGGTATGTCTTTGGATAATCCAATGTCTATACCTCTTAACCCTGTCTTAGTCTTTAAGGCTTTTCTTAAAATCATGATATGAATCTAAGAAAATGATACAGTTATTACCTTTGGCACAAACAGCTGATTGATGTGATATGAGGGCAAAAGGAAAGGATTGTTTTCTTTTTATGTTAACCGAACATTGTGACAGCCAATGATAGTGGTTAGTTCCTCCCCTCTGGGCGGTGTGTGTATCAGAGAAATAAGAGTTTCTATTTAAAAATAGGCATGGTGGAGAGAGAGTTTGGAGAGGCAGACATCTCAGCCCCTGTGGAATTAATCTGCCGTGGCAACATGTAGTGCTGTGTTACCTTTCCAGTCACTGCCTCTGTAATGTATTTGAGATGCTCTGGTTTCAAGCCTGAGTGAGCCTGGCTGGTAGCAGCTAACAAGCAGCTAATGCCCAGTCACTTTCTGGAGCAAACACATATGGACACATTCTCTCTTCTTGCTTTTTTAAAGAACTATTTCCCCTTGGGGAGAGGAAACACCAGATCCTGCACCTTTGGGTTTTGAGCTGACACTTTTCATCCAAGGTGTGATTGACCCAGATTCTGACTACAATGCCTGCAACATTCGCCCATCACATGAAACATGCATGCCAGCTCTCAGACCATCATGTACACTGATTTTTTTTTTTTTTTTTGCTTTATAAATCAGAAAAAGGTTCTGAAGGTTCTTTGCTTCATACGTGTGCTTATATAATATGGTCATTTTGTAATAGGAAGACAAAATCTGACCTATTATGATGTAAATGTTATACTTTATTGTATTTCATAGCATAAAATATATCGAGGTTGAATGTTAACGTAAATGTGGTATGTAAATATAACATTTTAATGTGGAAAATAAATGTAAATGTTACTGTGACCATAAATGTAAACATTACCTTACATTCACATTTCATACATTTAATGTTTACATTTCTGTCTTATCAACATATTTTATTCACATAATAACCATAAGGAAATAGTTCCAAATGAAAAAAGGCACAGCTAGAAAGAGATAAAGAAATACTTAAAGCAGAGCATAAAGTATAGCATACTGTATTCCAGTATAGTGTAGTGTAGTATAGCGTAGTGTAGTGTAGTGTAATGTAGTATGAGCTGTACATTATATTATAGACCTGTTTGTACACGTGCCTCTACGTGAGCCATACAACGTCTCCAATCCCAAATGATTTCATAGTGAGAGATAAAAGCATCAACAGAATGCTGACAAGAGACAAAGTAAAGCCTTGGCTGCATCAGATGGCAGTGAGAGTGACCGTGAGAGAGAGAGAGAGAGAGGACAGGAGAGGGAGGTGAGGAGGGAGAGGGAACGTCAATGAAATATGACCTAAAATGATAAGGAAATGAAAAGGCAAAGAGACAGAATAAAGAAAAGAGGCGGAGGGTGTAGACAGTATGAAAGGGAAAAGAATGTCAGCAGAAAGAGAGAAGAAAAAGAAAATGGCAAGAGAGGGAGAAAGGAAAGGTGTGGATTAAGGGCATGGATGGGGAAAGAATAGGAGACAAATGGCAACGAATTGGAAATGCTGAATAAGAGGAGAAGGATGTGAATGAAAGACAAATATCAGATTTAAAAGAGAACAAGAGCACAAATTACATCATAGAGGAGTAGAGCAGAGAAGGGAAAGAAAAGAAAGGGAAGATGTAGGAGAGAATAGGAGCAGAATAGATGAGCAGGATGAGTTAGAGGGGAGTGTACAGTGAGACGGAAGCAGAATAGAAAGAGGCAGTGTGTGTGTGTGTGTGTGTGTGTCTGTGTGTGTGTGTGTGTGTGTGTGGGAGATAGAGAGAAAAAGCAACAGTTTCCCCTGACACAGCCTTGTCTGGATCAAGAGCTCAGATTTCCAGACTCCTAACTGCCAAACTTCCATAATCACAACTGAATCTCCGTCCCTTCATCCATTCATTACAACCTCACGCCTTTAAATCAATAACCTTCGCTTTCATACCAGAGCTCACAACAACACCGGATGCTACTTTCACACAGTCGGCAATGCAAAATCTCAAAAGCAAAGAAGGAATTCATTATAGCACATGCCTCCACCAAGGCCGAACACCTTGAGTAAAAACAGTTCAAATAGTTTACTTGCTTAAAGGCAAAATGTTTGATAATAAACACCATATTGATTTGGATCTATCTCTAAAGTTGCATGTTTGAATCCCTGGAATCTCTTTATATGCGGATGATGCGTCTCTGTCTGTACAAAATCAAAACAGCTCCTCCACATGGTAAATGGATGTTACTCATATATGGACCCTGCTCGTATGGGGCTTTTATCCAAAGTGCTCTAAATAGCTTTCATTCTCCCACTCATACAAATACATATTCACAAATGGCAGAGGCATGCAAGGCGCCAACCTACTCATCAGTTAGGGTTCAGTGTTGTTGCATGCTGTGTGTGTGTATGTATGTGTGTTTGTCTTTAGGGAACCTGAAGCCCGATTGGTTACCTGTGTCCAATTAGGCTCATGCTGGTCATCTGGCCCAGGCTACTTCAGGCCTCTTCCCCTCTTTTTGCTCTCTTTCAGCCAGCAGGCACTGCTTCTGCTTCTGCGGTGGCAATATTCTGAATTTATATGTTTAAGTATGAGTTTATATCCTTCATATTGCTTTGAGCCAAGGCTGTAGCACATTATGGACTCGTGCAGGGTAGTAATAGTAATTTATTTTGGTTATTTCCATAGATCTATCTTTGGAGTTGAGAGGGAGTGGGAACTCTTCCAACTGCTAACTATTGTGTTTGTTTTAGAGGTAATCCTGGGTGGAAACTCTAAGTTGTCCCTGTTCAGCTTCCACGGTCTGTGCCTGCGGCCAAGTTACAGATTGCAGGTGATTTCATTGTTTGCCTCAAGCCCAGCACAGACGATTGGGTTTAAGACTGTGACTGGTTAGGCAGTGAGGGACCGGGTTTACTCATTAGTGCATCGTCCCAACTGCTTTGAAATAGTAGATGACTTTGTTCTGTGTCTTTATTTAGTGATGATGGAAGCAGTTGCTGGCTTTGCCTGTTGCCCACATGGGTGCTGGCAAATCTCTTTTCCAGATCAAGCAGAATGTAAAAATTGATTCTTGTTAATTGGTGCCAGGAAAGTCAAACTTCTTAGGGGAAAGGTGTTGCGTTCTATGTCTGTGTATTGAGTGCTTCTGTTTCAGGAAGCGGAAGCTCAATCGGTTGCCTGTGTCAGATCACATTCATGCCTGTCACCTGGACCAGGCTATTTAAGGCCTCTTCCCCACACATACACACACTCTTCCGCACACACTCTCTCTCCCAGCCAGCTGAGCCAGCTGCTTCTGCTGCGTCTACCCATGATTCATTTTCCTCCCTTATTAATTTGGCCATAATTCCAGATTATGTCGTTAGGTACGAGTTCCCTTCCCTTAGAGCCAGGGATATACCAAAGTGTCTTGCTCAACAACACTTCAACAGACTCCCTAGGAGGAGCACCAGAGTCGGACCAGGAACCCTCCAAACCCTGGGTGACAGCTTCTAGATATTATCACATAATATCTAGAAGGTAACACAATGTTTCCACCAAGATGTCAGACCATCTCCCGCTCAATTTCACAACTACACTCAAAACAATACAAGATGATCTCCATAGATGGAAGCAGCCCCCATCATCCCTCTATAGGTAGAATAGGCTCTATTAAAGTGACAGTCCGTCCAAGAATCAATTATCTTATTTAACGATTATCTGATTCCAGCTCTGCCCCCCCGCCTGGTTCAGTCGTATAGACTCGGCAATGTCACGATTTTATTGGAAAAATAAACACTTCAGGCTCGGTCTCAACCTAACAGTAAAACAAATCACAGGCAGGACTGAAAGCAGCTCATTCTAATTGGTACTTCAGAGGAAATCGAATTCAATTCATCAGTAAATGATTGAAGGCTATGGAACAAGACACAGCATGGAGGGAAATAGTTATAATATCTCCATCTCGGGTTCGAGTCTTTGGATGGCTTGACTCATTTCTGATCGGACTCTGTTACCATGGTTATTTATGCTCCTTTGCCAGCCTGGTTATGTAGTAGGCTATGCTGGAGCTAAGTCCCCTTTGGGATCAATAAGGTGTCTTTCTTTCTTTCTTTCTGTTCTTAAAGCACCGCCTGATGACCGGACAAGTCTTTCGGAAAATAGTGTCACCGTTCCTGCAGGATCCCGCTGAACTAAGTGCACATATTGTTCTGGATCATACAGACCATTACCTTACAGTCATAATATTGAGTATCTATTATCTTTATTCCTCCTTTTTATCTTATTCCTTTTATAAGTCGTTTCACTATGCCTGTGCTGTGTGACTGAATATGTTTGGTGCATGACATTCATCATAGCAGTCATATTGGAGCTTTTGGACCCAGAGCTCCAAGGGACAAGATTGCACATTTGATGATTTCATCGGTAAAAATACTTAATTCATCCAAGCCCTGAGCCAAAGTCAAAGAATTCAAGTGAAAATGTAAAACTCCAGAGTTTCTCTCCTCAAACGGCCAGCTCTTGCTTCCAGCTCTAAATGCTGCATTATTCTGCACGGCACAAATGAGCACGCATACAGAAGTGCCAAGAACACACTCATGTTTATCAATCGCGCACTGACAAGCCACATAATTGTGTCTGTCAAACATGCTGTGTACTTCCAATTAACATGACAGGGAGGGTTTGGGGCGACTGGAAACCTCACAATGTGCTTTTGTAGTTGATGAACAGTTGGCTTTGATCGGCGCGCAACCACTGCTCTGTCACTGTCGCAGTGCTCAGCGGTCTAGAAATGCGGCGCCGTTGTTTATCTGTCTGCTGCTCCGACACAGCGAAGGTAAGAGGTAAAGAAAACACAGGAGGAGGGAGAAGATAAGTGTGTTGAAAAGAAAAGTTTGTAGGTTGTTGATCTATCAGACGGCCCCCTGTAAATGTGTGTGTGTGTGTGTGTGTGTGTGTGTGTGTGTGTGTGTGTGTGTGTGTGTGTGTGTGTGTGTGTGTGTGTGTGTGTGTGTGTGTGTGTGTGTGTGTGTGTGTGTGTGTGTGTGTGTGTGTGTGTGTGTGTGTGTGTGTGTGTGTGTGTGTGTGTGTGTGTTTGTGTGTGTGCAGCCTCCCGTGAGAAAGCAGAGACACACATACAGCAGGTTGGGTTGTAAAGTTCATAACTCACACTTCATACTCCTCACATTGACTTCACCCAGCAGTCATTACTCACATTGTCTGTTCGGAGCTTCTTGGCAGGGCAGCCTCCATCCACAGGGTGTAGCATGTAATACAGTCTCACTTTATTGGCGTGTTTCCGACTCTGGAACAGAGAAAAGTGGAAAGGATTAGGAGAAAAGCAGCATCAAAGTGGGACTGGATTATTCTTATTTAGTCTCCAGTTAATTGTTGTAATTATTGCAAATGCAAATCAAATCGATTCTTCAGAGCCCAGAGATAAACACAGTGTGCAGACGCTCTGGTTGCCCTTGTGTAGAGGATTAACGCTTGGCCATAACAAATGCATGACTTTGTGTAAACACGGCAGCAGAGTACCACGTGTACATCGTCTATCCATTAGTAGATGAATTATCAATCCATCCATCCATCCCGCCAGTACACATCTGGCTCTGGGTCACTGTAGCTGCAGAGTAGCCAGAGCAGCTCAGGCTCCCTTTCCAGCTCTTCTTGGGAAGTAGAAGACGAAGAAGAAGAAGAGGAGGAGGTATTTCAAGGACACCTGAGATCCATAACTCCTTCCGCTCCACCAGGCTATTTCTGGCTCATCTGATATGCCAGAAATAGCCTCACAGGAAGGTGTTCCGGAAACATTCTAATCAGATGCCTGAAGCTCCCCTGCCTCAGCGTCACAGCTCAGACAGCAGAACGACCTCACCTGGCCATTAAGCTCCAAACCAGGGAGAGGAAGGAGCTTCAGAACTGGAGGAAAGAATGATGATGCTGGGATAAGAATGCTCATGTTTGTACGTAACGTTACTTCTTCCTAAATGTGCATGAGAGCAACTAGTTCCCAATTGTGTGTTTGACATCACATCCCCTCCTCTACCTTTATTCACTTGGTGCCACCTGGTTGCATGAAAAGACGGTCAGCAGTGTGAGATGCTAAATATTCAGAGCAGTTCTACACAAAGACCAAGAGACAGCAGCTATATTTACATGCAACAGAGGTCCAATATTCATCCCAGTCAGGACAGTGAAGATATGACCGTTCAAACACAGGCACAGGTCTGAGCTTTGCATGAATACTGCATAAGTTAGGTAGAGAGATAACTAGAGCTGTCATAGCCAGGACAACTCTTCAGACACCAGTTAACTCCAGAGAAAGACTCCTTCGGACACTTTTGGAGAGAGGAGGAAGCCTCGCTCAAGACGGAGATACAGTAGAAGAGGAGAACGTACCAGACATGTCCGCAAACTACAAACAATGAAGGCCAAGTCCTATGAGTACATGTGAGAGGAAGAGGAAGAGGTGAGTGGAGTGAAGAGGATTACTGAACAAATGTAAACATATTGGATTGGTGTAGACAGATTTAACCACCGTGTGCATGTAAACAAAACATCAACCTGCTTTGACACAGAATCAATGGGTTTACAGTGAAACACTTATCAGTTTGCTTCCTGCTTTCCCAGCGAGGCGTTCTGTACTCTCTGTACTTTTTCAAGCCAACCTAAAGCTTCTTTATTTATGTGGCAATCTGCCAGATTGAAGTCCCATTAAAAATGGGAGAAAATGTCAGATGAAGTTCACACTGTTGCCTGACAGCAGACTCCAGTGATAATTAGTGCCTAGAGTCTTCTAAGGACTCGCCCATTGTTCCATCAGGATCTAATAGCGCAGCCACGACCGGGCCAGAGGAGATTAGGAACGGCACACTAGTTTATCTGGAAGTGATTTTACCTCAGGAGGAACACTTTCAGATGCCAAGAAGTTTTACTGGAAGAAGAGAGAGAAGGACTGCAGACACTTACATTAAAGGGATTTGGAGATGAAGGAGGAGGAGAAGAAGAGGGAGAAGCCACTGTGCTATTGTCCTTTCATCTTCAGGGGTTAGAGACAAATGACAAAGAGTTTATAGTTACAAGATAGTGTCCGGTGAGGCATGGGCGGACAGATGCTCTAAGTTTGAGTCCATCAGGCAGACGGACAGCCAGCGGCCTCTCTTCACCATGACATGACAAACTCATCCTGTCTGCTGAACAGGAAGGAGAGCAGCTGCAGGAATCTATTTGTCCTGCCTGTCCGCTCCCCTGGCAGGAGCGGAGTCTCAGTATTTGAGCTCTATGATGGAGCAAAGTTGCCCCTCTTCCTCTATTTAGTCACTTGTTTCTTTTCTGTCTCTTCTGGTAAATGACATTAATCTATATCCGTTCCACAAATGCTTTTATAGCTGCAGATTAAATGCTCTGTCGGCTAAATATATTTGCAAGCAAAAAATTAATTATGGTTGATTCAGTCATGAAAGGTTTTAATTTGTGCTCGCTTTGCTTTGGGCTAATTATATTAAATGTGATTTGTTGCGAGCTAAAGCAGAATATTAAGAGTTGTGCTCCTGTTAATTGGATGTGGATGTGATCGTTGAAGAGCTGAGAGGCTTTGATCAGGTCGGGATTGCACAGAGTGAGTTTGAACAATGGGTGGCTTCCATTAATGGGAAAGCTATAATGTGAAATGTTATTGACTTTATATTCAATTGCATAGAGATACAAATTAATTTGAGTCATAAACCGACATGAACAATCTGTATTATGTCTTTATAGAGAAATATTCCTTTAGTTATGTTTGGGAATGTGGTTAGTCGGTGTTGTACTTTATCCTTTGAGACCGGCGTGCTGGGACAGAGACGCAGGAGACTGGACCCCCCACAGAGACGCTCAGTTTTAGGAGTTTGAATCTCTAATTTCCTTCCCCACTTACCAAAGTGAGAACTAAGTACTGCAGATAAAAGGAACTGCTGGGTTTTACTGTTTATCATTTAAGTGCTACAGTTTGGCTTTGTTTTTTAGTCGTAGTGTTGTTTTGGTTTGGAGACCAAAGACTCATTCATGCATCACATGAACACCTGTGATGATGGAGGCGACTCAACTCTGGCAGCCAATTAAAGCAAAACAATAAGGAATTAAAATAACTAAGATGAAGTGTTTTTAGTCCAGCTTTGTTAAAAATGGAGGAACATCTCATTTGGTGCAAAGGGACATGGATGGATGAAGACAGAATCCAAACGTAACTTCATTTTGATTCCATGATTAACTATCCAAAAGGCCAAAACATAATTACAGCTGTGAGTCTGCTGGACCGGTGACAAACTTGAATGTTCTTCCCTCCATCATGTCCAACCTGAACATTAGTTTATAACGTCTGCAAACAATCATCCTGCCAGTAAACAGACAAGAAAGATTGATTTCATTTATCCGATAGTACAGAGAAGACAAACGTATAATTGTGTGAAATACAAAGAACATGTGTGGAGAGGAGAGCTGATGTCATTCATGTAGGAGTCTCTCCTAGCAGCAGGGCCCCTGGTGTCTCTTCCTACTCACAAGTGGCCAAATGCTCAAGCTTTTATTTTTTTATTTTCTCCATCTGTCAAAACAGAGCAGAACTGTGGAGGTTTGTATTCTAACGTTCAGTCATGTAACATGGACACACACACAAATCCTCCTCTGCTGTCGCCACTGCTCAGGGTCCATTCTACAACTTCATATATCTCCACACACACACACACACACACACACACACACACACACACACACACACACACACACACACACACACACACACACACACACACACACACACACACACACACACACACACACACACACACACACACACACACACACACACACACACACACACACACACACACACACACAGGGCTATGTGACAAAGGGACTTTACAAATATGCAGTTGTGTATGTTGGTGTTGGTTTCTTTACTTTTTAAAACCACACATTAATAAATGGCTTTAAGGCACAATGGCTGAATCCCATTATGATGAAGGTTACTGGCCAACAAGCTTCACAAATGAGTTTGATATTATTGGCAAACACACACGTTTCTGGAGGCAAAGCTATAATAAGAGATAATAGCAGGCATGCTGGGCCAGGCCTCTCTCTTTGTGTGTGTCTCTCTCTCTCCCTCTCTCTCCCTCTCTTCCCCCCACCCCCGGGGTCACCATGTTCGATTGGTTTCCTTCAGGATTCCATATAAAATTCGTTTTTATTACACAGTTTAATGGATTCACTGTCAGCCAGGTTTCACCAATGTGTCCGGACGATGATGTCACTGGGAGAAAGTACAACATGGAACACGGAACAGCGTCTGGGTTAAATCTAAGTCTTCTTATTTCAAACGTACTAATGTTGATGGTCCAAAATTATGTGCAAATGCATAGTTTTCAGTTAAATAACTTGGAATTTTGGTTGATGGGACCCCTAGCCGGCCTTTACTCTAAGGAATGATAACCAGTGACCAAGACGATAGAAACAATACCCTGAAACATGAATAAATGCATAGCAGAATAAAGAATAAAGACATGTGCAGTGTTTCACTCAACAGATGGGAGCCAGCATGTCATCAGTGTAGATCTCTGAACATCAGTCTGTTTGATAAGTGTGGCTAAAAGGCTCGGATTACAAAAATGACCACTGACCAGGAGTGTAACTAAACTGTGGTGGTGCAGCAGTGACTGTATGGTGTGTGTGTGTGTGTGTGTGTGTGTGTGAGAAGGCAGCAGTGTATTGCTCACTTGACATAATCAGAACTGAAGAAAAATCCATAGTGCATTACCAGCACATCAGTGAACCCATCAAAGCCTGTGTGGGCTGTGACAGGGCCGTCCCTAGGGTCAGGGTGGGCATCACTGGAGGGGCACTGGAGAATCCCCAGTCCTCTGTGGTCCCACAAGCAACTCACTGGAAACCTGCTGAGGCTGGGAGGCTTCGCTGGTTAAAAACGCAGCAATAGTGCTATAACTCAACCCTTCTCCAGTATGAAAGTGAATCTGCATTTGTGTGTGATTGAATGTGACAGAGGCAGCGGCAGGACGGCACATTTCTGCTTCCCAACAGCTCCTGTCAAGAGCCGAGTGAGGAACCCTGCAGTGCTCCATTATAGCTTATCAATAGCTGCCAGTAGGTAGATCCCGGTGAGAAGCCTTAACCGTTCTAACTGTTTACATGTAAAACACAGCAGCATTAGATAAGACTACACACAAGAGACTTACTGGAATAAATACTGGATCAAAGTGGACTGATTGTACAAACAGTATAATTGTGTTACTTTGAAGTATCTGAGCTAAAGAAACAAACAGCTGCTGAATTATTCTGTGCTTTCTTTAAATCACATATGCAGTATATTGAGTGGAACCTGCTATGTATTATAGATAATCACTAAACTGGGGCAGACCAACTTCCCCAGCTGCTCAAATTATAATGTCATGTTCTTTCACCACAAAGTTCCTGTACAAGCCAAAGCCCCAAAAAGGGAAATACATCATTTATAGATCCCACACACACACACACACACACACACACACACACACACACACACACACACACACACACACACACACACACACACACACACACACACACACACACACACACACACACACACACACACACACACACACACACACACACACACACACACACACACACACACACACACACACACACACACACACACACACACACACAAACACACACGGCTTATTCACAAACAAATGACCGACTTACTTTGATTTCTTTTCAAGTAAATAATTAATGATTTGTCTTTTGTCTAAAAAATGTCAAAATTAGTGAAACAAACCCAGAGACTAATTTGATGTCTTAAATGATTTGTCTGAACAGTACAAATACATAAATAACCTCAAAGGAATTTAATATATGAAAGCCTTTAATTCTGACTTTTGACATCTCGACCCTGTGATGCATTCAAGTGCATTAGTTCACCCATGTACCGGGCCAGAACATACAGTATTGTTACTACGGTAATGACCAATCACCACACGTCAGGTTGTACAAAGATGGGAAAACAAACGGCAGTAGCAATAAATCCTGAAGGTCTGCAGCAAACATGTGCCTGACCTGAGTTTACAAGTTTACAAGACTTCTTATTGGCAGATTTCACCACAAACTGGCAGAATCCACAGACAACAACATCCTAACGTACAGACCAGGCACTCTGCACACCAAACAGGACTCACAGTAAACTCTTTGACACTTGCTGGTCCATAAATCTTAGTAATGATGCGAGTCTTAAACTAAACTGGATCGCCAATACTCTCTTTTCTGCTCATCCCTGTGACTCTAACATTATGAAGCAAACATGTGTGCTGGTTCCACTCCTGTGCAGACCCATCACACTCTAAGTTACACCACTTTTTCTGTGTGTGTGTGGCATCTGCTGCTGTGCATAAATTGATGAAATAATTATAATAATGCAGGCCCACGTCTGCCAGAGTACAGTGGCACACCAATGTATTTGAGTGACGTGTTAATCTGCAACTAGTGCACCGGCAGCCGGGATACAAATGAGGAGCCTGCTGGGAATCCAGAGAATTTATTTTCATGTAAATTGTTAATTAAAGAACAAACTAATGGGCATGATGTTTGTACTTAACTGCCAAACTTGTCAGACTGTATCCATACAAACAGTTGACAGTCAGAACAGTTGGTTCCTTAAAGAAGAAGAGAAAAAACCTTAAAGAAACCCATTAACAGGAACAGAGTGTCCATAGATTCCATGATTCTCTGAGTCATGTGATCTATCAGAGGTGACACCCGGCACTTTAGGCGTCTGATCCACCTTTAGGAGCCATTTCAGCTCAACACTTAACACTTTCATGTCTAAGTCTCTTATGAAACCCCACAACCTCTGGCAATTTGTTGCAAAATGCGCAGCCCCGAGGGTTTTCTGACTTACACAGGAACAACAACTTATGTCTGCTGAACTCTGTGAGCCAACTCATTATGGAAACCCCATGGATTGTTGCAACAAAGGCCAAAACACTCACACACACACCAAGAGCCTCACTATTACTTATCGGTCCCTGGATGATCTTGATAGAGAGTGTGTGTTCTCCTCAAGCAGCCTAATAGATTCTTGTTACGGACTCTTGCCGTACTCCAGCCAGTCCAGCCCAAAGCTTCTGACTGCATGCAACCTTGAAAGAACCACCACAGTCCACAGTCCACCTGGCAGAGGCACGATTACTCGTATCATTCTCACTTTACTTTGAAAGAGCGGCCTCATGTAAGGCTGGAGGGTTGAAGGTAACGGCACGCTGATCCACAGGGACCGCAACAGATTTGATGCCTGCAGCTGAGAATGAAGCAGAGTTAAGCGTTCCTACAACAACAGTACTCAGGAAATCATTCCATGGTTCATAGCAATGGTTCCTGCAAAACGGCATCAGAGCTCTCAATCGATTTCGGTTATTGGGCCGTTTTTGAAAACAAACCTTCATTTACAGCAGGGGAGGTAAAGTGGTAAAGGCTGGTAGAGGGAGGATGTTAGTGAAGAAGGTAGAGAGAAAGTTACTACAAAGGAAGCCCAGGACAGCAGTGAGGAGCTCTGTAAACTCTCTGTGCCTCAACTGGATCCAACTTTAATCAACAAACCATGAAAGGGAACACGACTGGAGACTCTAAACTGACATGATCTTTGAGTCTTCAGATCTCTACATCATGTAAACTTTGTATAATATGATGGCTGTACTTGAGAAGAAGACGTTTGGTTTGGTTGTTTGTGATGACGCAGTTTATCTGCAGTTTTATTTATAGCCACATCAAGCTCACACAGTCATAACTGTCAGAGGAGGTTTTCTTTTTGCCAAGTCATTTGCATGAAAACCGCTGTGATCATTTATTTAGGGGGTTTTCATCCAAAGCCCTAAACAAAAAGCTGAAATCCCTTTTTCTAGTTGTCTTTCCTCACTTACACCAGTTCTGTGATTTACTCATCTGCCATGTTCATCATATTCATATTCATCATGTGGCCTAAATATTAAGAGATGATGTCAGAATAAAAAGCTCCGACTCCATTATTCATTACTGAGTTTGTTCACATTTTCAATCCAGCTGCAGGAAGGTGCAGATGAGGAGGAAACAGGTTATGGGGAGATTTAGGATGCGAGGAAAACAAGCCATGTTGTGTTTGTAGCAGCAGATGCTATGCAGCATTATGGAAGCGTGCCTGCTGGTTTTTACGCTCTGTGTGCTTCCTCATTGTCGCCACAATGCAATTATGAGTGAGGCTCTCATCGGTTCATCTTATAGAGGTGTTTTATGGGGAATTAATCTGACACGGTGCAGCGCAGCATGCGGCACTGAGGCAGCAGTGACACTTTCTCACTGTCAATGCAGAATATGAAAACACTGCTTTAGTAGAACACTACAACACTACAGACACTATAGGTTTGGACGTTTACTTACTCCTTATATTAAACATGTTCAGTGGGTGGATCTGTTTACTGCCTTGTGCTTTCACCGTTTACGTCCCTGTGCTACCCAGACCCTACCTACACCCTACCCAGACCTGGATCATCACTAAAGTAACCCACAACAAGAGAGTCTGAAACAGTTCAGACAACATAAACACAAAGATAGACAACAGGAACAAAGTTAAAGTGGCAAAATTAAACGTAAGCAAACCTTTGCAACATTAACGGCTTAGAAACCTGATAAAAGGCTCAATCATTTCATCATTAAAAGTATGTTATTAAGTCATTTTGTAGTTCATTAAACCCGTAGGTGACAGCACAGTTTAAGGAAATGAGTCGTCCCTAATTACATACCGAGTTACTTTTGCTTTATGGCAAGGAGACGCAGGAAAATAAAGGATTTCTGGTGTCTGGATTCTTTTTTGAATGAGATCTTGGTGTGTTTTGATTACTACTTCATCCAGGAAACCAGGTTGAATCTACAGCATCTCAGGTTTCTAAACCTATGAGATCTGTGTTTTTTGCCCCTCTTGTCCCTTTGGTATTAAATCATCCTCCGGCTCTGTGAAGTTTACTGTCCTCAGTTTAAAGAGCTTCTCAGTATTCTTGATGAAGTTGTTCTGCTCGTCATTTGTCCGATGCAGCACGAGTTTACAAGCCATAGTACCTTTAATGGAAAACCCTAGACGTATGTATAGAAGCACGGTGCTCCTGCTGAGCTCCAGCTGGAATGGAGCGATCCATCAGCTCAGTCTGCTGAGGCTGGGAGAGACCATATATCGGCCCAACACCTCTCCTTTCACATCATTTCCTCTTGTCATTCTGCATTTGTCAGGTTGATACCTGCCAGTGTCGGGAATAAAACCTCACTCCAGCCAGCCGGCCCGTATCGGCACAAGCAATTGCAATCAGAGCATAAATCAAAGCCGAGGCTGCATTTGTTAGCACAGGAAGCTCAATCCTCTGCTGTTGACAGGCAAACACGCAGAAACACACACACACACACACACACACAGCCTAGGTGACTCATTGTTTTGACAATAGTACAGTATGTCTCAAATTTGAGACCTCAGACAACTACAGGATGGAGACCCAGGGAGAAAATGTCCCCCCCCCCCTCCCTGCCTCTCGTGCCTATGTGGACGCCGCTGCACACAGGGAGCTTATTGGATTTGCGTACACGAGCCAAAATCACTTGGAAGCGACGAGAGGATTGTTGAGCAGAAATCAGTCGACAATACACCGAGGAAACCCAGAGACGGATGACAGAACACTGTCACAAAAGTAGGCCAGGCAGTCGCTTCTCTCCTCTCACAGCCGCAAACAAACCCCACTGAGATCAGAGGAAGCTGCCTGCTTGATACCAAACTCCACATGTGAAGGCCTTAGTGTCACTATTTCACAGGCTGCGGGGGGAAACATTCATCCTGCACATTTATGTCTTGTTATTACATTAATAGACTGACAAAACCGCTTGCAAAGCTGCAGAAACAGAAGAGCGACGTCAGTGTCAACCCCTGGATGCTAGGGAGACATGACAGAGGCATGTTTAACACCCACGCGTCTGCTTGTACATGTCTGTCCCTGACCATGTCATGAAGGAGAAGGAGCTGGAGATGAATATGAAATCAGTTGAGGAGGCTTAGATAGCCTGAGGAAACAGCAGAGCAGTGTGACGCTCTGTGGGAAACAGATGTAAAGAGCACATACAGTGGATTATGATGATGTGGAGGATTTGTCACAATGTTTCTCCTTGTTAAACTCAAGGTCCTTTCACTCTCCTGATTTCCTTTTTGACAGCACTTCATATCTCACCAGTCGTCCTGGCAGCCTTGAAGCTCTTGTTCTTTCCCATCTGTGAGTTTTGGTGGTCATTTCTCAAGCAAGCAAGCAAGCTGGTAAGAACAATAAGAGAGCACTGCTACACAAAGTGAACCCGCACCAAAAAGACACCATGAATCAAGGGTTTGATTCAAGCCAACAAAGCAGCAAAGTGATGAAATACATCCTTGGTTTTCACATGCAGTGCCAATGCTGCACAAGCCGTAAAGTAATGAATCTATCACACAGAACTACGTCCTCTAAAAGGTGAGAATCAGAATCTGTGCCTTCAAAAACAGACAAAGACTGGTGTCCGATTTGTGTGTACAGAAAATACACACAGAATTTGTCTTTACTTAATGAACAATCTGGGAAACAATTCCAAAGGGACAGTTAGACAGACAGACAAACAGACAGACGTGTGCTCGCAGAACGCAATGTGATCGCTGTCCAATCTGACCACACACACACACCAATGTGAGTGGCTGCAGAAGGAGCCCAGAACACACACAGCTCCCCGTTTCAGTAACTTTCTGAATGTTAAGTTTTGTAAAGGTTTGCCAAGTCCTGGGATGGCGTAGGAAGTGGACAAGTGTTGGAAAGTAAGCAGGGACACGAGGAAACAATCCATGACGAGTGAGAAAGTTACGTGTTTGTGTGTGTAAAACTATGACTTCCACTCTGTGATCATCCTCTGATCGTCTCACTTGAGAAAAGAACAACAGGTACAAGCTAGAAGAACATTTAGTTCACAACAACAAACCCTTCATCTGAAAATAGCCTTCATCGTCTAATGGTCAAGAACAGACGCCAGACCTATCTGCCTCAGCCAGCAGCTCTGAGTGCAGCTCTGATGAATGAATGATGATCCTCCAAAAACACAAATATGGCGGACGGGACGGACTTAAATAGCTGGATGACCTACCTACTGAGAGGACAGATGATGAGGATTCAAGTCGTACATCCTAACAGAACGGCAGATCTCAGCTCAAACTGTTAGGAACAGCCTCAACACAACTTCAGCTACTGTGTGTCACAGAACAAAGAGATCTGGGCTGATTGGGAGCAGGTGAGTGTGTCAGCTGACTGAACAGGAAGGAAACTCAGGGGTGACGACTGGTGGACAGGTGGGGAACTGCAGTCTCATACAGTTACAACAGACACACACAAGTCTGCTGCTTGTTGATTTCCTTCTCATTGAACATGTGAATAAACTCTGTATTGCCTTACACGCATGTAAACGTACTGAGGGACAGATGTAATGAACCTTTTGAGCTGGTTTGGGCCACAGATTTGCAGATTTGACACATTCTGAAAAATGTTTTGACATGTCGTTACTTCATTAATTAGTATTTCTATTTCCTTATGACTGAATTTAGATTGTATTTTATTTTCTGAGCTTATTAAAGGCTCTGTATTGGACGGATTCCACCTTTGAACTGAGTGAGCTCTCTAAATTAGACGCACAGGGACACACAGCCATGGGGCCATAGTGTGTGTATTCCCTCTACACACAGCATCTTAGCGGTTAAAGTCATGAGCGAGAGTTTGGGTCGATTAGAATGAAAACCCTGCCTGTTTCTGTGATTGGATTTCTGCTGAAACTGAGAAGGAGTTCAGCGTTAAAGAGAAGATAATCAGTATGTTATGCTCCTTAAGCTTGACGCGCCTCATCAGGAGAAGCTTCCCATGGGAGCCATTCCAGTCTGTTTCCAACTCCTTCCTCCATCTTTCACCTCGCATACCAACCAATGACACTTTAAAGGGCGGAGCAGCGACTGATCTATGACTATTTTCAAGCAGTCCTTCACTGGGACAGCCTCATAATCAAACTCTATAAACTCTGCTGCCTGTGCTGAGTGATATGCACGCCGCTTCATTACTTACACAAGAGCAACTTTTCTTTCTACCAACATTTAGCCAACATTTAATGACCTGCAGCCTTCTGTGTTATGAGCAGATGACATTGAGACGGATCCTGGTGGAGGTCATGCTTATCATTTCCCCATTATAATTTAATGAGCAGGACCTTTACAAAGAAGTAAAATAACTTTTCTCCTGTTGATAGTATTTCCATTTGGCCCTAATCACACTGCCGGCTCATTGGAACCTCTTAGCCTCTCCACTCACCAGCAGGCTCAACCGGGATTCCGTCTCGTTTCAATGCTATAGATTATTTTTCGTCAGCAGAAGAAATGCTTAATATTTCCATCCCATTAACTCCCCAGCCTATAGAAAGACAGCAGATGATGGATGGTTAAGAGCGCTCACATCACTCTGGTGGACGCGGAGTAGAAAAGCAGAGAGTCTCCGACCCGGTGGCGCAACTGGAAAGAAAACGTCGCCGGCCCACTAATGCATGAGAGGTAATTAAGAAGGGATCATGGAAATTAGTTTCTTTCTTTATCTGACAGCCGTGCTAAAGTGATGACAGACATCTGCAGGGACGAAACCAGGCGGCAAGCAAACTGCTGCTGCTGCTGCAAAACGGCTCCGAGTGTCTGCCTCCTGTTTACATGGAGGCAAAGTTAACTAAAGTGTAAGATAGCAGTTGTGGCCCTGCTTCATCAAATGAATGTGTCAGTCGTTGTGTTTTGCAAATGAAGTGTTGTGTGTGTGTTTGTGAAGGCCTAATGGAGCAAAACACTGCAGGAATTTTGAATGTTTCTTGCACATTTGGCCTCTGCTATAGGTGGGAAAGACAGAAACCAACGTATTTGCATAATAATCCATGTCTCTCTGTTACACAAGCATGTGCTGTTGTTGGAGTGCGATCAGCTGAACGTACAGTACAGACACACACACACACACTGCTTCACTTATGCTCTTCTTCACCAAATCAATATGCATAAAGGTCAAACAGAACAATCATGTGACATGCAGATTAGCTCGTCAATACCTGACCCACTCTCCCACACACATGACACGATCCGGTGATTAACAGGAGAAATCCACAGTGAGCGACAGAATGAAGGCGCAGGGAGAGAGAGAATGTTGTGTTTAAGAGGCAGAGCATGGGATGAATATGGACGATTAATATTCAACCGTGTAAACGACAGCGAGATGGACGTCGGCCACATGATTTTAGATCCTGATCACTTTAGAAATTGGCTTAAGAAGTCATATAGAATGTTCTTGTTCCGTGTACGAGCTGGAGCGACTCTTCAGATCCGTCACGTGACTGGTTTCATAACAGCTGAGACGTCCAACACAGAACAGCGTGAACACAGAGTTCACATCTGCTGCAAATACTTCACATGTATATATTTTTGCCGTTCTGCAGACACGGACTGTAATGCTGGATCTACACAGTCTACAGTTCAAAGCCCCGGCTCCTCTGCCAGGTTGGTCTTTCTAGGAAATCAATCCTGGATCCATAACATTCACTTGACAGCTGGATGGAAATGATTTCAGACTAATTTAAAGTTCACAGCTGTGGATTTGTTTCTTAATTAAAGCCACTGAGACAATTGACTTTGCCCTACACAAACAAAGCCGTATTCATCTTTGATTAATTCTTATTATATTCGATGCCTAAAGCTAACCTGGCACATCAATGCATAGTTGGAAAGCGGCTCTGATTTCTGAGCCAAGACGGAGGTACGGTATCTTTAGATTGGCACTGAGAAGCCCGAGTACACACTCTGCCTGGGTAACACACAGAGGTCAGTGTGGCGGATGATCAGAACCGACAAAG
Organism: Genypterus blacodes; assembly: GCF_046128005.1. Taxonomy (NCBI): domain Eukaryota; kingdom Metazoa; phylum Chordata; class Actinopteri; order Ophidiiformes; family Ophidiidae; genus Genypterus; species Genypterus blacodes. Next base: position 289,839 of record NW_027466938.1, on the reverse strand, counting down.
AGAGCGAAACTCTCTAGGAAAGCTGGGAAGAGATGGTCTTACTCGCACGCTGGAGGGCAAATGATAGCAGCACAGCCAAAAAGTTAGTGAAGGAGGGCCTGAGGTCTTCATATAAAATGTCCAAATCTTCATCCATATTCAATGGCCTACTTGGAATACTGAATTTGAGAATGCAGCTAAGATGCACACATCTAGGCCAAGGGTGAACATGTCTCCTAGTCTGGATGTAGAGAGAGATGAAGCAGCGTGCAGCGTGAGGGAGGACGGAGGACGGAGGAGGGAGGACGGAGGAGGGAGGACGGAGGACGGAGGACGGAGGTGTTCCTCCTCTGCTGCTGTGTGGAGACAAAGAAGAGAAAAGCTGCTTGTTTATCGACGGTGGATGATGTGCATGTAATTATTTCTACATTTTCCTTGGGTCCTTTTTTTGTTTGGTTCTCTTATTTTTGGAGAAATGATTTTTGCCTGGAAATGTATTTACGCTGTTGGGTTCGGCGTAGGTTGAACGAGGAGATCTCAGATAGTTGGCCTCGTGGGGATCGCAGTAATAATCAATGTGAGGACAAAACACACTTGATAGATTGTGTAACGTTACAGAAAGTCCTCACTCTTAACATTAAACTCTCAGGGTCACTGTGTAATAGACTGATACAGTTTTTATGAATTTGCTTCGTTTCCTTTATCCTTTATTTTAACCAAGTGTGTTTATGTTTACGTGGTTTTATAGGATATGAAGGCAATGGAAGTACAATAAAGTCAAACTCATTTATTTCTCATTTATCTCATCATGGTTTCTAAGTTAATGTTGATACTATAAGTTTTTCAATTTATATTTTCTTTATTTCAGGTATTATGTATGTATTATGTGTTTAATGATGTTCTGGTTGATCTCAGCTCTTTGTCCTCTCACACTTCTCACCTGAGCAGAGGTCGGCTCTGACTCTGAGTCTTCCCTCCTGCTCTCTTTCATCAAGCTCCAATTTCCATCAAACACACCTTCCTTCTTGTGCCTAAAGGCTCCTATAGACTAAGTGATTTTAGGTCACAAATAAAAGTGAAGTATTGTGAGGAAATGTTTGGTAATCAATCAAACAGCCGTCCTAAATTGCAGCGTGAACAGACGGTGCTGTCGTGTCGAAAGGAAGCCTCCGGCAAAACACAGAGAGCGGCAGATATTCCGGTGCAGATTGATGAGGAGTTGTTGCTGCATTTCTGCCTACAGAGACTAGAATGACCCAACAAACAGTGTCAATAGAGGTCAAGCAAAAACCCAGCACCCGCAGGTCAGGCAGGCACTGTGCACTCTACACTCAACAGATGTTATTGACTGCTGTTGTCTTCTAGAATCATCCCAAAGCTTTCTGCTGCACCAAACCCTGCAAACAAAACACTGCAGTGCTCATTTGTGCAGCAGGATCTCATGAATTCATCTGAAAACAGCAGCCTCACTTGTTTAGAGGCGTTACAGTGTGTTTGTCCAGATAGATCTTCAAGTGTTCGAGTCCTCCAGCGAAGAAAGAAAGAATAGAAAAAGTTCTTTCTCGACTTAAGTCTGGAGGAGAACATTGTCTCTCATCGTGACGCCAAATGGCAACTTGACGACATGAGAGAGGAAGTACATGAAAGTGAAACTGGCCGAGGACTTTTCACTTGAAAATCCAAGACACGACTGCTGCCAGCTAACCTGAACCCACAACACTGAATAATGAATAATGTTTAATAGTGTATGATGCTATGACTCATAAGCCTATATGCTATACGGTACCTAATGTGGATCCACTCCCTAAAAAGCTCTCTGCTCATACGAGTCCACCCAGGCAGCATGCAGCACAAACAGTAGCATGTACAATGTTGATAGGCAAACTGAGGTTACAGTGAACGCAAGATAATGGAAACCAATTAGTGAAGACATGGAGGGGACAAAGCAGACGGCAGGCAAAGCAGCAGGCCTCGCTCTCCTGCATGCTGCTAAATATGCTGCCATTGTTACTGCGCCTGACGCTCCAAAGAAAACAGATTACACCTCAGTTTTGTGTGGGAATGCAGAAGAAATGTCACTTTGATAGACCTGCAATTTGAAATATAAACATTTACAAACTACAACTTTTTGTATTGGTATTTTGAAAAACAGGAACTGGGTGTGGGATGTTGTCAGGGGCGCACGCACACGCACACACACACGCACACACACACACACACACACACACACACACACACACACATACACACACACACACATACACACACACACACACACACACACACACACACACTGATCGTAAGAGAGTAAACAGAATAGAAATATCAAATACAGGAAGTATCACACTGATCATCAGGTCACCTGAACCTCTGGGATTCTGTGAAAAGGGGACCACAAGCTGCAGAGACATGAAGTGCACCTGAAGAGGGACCCAGAGAGTATAGACAGAGAGTAGAGAGAGTAGAGAGAGAGTAGAGAGAGAGAGAGTATAGAGAGAGTATAGAGAAAGTAGAGAGAGGGAGATAGAGAGTAAAGAGAGAGAGAGTATAGAGAGAGAGAGTAGAGAGAGAGAGAGTAGAGAGAGTAGAGAGAGAGAGAGAGAGTATAGAGAGAGGGTAGAGAGAGCAGAGAGAGAGAGTAGAGAGAGTAGAGAGAGAGAGAGAGAGTATAGAGAGAGGGTAGAGAGAGCAGAGAGAGAGAGTAGAGAGAGTATGGATAAAAAACAGAGAGAGTATAAAGGGGACGTATAGAGAGACCCAGAGAGTATGAAGGACGTATAGAGAGAGAGAGTATAAAGTGTATATATTTAGAGAGAGAGGGACCCAGGGAGTATAGAGAGAAAGCAAAGAGAGTATAGAGTGTGTGTAGAGAGGTCCACAGACCCAGAGTGTACAGACAGAGCAGTCAAATATCTAATAATCCCTCCATCCCTCTGATTCTCTTTGATGCATGAAGACCACAGTGCTGTTCTGTGCAATACCACATTCAATACCAAGGTCAAGTCCTGACAGAAACCACACACACACCTCTCAACATCCACTAAGCATCATGAACTGTTTCCTATTCAGCACATTGACAGACAGTAGGTGAGCTGAGGGCTATGAGCTTTATGGCTCCATTGTTCAACAACGACTGAATCTTACAGTACTGATGATTTTTCCAGCCGTGCTTCTTCAGAGGAACAAAGCCTCGACTGCGCCTTTGTGTTCTCAATCAATCGGATAAATTGAGTCGTATACAATAACAGATCCTAATGGAGCAGACTTACAGATCGTCTCTCTACAGGTGCTCACGCTGGAGCAGAGGGAAGTGTGTGTGAAGGCTAATTGGTTGTTGGATGGCTTTATTACATCATCCTACACGGTGACACTGAAGCTAAGATGTGGTGAGCTCATATCTGCAGGATGAAGGTCCAACACCAGGTACTGTTTACAGATCTGAAGGTTCTTCAAAGGAGATATTTGAATCTTCTGCAACAAAAGTGTTTGATTCATAACCAATAACAATAAAGCTCAACCACTTCAGTTAGGAACAGGTTTTTTTCTTTTTTTCCTAGTATCGGATTTTCTACAGCCGAGAAGTTAAAGAAGGTTAAAGAGAAGGTTGTTTGAAGCCGGAGGGTCGTTGGGTTTCACTTCTTTGTCTGAGTACACACACACACACACACTCACATGGGGATGGAGCCAATCAGGTGCCGTTCCCAACATGCCACTGTTGCTGCCCTGGAGCATTTCTCCTCACATTGCTTGTCTGCTCTGTGAAATAAACAATCTACTTCTTTTTAAAGTTATGTAACCACTGACTGACTGACAGACTGACTGACTGACTGACTGACTGACTGACTCTTATCTATTCTAGACAGTGACAGTCCAGTCCAGTCCTTCTGCAGGTCCACTATGGGTCAAGCTACTGTAACCACCAAAGAGATGATCCACATATCATCTCCTACATGAGTACCAGAGGTGTGTGTTTGAATCCTCCTGCCTCCTGTCAGAGCGCCTGAGGGCCAAACTGAAACATCTGCTGCTTCCTGCTTCTACAGCCCTTCCCTGCTGTATGAGTGTTAAGTGAACACCTTTGGGTTTTCTCTAATTCCTCCTGCATAATTGAGTCTTTGGCGTCCTAATGGATGAAATATTTAATGAAGTAATCTAAAGGATAATCATTAGACTATTTAAGAACATATTCCTACAGGTGATACTCTGGAGGAAACAGGAAGTGCCTGGGTTACACACACACACACACACACACACACACTTCACTCTGAACGCTCCCACATCAAACACACCTGTCTCTATCTTATACTCAAGGGTTTGAAAGGAAAGCTGCTTGGTTAAAGTCATGGAAAGATGGTTGTCATGGTAACAGCATTTCAAAGCTAGTGACCAGTATGAGACAGAAGAAGTGAGTGACTGTACAGTATATGTACATCAACCACCGCTGACTTCACCCCTTTACTTTCTACCGCACAAAACTAAACACACACACACACACACACTCCTTCCTCCCCCTTGATGTCTCATTTGAGTATGAAATGCTAATCCAGAGGAGCTGGTTATGAATATAATATTTAGTCAGGGCTGGATTAATAATAAACACCAAGCGGTTTAGATGTTGAGATGAGAGGAGCGTTCATTCTGCATCTTCCTCTGCCTCTTGGCTCTGCAGTTGGTTTCCTGCGTTAGTATTCTATCGGCGCTCTCCCATTACAGACCTCCACACCTCTAAGCCCTCGCCGCTCCACAGCCGCTCCCCATTGTATCTCTTCTATGTGGCATAAGTTGAGGCTTTAAAAAGAGGCTTTCCCCCCGGAGCGCCTTCAGCAGGGTCGCCTGTCAGGAGAAGCTTAGGCACGGCCGATCCCCCGTACATATGCAAAGAGGTGGATACATAAATTAAGAAGAGGCAGGAAGCCACGCGACGACGCTTTGAACCGTGAACCAAAGACCACTCTGATCTACTCCACTGAGGTGAGGGGGCTTTGATGTGTTTGAAAAGGAGGTTTAAAGATCAATGCAGCACACAGAGCCACACTGGAGCTCCGGGGCTGTGACCCAAGAGCTGATTCCACTCCGGGTTTAACTCTTTGATGACCTGTGACGTCCCAAACTGACGTCATCAGTCACTCTGAAGGCTTTGACATTGTTTTGATGTATGTATTTACAAAGAACATGAAAAGCTCTCTATCCGATTTAAAGACTAAAACAACATTCACAGTTTGCAGAGCATGTTAGAGAGGATTCCACTTTTTCACGCTGATCTACTAAAAGGACACTCAGGGTACTAGAACGTTTCTGCTTCTATCTCCTCAACTATTATGTATGAGGCATCAGAAGCGTCTGCATGCTGCTTCTACAGGACGGCTTTGACCCGATTCCTGGTTCTGCCCTTGAATCTTCATCCCCACAGAACAGACACACACATTAACTGTTTGAATGACAGAGACTTTATGAGTGTAGGTGAACAGGAAGCTGCGGTACTGAAGAGAAGAGAATACCACCACCAGGCCCCACAGCGTCACAGTGTGTGTGTGTCAGTGAACCCACGTATCTTTTTCAAAACGTATCTCTGCGTTCACAGAGGAACATTAAATGATAATGCACACACACACACACACTCACACTGCCACCAGCTGCAGAGTGTGTGTTCATGTGTTCATGTGCTTCGTCTGTGTGAGATCTTGATTCAGATCCTCTCAGCATCTGTGTGTGTGTGTGTGTGTGTGTGTGAGGTCCCAATGTCACACTGATACTGTTAGGGTGGCCGTGTTCTCTTCATTCGATCAATCAGTGTTTGCCCTGGCTGCTTATGTTGTGTATGAGTCACAAAGAATAAAGAAAGGAAACGTAAAGAAGGGAGCAGGGAGAGAGAGGCTGTATGTTAATGTGTCTCTGATGGAAGACATGCTGAGCTGAACTCCTGACCGCTGTGAGAGACAAACAAGAGTACGAGTGCTGACGAGTAAAGACTCACCTCAGGGAATCCCCCTTAGTGAGGTTTCCAATGTATTTGCTTTGTTAAAGAAATGTGTGTGACGCCGCTGCTGCCGGCTTCATTCAAGCACAGCAGCACAAAGAAATCATTATGGAAACGTCACATAATCTCCTCCAAAACAAACCTGTCCGTCCGAGGGAAATGAAGTGTGTGTGTGTAATAGTGTAAGAGCCTTTAACACACTCCTGTGGTACTTTGACCGACCGCCAACGTCTAATCAGAGCCACTACACAAAGTGGGGCGGCGTCTTCTTGGGTCATCACCATAACCTAAACAATGCCAGAACACATTAGGGACTAAAGTGTGATAAATGTGTAAATACACTCCGTCTCCAGGAGGCGTGGAGCCAAGGCTTTGTGTTCACTGCACAATAATAAAAATGAATATTTGATTTGGAGTGTAACAGCCTCTTCCTGTCTCTGATAAACTCCTCCTCCAGTTCCTCTACAGTGGACAGTTAGGAAGCTTCTAAACGGTGATTCCGCTGCTCTGATGTGAACACAACGCACTGCAGGAAACAGATGAACTCAGTTTGGACACAGCAGCCGATGTTCCCATCCAAGTACGGGACTAGATTTTTCGAAAATGTGCAAAATTGGGTTTGTAAATTCGCTGGATATATTTTTGTTGGCTAAAGTGAAACGTTTCCTCTGCAACTAGAGCTTAGGAAAGGAGACTCTGTTGTTTCCTCTGCAGGTTTCATGTCATCCTGTTTGCTGCGTCTGATGGAAACGTCGCCTCGTTTACATTTTCAGTTCAGATTTGGAATATTTGCCTGGATTTGATTAAAAATGATGTCCTGCTGATATTCTTAATAAGATTTGACCTGGGAGCAGCCGGCTCTCTGTGTGTGTGTGTGTGCGTGCCTCTGCAGGGGGAGGGAAGGGAACGGGAAGGGAAGGGGAAGGGAACATCGGCTGACTCTGCTGACACTCTAATCCAGAGCACATCTTCTGTCATTGCAGATGGACACCAGCAGGAGCTCTGCCTGCTCTAACACAGGGTGACAGTGAGCGAGTGGCAGCATCTGCAATACGGAGGAACGCCCGCTACCTGCCCACCGCTCAGACGGCAGGAGGGGGAGAAGCAACACTCTGCTGTCCTCACTCTGTCCTGGAGGAAACCAAACGCCGCAGCCCCTTTGCTGTGCGAGAGAAACACTCCGATTTGTATCCAGGCACATTATAGTGTGTAACAAAGAGCTGTGACTTACCACTAGTGGCTAATCTGGACCACATGCAGCTACAGAATGTTGTTTTATGAGTGGGCGAACGTGTGAATCTCAGCTCGGATCTCAGAATTCAGATTCAGGAGTAAATGTGACGTCACTGGATGTAAATGTCCTGAGCGTGTGTGTGGACAGTGGAGACGGCGGCGTAAAGAAAGGTGTAATCGGCGCCCAAAGCGGCCTCGTTATCTAAATACTGCCTACACTACGATCGCATCTCAGCAGATGGGTCCTTAGCCGGTCCTGGCCTGCCCACGTGAGCTATTGTTATCTTTCCCGCTCAAGTGTTTTAGTTTCTGTGGCCCTGAAGCCAACTCCTCCACCAGCCCTGCTCTGCAAAACTCTCTTTGGTGATATCTTCCTAAAGTGTCCTCTTTCCAATTTGAGCAGGAAAATGAGCGCGAGCGAGCCGAGGAGGTGGGAAGACGCCGCGGCTCCATTCTATCTCACGACTCTGTGAGTCTCAGCTGTACGGACGGCCGCACTCACACCTGAAATCTGATCGCTCATGCATTCCTCCCTAATCTGGATACAGATTGTATTTTAATACACGGTATAAATAGACAAGAAGCTAAAGTACAGGAGGAAGCTTTGCCACTGCAGCTGGAAGGAGTTCTCCTGTTTTATCTCTGAATTTAAAGTCGAAGTAAGTGTCAAAGATAAGGCGGCGGCGAAGTTCAGTCTCCTCTGTTATCACTCTGTCTCATCTCCGCTCTGCTCCTCTCATTGGCTGAGCTCAGGTGTGCCGTGTGTGTGTGTTTATTGATAATATGCAAACAGCCGGGCTCAGGTGTAAAGATCAGCCGAGCGTCTCCACGGGCTGACAGCCGCTCCCGAACAGTGTGTGTGTGTGTGTGTGTGTGTGTGTGACCCTGAGCCTTTCATTAAGAACACACAGAGCCTGGCTGGAGTCATGTGAGGTAATGTGAGGGGGCATCTTCACCTCATAATGGGCGACCCTCTGGGACTCGGAGATGAGCTGAGCGCTGCACACTTTGCAGTAGCTGTCTGTAAAAAGCCCTTGGTCCACCTCTGTTGACTTCATCTATGGGAGAGAGAAGGAGACAAACAAAGAAATGGTTACCTAAATGCAAATTGGAAGCAGGTGTGACCTAAAAACACAGTGTTGGCAAACTAGGAGCTCCGAATGTGATTCAGAGAAGAAAGAGAGAAAGAGAGAGAGAGAGAGAGCTGCTGCAGCCTCTCAAATCAATCAATCAATATGGTTTGACTGTGCAAGTTCCAGCTGCAGCACTTCTCTCACCTCAGGCGGTCCATGTGGAGAGAGCTGAGGAATGAATTTGGTTGAAAAAGTGTGTTTTCTGTGTGATTTAATATTTCCAGCGAAGGTAATCCACTTTAGCTGTAACGGCCCGACACACACTCGGTTTGTAGGTCAGCAGGGAGCTCAACCAAACCAATCAAGATGGGATGGCTGCAGTAAACAATAATCTAATCGCACGATCAATATTTCATTACTTCAAGCACTTTGAGTTGTGACAGATGATGAGAAGTGTTTAATATCAGGCACCTGAAGGATGAAGATGTCACTGAAACATCAAGAATTAGGCCTCGATTACTCATAATCGAGGCCTAACCTCCTTCATACCTCCAGGCTATGGTCAAGCCCTACACCCCCGGCCGACCACTTGGCTCTGCTGCCTCCAGGCGGCCGGCTGCCCCGGCGCTCAGCGGCCCCTGCTTGCGATCGACGCGGTCACGGCTTTTCACTGTTCTGGCACCTCAGTGGTGGAATGATCTCCCGACTGATGTCAGGACAGCGGAGTCGCTGCCCATCTTTCGCCGCAGGCTGAAGACCCATCTCTTCAAGAAACACTACCCAGATCCTCCCTCTTAGGACATCACCTATTCTGTCCTAGCTCTTCTGATGCTCTTGTTTTCTAATCTGTCATTTCTAATTTGTCCTTTTTTCTCATTCATCATAGTACCTAACTTATTGCACTTCTACTCTAGCTCTAGTTATGCTCTTAGCTGTTGGTTTAGGAAGGAGATGCGCTTACGATATCTTGTGACCTGAAGTTCTTTTATCTACCTTTGTTGAACACACTTATTGTAAGTCGCTTTGGATAAAAGCGTCTGCTAAATGATCCTAATGTAATGTAATGTAATGTAATGTCATAAATAACAATAAGAGAACACGTTGAGGAGGTGCAGGTGGGGATTCAAACGTACGACTGAACTTTAGAGTGAAGACGACGTGATTCAGCTCCACTTCACTCTTCTCTGTATTAATGAAACTTCCATTAGGTTCTCATTTCATATTTGGAAGCAGTCAGCCTAAACTCATCCTCATTTACTGAGAAACGACTTCATTAGCTGCACGTCAGCCATCAGCCTGGGAATTCTGAATACAATTGGCGAGTGATCAGAAGAAAGAACGTTTGAATGAAGTGGAGACGAGTTCATTTCTCCGTTAGCTTATTATCGCCTAACGCTGGATCGTTTCCCGTAGAAAAGAGCAGTTAGGATCCTAATGTAAGGCCCAGTGAGCGCACACACACACACACACACATCCTGTCATCAACTCACATACCACACACAACCTTTATTGATTTGGTGTAATTCAGAAATTGTGAAAAGCAAATTATTGATCTGTTTCAATGCAGCAAACACAGAAGCAGACACAAATAGAAGGAAAGACGTGAATATGGAATAAAAAAAGGCCTGTTCCTCTCAGGACTTGAGATGTTTTGAGACTGGCATATCCTCCCGAGACCCGGCGTCCTCATATGTGGACGTTACAGTTTCCCTTCCACTGAGTGTTTAACTTAAAACCTGTTGTCCTCATATCTGGACATTTTTCGCTGCCCCCTATTGTAATAAATCACTAAAAAAAAGCAGCAGAAATGAAGAAATGTGTGATTGTCTTTGTGTTCATACGTAGCACACATATGATCGCACTCACTCACACTCAGACAAGATACATGCAGGTCGCAGAAGGATGTGTGGTTGAAAATATATGAATCAGTACAGAAATGAGGTGGATGGATGAACTCTTCACATATCTTCAAAATTAAAGGTTTTGAATTAAAGTTGTCTTCTCCGTGTGTGTGTCTGCTTGTTGAACTTCACAAATCCACAAATCCAACATCTCCATATGAATGCAGTGACAGCGGGAGGACAGACAGACGGCCAGGGATCTTTTTGTTGTGTAGCGCTGTGATGCAGCACTCGGGAGAAGAGATTCTTGAGAATTTTCAGAGAGAGAGAATTCATTTCCAAAGATAGACGGTGAGCAGAGAGAACGTGCACACACAGACACACACACAGCCTCTGCCTCTCTGTTGTCCTGTAATGCAGTGTGTACGCTGTGTTGGATGTTATCTGCACAGATACAGCACATTATTTCAGGGAGGAGGTGTGAATATGGTAAATTATGAGTTCTGGAAGTTGGAGCTTTTAGCCACATATTGGATTTACAGGTATTTCCCTAACAATACTATGAGAAAGTAAAGTAAAGGTAGAAATCTAAGCTTAGACTTAAAGTTCTGACTTGATGTTCTATTGAGATATTGCAGAATGTTTCTAAAATCTGAAGTCAATGCTTTCAAAGCCCCCAATCAAGACTGGACACGAACAACCCCAAGACCTAAAGACCTAAAGACCTAAAGACCTAAAGACCTAACCTTTGAGTTCAGAGTCATAAACAAGCAGCATTAGTTCATTAAATTCACTCTGATCATGGATGGATTTCGAACATTTGTATTTGTTTATACCCTGATTGATCTTATTGTCTGATGAAAATATGAAAAGTATGCAGAATCCCCTCTTCCTCTCCGTCTCTGCTGTAAGATTTGCCTTCTGCAGGGTTTCCAGTCTCCTAACAATGGTGCCTTTGTTAATGTAAAGGTAATGTAAATGTCACCTGCTTACATCAGCTGCATGCAGCCTCTGTGCAGATGTTCCTACACCACCAAACACTTTGTGTCTACGCTGACCTGTCCACACCTGAAAACGCTGACGAGGGAAGGGAGGGAAAATGTGTGCAGGCAGAAGTAGAAGTAGGAAAAAAAAAACACACAAAAAGTGAGAAAATAAAGTGTCCATGTCAGCTGGTTCCACTCTCTGCTGCTCTCTGGCTTTGTTCAACACTGAGAGACATTTTGTTTCCTCCTGCTGCAGCTGTTCAGTCCACACACATGCATGTTAGCCGTGTGTTCTTGCCCTGTTGGCCATCCAATAAACAAATCAGCTCCAGCTCCCATTCACATGATGTCAAAATGGAAATGACTTCTTTTAAATTGCAGCATATGGCTCGGCAGCATCTCCTTCACCTTTACCTTACACACTCTCCTATCAGCTTTACTCTGTTAATAGCACCTTTCCACTACATGACCTTAACATGGAGCTATTGCAGGACGTTCCCAGGCTCTGAGCTGCGGCGCTACACACAAACCTCAAAAGCATAGAGAGCAGACTGACCAAAGGAGAAGAAAGGAGGGTAAATGTCACGGGAGGAAGAATCAGCGCTCTGCAGACAAACGGCTTGAGAGGAGATAAGAAATAAATAAATCAGTGATGCTGGGATCCTCCTTAGTGTTGTAATCAGGCGGGAGCAGGGCCGTTTCCTGGACCGGGCCTGGACAAAATGTTATAGGACAAATAAAACACGAGGGGATTTAAGAGCTCTATCAGCTCGTGTCAGCCTTGGACCCCACGCCTGTTTCAGCAAGGGCGCACAGATGCTGGGAATGAATCATTAATCGGCCTAAATTCTGTTAAAAATGCAGAGGATTCCGTGGGAACATCAGCGACAACAACAACAGCAGCAGCAGCAGAAGGAGGAGGAGGAGGAGGAGGAGGAGGCATGGTAGCAGCAGGAGGAGGAGGAGGAGGAGGAGGCACAGCAGCAGCGCCAGGAGTCAGAAAATTAAATCATCTCAGTTTTAATTTTCCACTGTGAGAAGAAACCAGGTTCACTCTCAGTCTCACACCATCACCTCAGTTTGGCCAATCAGATGCTAAACACTCTTGATCGTGTGTGTGTGTGTGTGTGTGTGTGTGTGTGTGTGTGTGTCAGACATTGTTCCTGCCTTGCGAAAGCTCCAGTTGCCATGAACAAATGAATCAGTAAATAACATTTGTGGAGTCTTTCTTTATAACACAGATCAATCATGCTTCAACCAGCTGGACATCAAGGGACATTTAGCTACATCCAGCTGTGACCTCGGCCTCTGATGTCTTTACTTCTGTGTATATTGGTCTGCTGGCCCTGCGGAGTTGAATAATAATGTCTGAGCCAAACACACAAGTGAGAGAAATAATGTAGTAGTCAAAGGAAGTGAAGTGAACTGTATGTCCCTAAGTGTTTCTACACGTCTGCCGCATTCATTTGCATTCTATGATTAGAACTTCAAACATCTGTAGCCCGTGGCCTGTGAGAGTCTGTGGGTTTGTGCGTTTGTGCGTTTGTACGTTTGTGAATCGTTATTTGCGAACTGATATTCATGAGTGGTGTCCTTGAACTAGCCCCTGAGATCTAGAGAGTCAAGCTGACGGGAGATTACATGAAGAGAAGAAGACGCACACACACCTCTGGGATCTTTCTGCACTCTGCTATCAATTGACCAATCAGCTCCTCTTCATCGCTCCGGATAACAAAGTAAAAAGTTTGAGCACCGACGTGTGCAGAATGGCTCACAGGTGAAAAACTTAATAAGCAAATGGGGATAATTGCTTCGCCACTTCGTCGAGAGAAACACCTTGTCCTTCAACCGCAGCTCTCTAAAGAGCGACCAATGCTCTATGAATTAACATGTCCCTCTCCCTGCTGATCGATTCATTAAGCTAATGGCTTCCACTCTCAGATACGCTGCTGTAATTGCAATAGGTCGACTCTTTTCTAAATTAGATGCTGAGAAAAATATTCATTTCCACCCGACGTAATTAGATAAGGGGAGGCATTACAATGTTAACCCAATAGGGGGTCCTGTTTACAGTTCAATCATAAACTGATGAGAGCCGCCGCTGTTAACAACTTTAAGGCCACGGCGTTAAAGCGCAGCGCCCTGAGCTTACTATGGAAACAGGATCTCCACTTTGATGGAAACTGCACATGGACACAAAGCTGCACACCTTGTGCTGACAATCAAATTAGCAGGAAGCCAGCCTGCTTCTCACACCTAGTCAACACTGTTTACAGTCTGCCTGCGACTATGATGAGCCAGCAGCAAATCGGCGAGGCAAGCCGAGTGTAACTGGAAGCCGGGGGGTGAGGGGGGAAAAAAATAGACAGACCTGATGAAACAGCGGGAGGGAAGTGGTGCAGAGATGAAAGGGAGGTCACAGCAGTGTGTGCCCAGCAGATGTTCCAGCTATGAAAGGTCACTTGTAATTCGTTAGGGACGGTGAGAGGCTGGACGAGTGCCCGGACAGATGAGCTGGAACTCTTACTGGTGTGAGTCCCTTCGGCTTAAGGAGGAGCGGACGCTGCGTTCTGATTGGGCCTCCAGCTCCAGGGGTCACTGCACACTCTGACCCTGACATCTAAGTCAAGCTTGAGTGGCACCTGTTTTCTGCTTGTATTGGAACAAATCCTTTTCTGAAGTTTCTGTTGGAGAGGAACATGTTAAGAGAGGCATTTGGTGCCTGCCAATATAAATTAAGTGACAAAGGTCAAAGCTGAGTGGAATTTGCACTTGTCTAGGTGGGATTAAGACAAATCATCCATCATTCTGTTGCATCTCTGTGGTGTAGGAAGCAGCATGAGGGTTAACTGATGCCATTCAAAGGCATTTCAGCTTCTCTCTGGATCATTTCTTTGGAAGTTTGACTCACATGGGTCTCCAACACAACAACAAGCGTTCTACCTCGTGATGAAGTCTGGCAGTTGACCCAAGAACACTAAACTGTGTCCTCCACTGTGTCCTCCACTGACCAAACACAGCAACCAAATGTGTTCTCTCCTTCCAAGCTAATTCATTTTACGCTCGGCTCTGTACTGTACTCACTTGGAGTGATTGTGCAACTCCCACACAAGGACATCAGACATATATTGGGTCATGTTTTTCTGGCAGACCGCTCCATCATTAAAGCGTAATAACACCATGGCACAGAGCGCCGTGCTTTAAAAACCAAGGGAAAGCGTAACAACTTAGAAAAGCGTCTAGCAAAACCCACTGATCATGTTTCACTTTCATCCTAGTGTGTTTCCTTTGTGCTGCGTTTCAGCTGGTACTTGAAACGCCCCCTTGTGGTACTGCAGTTGACTCTTAAATCAAAACGTATTGACATATAAATAATTGTGTTTTATAATTGAAGCTTTAATTTGAATCCAGTTTTAATTATGGATCCATTTCTCAAAGACCCCGGCGTTTGCATGTACTTATGTTCAACAAGCAAGTCTTTGGTGCTGAAACTGTCCAAACGTTTCCATTTCATTACGGCCCTACGTTGGCTGGACTTTAAGGAAATAAAAATGGTGAGGAGGTATTTAGAGCTTTCATTTTGCTCTGAGGTGAAATTTGCCTCAGAAAGTTTGGGTACCACTGATTTGCACCATCTGTACCAGACAGACAACAGCAGGCGGTGGGAAACATACAGTACATTACACTTCTGCTCTTTGGTCCCAAGGTGGCAGAAGGAGTTAGCAAACTCCAATCAATCCGCTGAGTCCCTCTCTCTCTCTCTCTCTGTTTAAGAAACTGTTAAAGACTCAACTCAGGAACGCATTTATACTTAGTGTCTACCTATTTATTTAAAAACCAAACCTCTCTCTATCTGCCGTCCTCCAGGCTCCGTCTCTTGGCACCTTTGTCCTGTAGTTTGAAGAGAAGTTGCATTCTTGGCACTCACTGTTGTTCTCTCCGGACTAGATCTTTGCTCGTGTTGTACTCAAATCTCATACGTACGTTGCTTTGCATAAAAGCTTCTGCCAAATGACTGAATATATATAAAAGAAGCAGCACCACAGCAGGAAAGTAAGAAGAGAGCAGGTGGAAAGAATGGAAATGTTTGTCATCGGGGAGATTTCCTCAAAACGCCTGACACTTCACTCGCTTGGCTCTTCATTTCTGCTATTGCTGTAAAGTGGAACAATCCCAAACTTCATCTCTGAATACAGAAACGGATCCCATCTGGTAAAAGAAATGAAAATGACTCATGACTACTGTAGGCCTTGTCACATTAGAGTTGAGCTTTTCAAAGAACACACAAACGATGTGTTTGGACAGTGGGAGACACCTAGAACACTGACAGGAAGCCAGGAAGCCAGGAAGCCAGGGAGACCCCCAGGATCCAAACCCAGCAACTTCTCAGTGTGGCGACAGTGCAAACCACTAATCCACCATGATGCCATACATTTCTATTAAAATATCAGATTCAAGGTCAAGACGGACGCCACATGTTTTCCACCCTGAATACCGTTTAAAATAAACTATAATCCATTTTAATAAGATCAAGTCTGTTGCTATGGATGCTCTGAACTTAACAATATCCATTAATTCAGTGTTTAATGCAGAATTATCACTGCACACGGTTGATCGCAGGAACTTGTAAATTTGAAGGCAGTCAGTCATTCATTCCATATGCAACACTGAAAGTCGTAAAACAGACAATTAATCCCAGCTGCTGTAAACATCAGGAGTATCGGCCTCAGAGAGATGTGGATTTGAGTTACTGATACAAAAACCGCTGAAGCACGAGAAGCTCATCTATAATTCTCGGGGAAAAATGAAAGAGACAAACTAGAAAACATTGGGGAAATATGGGAGAGTAATATGATCTATCGGGAGTCATGGGAATTATGATGACAATTCATTATTCTGCCTTCCCACAGGCACCTGATCGCAACAAGCAGCAGTGAAAAATGACAGAAATGAGATTTAAGAGGCCAGCGCTGATCACTATTGTGCTTCGGGTTAGAATGACACATTGGTTTGTCGATATCTGCCGATGTGGGGCTTTTTTTTTATGGAATATGGGTCAGGCTGCAGCTACAGAATGGAAGTCTGTGAAGAGCTAGACGGGGTTTCATTGGCGAGTTCAAGCGTCCCACATTCCGTTAATGCTGTACATACATACTGTACATGCTAAACAGTTTAGTCACAGCAATAAAATGGAGCAAATAAAGTTAAAATTGGAACTTCTACAGCCAAAGATGATTCATTTAGCGGTATGTTATGATATAGAAATAGCCCAGTTGAGTTATTCACATTGTGCATCTTTACTAAATGGTCTAATCTATAAATTTGTACAAAATCAGCAGAAAAATGTTTCTTTGCCAAACTTTGCAAGTAAAACAGATGAATTTTAATCAGCCAGCACAGCAGAATGAATCAATCTGTGCTCTGCTGCAAAGGCCAGAGAGATTCTTTTAAACTGTACTGTGGTTCTCTCTGCTGACCTGTTGCTGACAGTGAATGATGATTAGGAACAAAGTGAGGCTCTGTGAAGAAGGTTTAAAGTGGGAATCATCTCTCATTCTGTCATTTATTATCACACATCCACAGTGAAGTGAAGTACACTGCGCAGTATTGGATTCCATACAGGATGAATATTAAATGGGAGCTTTGACAAAACCATATTGAATCAGTGGATGCAAACACCAGTTTCACCACAGGAAACAGTGTGGAATGAGTGAAAACAAAGTGTTGCCACTCTGCTGTTTACACTGTTGCTCTACCATCAGTCCCCCCAGCAAACGATCCGTCACCCATCCCCCCCCCCCGGGCCTGACGGCACTGTGGACACGGTGGAGTCCCTGTCTCTACTATGGCCGCAATTTTCTACAGTCTGTGTTTCCGACCTGGCGACAGCTGTGGCTGCCCCCCGGAGATAAATGCTGTAACCATTGCCGCAAAATAGTTTGAGCTGAGTAAGCCTTTAAGCTGAATGGTGGAGCATTTTGGGGCCCGGAGCAGCACTCACCCTCGTAAAAGCTTTACCTTACAGACCACCAACAACCAGGGAAGTATTAATACAACTCCATGACCAATGTGAGCCAATCGCCACATCAGCACTGAACTAAGAAGAGGGGCCAGAAATCTGAGACTCTGCTCAATTTAGCTTGGCTCAGCTCGGTGAGTGAAATGGAGAAGGAAGCAGACAGCTGGCTCAGCATGGCTTGGTATGATTCCACATCGTAGTAGAAAACAGCGGTAAAAGGCTCATAAAGTATGAGTCTGACGCACAAGGCTCATCATCATCATCCTCATCATCATCATCATCACTCCTGTCATCCAAACTTTACCCTTTGTACTGTAACTGCATTAGAACTCCTTCTCAGTTCCAGATCTTGGTCTCAGCTCAACTCAACGTCTTGTTTGCTCCGTGGCATTCACACTTCACACCCGGCCTGTCGTCTTGGTGACATGTCACTCTGTCAGTCACTGAGAGAAAGTGGATAGCGAGTAGTGCTGAGTTGTGCTAGGAGTTTGATGGGGCTAATCCTAGTCAAAGGTGTCAGTGTTGCTGGGTAGTGTAGACTAGTTGGCATGAAACCTGTCTGAAATATCACCTTTGGAAATCCTCAACCACATTCTGTTCAGGCAGATAGCTTACAGTATGATTACAAGATGCCAACTCTTTCCCCAGATGCTACGCTACTCCGCTGTCCCTAGACATGAAAGCCCTGGGACCCCTCTACCCAGAACCAAACCCTCCGGCTTCATCTGCTCTACACCCACAAATCCTCCGTGCTGCTCTGTCCAAAGACATTTTCAATGGACTCTCTTCAGCGGACCATCAGGCTGACTTTATCAGATGGCAGATTGATTACATCACTGGATCATCACTCTTGCCGTCTCTCTTGCCACCATTGCAGTGTATTGCAGAGTTCATCTTCAACTACAGGGACTTTGTTTCTTATCCGATTGCACACAAGGCCATCTTTAGAGAGTATTTCCTATTTTCTACCTTGATAGAATGAAACATTGAATGGGACATTGGCTTATACAAATAAACATGACGTAGCAAGAAAAATAATACAAATACAAATAATAACAAACAGCGTTGTTGGCATTGTGAGTGTGTCTGTGTTCCATTTCCTTTATCCGTTTCTATTGGCCCGCTCTGTTTGCCTCCCTCACTCATCTCAGCGGTGGATCTGATGTAATTGGGTGAGGCCATCATTGCTCAGGGGGACAGGAGGGATCGTGTGGGCTGTGCTGGAATTTGTTTTAGAGGAGACAGGTTTGATTAATGTTGCAATTCCTACAGGTCAGCTTGGTAAATATCACTTGATGCTCCTCTACAACTGTGTAAGCCTGATAGTATGGAGACGAAACCAGAGACGATATTACATTGACCCAGGATCCTCTTGCTGGCAGGTGATGTATAGTAAGAGAGGCCATAAGGATCGGAGCAGTTGTCTGTCCGTGTGACCCGAAGGACCCATGGAGAGTGTTACGTCTAACATTAGCAGCATTTTGTCCAGCTGGTGCTCGGGGCCATTCAGACACACCAACATCTCTCCCAGGGGAGCAAATTAGGCGGCCTGAATGAGTCAGACTGCAGACTCCCTCAGCAGATCTATACGTCCCATCTCACCTGCCTTCTGCTCCGTCTCTTTGTTCCGGGCAGAGTTAGGCTGCATTTTAGTGCCTCGATACAAAGAACGGTAACTTTGTGTTTACTGCTAAGTGTCCCATTCCCATCAAAGTGTGGCCCGAGCAGCATCCACAGACCTGCTGAGTGAAAACATCACCACAGAGACTGGGCAGCCTGCCCTACACCTCAGTAATATAATCAGCTTGGTGCTCAGCCAGTGGAGACGTTTAAGGGTGGATGTTGAGGTGCTGCACCAATAAATGTGTGACACCAGTCAGCTAAATGAGATTAATACTTTACAATGTAGAAACAACATCCTGCTGAGGCCTTAGACTCAAATCAGCCGCTGTCTAACTGAACGTCACTACCTTTAGTATTGCAGCACACACCTGTCGCCTCACAGGAAGCATCAGGTATCAGGAAGTCTCAAAAGGACAGAAGCTCCCATGCTACGTTGAAAACTCGTCTCTTTGGCTTTCCGTCCACACTCTTCGCACGGTGGAGCTGCACCTTGTGAGCTCACACCTCACCAGACGCCCAGCAGCTTAGAGATCATGAGCAACACAGCAAAGAGTTGAGAAAAAGCTGAGAAGCAGCATCATTGTCAGACGTCACCCACTTCCTCTTCCCGGCTCCATTCTCTCTAAGTTACTGGTTCCTGTTGGTGCAACACGGAAACATGGACGGTTAAAGCCCAGGACAGAAAAATGGATGCAGCTCGTCTGCAGAGTGAGAATCCTCCAGCATGAATCATGGCTACCAAGCAATGAATCAACCAAACAGGTATCCTGAGCCTAACAGAGGGGAGCAGGTACCTGGAGACGCTCAGGATGGGCGCACTCCCACAATGCACCTCTCTGTGCCCTCTGTGTCTTGGAGAAATGATTCCAGAACGGCAAGAAGTGAGGAGAAGAGAACTGTGACTCCCACACGAGTGAAGACTGTCACAATGCTTTAATGTTACTCAACACTATAACTCATCTGACATCAATGTGACAAAGTTCCTACTACACATGAAAGGCCAGAGAGAAGGTTCACTCCCTTTATCCCCACTGACACCCTGACACCACTCATGACTCCACTTCCCTCATCCTGTGGCTCCGTTCTATGATGCAGGATTTCATAAACACACAGTACTAGGTTGCTTGTTCGTGAAGCATCTCAGCACAAATCCTGCAGCTCTTCACCAACAGAGACACAGAGACAAGGAGACGAGTCAATACAAGGCAATTCAATGTTTACACCTCCGATTGGCCTCCTTGCTTCCAGAATATGACGTCATGTGCTTCGTCTCTACTATCATTATGGAAGTCCAGATCAGGATACAGAGATGACAGACTGAGGGAATTCTTCATTCTCCATCAAGCTACTGCGGCGTCCTACACCAGGTGTGTGTGTGTCCAAATACAAACAGCACAAACAGGCACGGGAATTCTAGATCTGCAGTGATCCCTACATGTAAGGACTCAGACATTTCCTCTGATTCTAACTCGGCCTTTAAGTGAGTTTCTACAAGGAAGCAAAGATGGAACAGACAGAGGAAGAGAAGAAGTCTTAAAATATGCTAAATAATGAAAAAATAATGCCGTCCTCTTATTTTATTTATTGATGTTAGACGACTGAACATTTTAGCCTCGGTGGTGAGAGACTGTGACATCAAACTCTAATGGGTTTTTGTTCAAAAACAGTGAGGAGTCTCAGCACCGACTGCAGCAAAATCCATCAATCCTTCAGACACTTTCACTTGTTGGCCTTTAAATCCATAAACAAAGTCCAGTTATCTTCTCTCTTCACTTCTTCTTCTCTTAAACTGTAGCAGAGTTCATCACTCATTGTATTCTTCTATCTCTTCTTTCCAGTTTGGTGTAAAAGCATGAAAACAATCTATGTCTGTTCGTATTAAAGTTGTGGATCCAAGGACATTCTGTTGTTATTGGGGTTTTGTTTTGTGTATATTTAGCACGGGGCTCATATATAATCTCCTCTGTTAAAGCTCCTCTCTCCTGCTGTGCTGTGTTTGACTCCACAGTCTGAGGGAATCTGCTTCCAGCTCAGATTCTTGTTTCTCTTGTGTTATTTTGCTGTTTTTTAAGTCCTCTGACGCATCGCTGATGACCTTCTATGAAAGAAATACGGTAGAAGAAAAAGAAAAATAACTGAGGCAAGAAAACACAAAGAAACAAAGAAACGCAGCAATTCAACCACAGAAAAGAAGTTATTGATGGATTTGAGTTTTTAAAATGATTGGATTCATAGCGTCACATATTCCTCATGCTACGCAGGGGGACGTAAACCTTTCTCTCACTTGAAGCTTTTCCAAAATAGCAGAGATAACTAGAGGGCCTGAGCAGATGCTGCTTGAAATATTAAAAGGATAGAGTCGATATAGCAGCTTTATTATCTCAGGCTATTTATAAGCTGCTGCTGTTTCCTCACACGCAGCTCTGCAGAACTTTGCTCTCCTTTCTTATCCAGGGATCGCTGTCACAAACTAATTGTGATCATGGGAGAGGACATGAAAAATACATGACGCTGCATAAGTAAGCCAACATCTGCCACGTTTCTGTGGGATATGGAGCAGGGATCAGGATGGGAATCTCAGCGTAAAAGGCAGAGATGGAGCCACCTGGTGGTCTCCAGGATGAGACGGGGCTGTGCAGCCTCTCAGACAAACAGACTGAGATGGAGACAAACTGCAATACGCTGCAGAAGCAAACAGGCGTTCAGTTAATCCTCCGTGTAATTACGCATTTCAAGAAACTGACATCAGATAATAGAAGAATCGCTCAGTGTAACAGTTTGATTCATTCTTGGATTGCGTGATGTCATCCTTTCTCAGTTCATGCTGTGAACGTGGTCTTGATCATTTAGCATCCAGAGGAGACGATGAATAACTGCAAATATTAGAACGTGCAGAGAGTGAACGACGACAAGCAGCCGATCTCACGTCTGTGCAACTTCAAAACACAAACAACGCACACAACGCACAAATGTGATGCATTAATATTAGAACTTATAATTCACTGCAACCTGGGAGACTTCAGGGGACATTAAAAAGATTTAAACTATGCTATATAAAGAAAGAAAGAAAGAGAGAAAGAAAGAAAGAAAGAAAGAAAGAAAGAAAGAAAGAAAGAAAGAAAGAAAGAAAGACAGAAAGAACAGATCCAGCTTCTCTACTTTCCTGTACAGTCTATCACTTTGTCATTTCCCTCTTCCACACACCGATCAGCAAATCCACCTGAACCCCCCTTTATCATCGTAGCTTCCCTCCATCCTGTCCTGCAGGCTCACGTCAGCGTGTTAGAGTGTGAAGCTGTGTGTGTGTGTGTGTGTGTGTGTGTGTGTGTGTGTGTGTGTGTGTGTGTGTGTGTTACGCTGCATCTCTCTATCCAATCACAACTTAAATGTCACCTTGAGAGAATCGAGCAGCTGTCCATGCGGATCGACGTGCACATAAAGACGCTGTGTGTGTGTGTGTGTGTTGTTGTGATGCTGACATGGACTTTACTGGACACAAACACACACATCACGCACACATCACATGGCAGCTCGGTGGTGTTTACGTTGTAAATTCAAAAGCGAGAGTTCCCCGACAAAGTCCCTCAGATCCCCACATGGACTCTTAATGCTAATGGAGTGTGTAAGTGTGTGTGATAATGAAAGAGGGACCTCTGATGTTATTACTGTACACACTCAGGTCTTTCACACTTGATTAAATTGCACGGTAACGTTTTACTGCGGGGGGATCTCCGGTGAACACCGTCAAACACTCCCCGGTGCTCCACAGGAGCCGGGACCTGTTTATCACGGCGGCACGGGGATGTGACTGACCTCAACCGGGCTACCGGGCTCAACCGGGCTCTACCGGGCGCTCTCTCTCTCTCTCTCTATGCCTCTCTCTCTCTCTCTCTCTCTCTCTCCCTCTCTCTCTCCCGTCGGCACGCAACATGAATGAGTCTGTGTGAGGCAAACATCAGCATGCAACACGACCCCCGCATCTGTGCCCCCCTGAGCAGCAAAGGTAGCTCAGGCATCTCCTCTCTAAAGTCACACACTCACTCTTCCTCCTCCTCCTCCTCCTCCACGCTCACGCTCACGCCGCTCGGATCGCGTATAGTTTTTGCAGAGGATAAACACGGGACGTAGCGAGTAGCGAGTAGCGGCGCAGGATGTAGCGGTTTACCTGTAACTCCACGCTGCAGTCCTGGTAAAAGTGTGTCGGGAACACTGCCAGCTGGTGTTGCACTTGAAGGGAAACTGTGTAATCCATGAACCGGATGATGCTGCCGAGTGCGGGTGGACCGAGCAGGAGACGCGGCTCTGTTGGCAACAGTACTACACGGTACTACAACCCGCCTGCTCTCCGCCCCGCCACGCTCCTATTGGCCGAGTGGCGCTAATCAGCGGCGTCACTTCACTCGAGGCAGAGCGAGAAACACGCAGCTCAGATCGGCACACACACAAATAGACACACGCGCACACACGCGCACACACACATACACACACACACACACACCTGCCGACACGCTCACACTGCGACCGCGACGAAACGAAAAGCAATTAGTAGTGTGAGTGAAGTATGGTGATGATGATGAAGATGAAGATGATGATGGTGATGAGTATGAGTATGACAAGGATTATGATGATGAAGAGGATGAGTAAGATGTAATGATGGGGAGGAGGAGGACAACCGTGATGAAACAGGAGGATGAGGATGGGATAATATTGAATACGAGGTGGATGAAGAGGATGAAGAGGAGTAGGGTGATGATGACGAGAAGGAGGAGAATAACGAGGATGCTGATGAAGATGATGGAGGAGGTGGAGGA
This sequence comes from Genypterus blacodes, assembly GCF_046128005.1. Classification (NCBI taxonomy): domain Eukaryota; kingdom Metazoa; phylum Chordata; class Actinopteri; order Ophidiiformes; family Ophidiidae; genus Genypterus; species Genypterus blacodes. The sequence goes on along the minus strand of NW_027466938.1, from coordinate 266,297 downwards.
GTATGACAGTAATGATCCAGATGATCCAGAGGAAGAAAAGGAGGATGAAGAGGAGGCCAATTAAGATGATCATGATCACGAGGAGGATGACAATAATGAAGTGAGGTGAAAGAAGAGGAGGTGGATGAAGAGGAAGAGGATAAGGATCAGGATGAGTTCTTCTTCATAAACATTGTGTGCCAATTCCTCAGTCAAAAGTTACACAGGGACATTAAGATGCTTTTATTGTGAAAATATCCAAAAATTACAATTGGCTTCAGGTTGGTCCACAAATATTCAAATTTGAATCATCAAGTTGAGAAAAATAATTGAGAACAAACAAAATGTATTGTTGTGATAAAAGTGTGTGATGATAAATGTTCTGCGATGATGTCATAATAAGAAGAAGAAGAATCCAAAGTCATCACTCAGCTCAGTGTTTAGTGAAGCTTCACTCAGAGGTCCTAACTCAGTGTTTTGTTCTGGTTAAGTTAAGTTAATGCGACTGCAGCCCTCAGTGGGTAAAGTAAGCGTTTGGCTGTAACGTATGGAGGAGGGAGGAGCCTGGTAATGATGGAGCCCCGAGGCGCCGCTTCCCTCACAGGACCCGATCAGATCGCTGCTGTTTGCTGTGAGGCACGCAGGTGGAGGAGCTGCCAGGCTGTAATAGCTAGGAATATATGTTAAGATCCAAGAGATGAGCCAACACGTCCTCTGGTGTCTGCCTAAGCATGTGGGTAGAGGTTCAAAGGTAGCACACACACACACACACACACACACACACACACACACACACACTGCCGCAGGGCCACATTTATGTGCAAACATGCTTGGTTGTGGAATTTGCAAAATATCTCCGCTGCTGTTTATTGTAACTGGGCCAGCATATCAGGTCAGCACAGAAGTACATGTGGTGGTGTGTGTGTGTGTGTGTGTGTGTGTGTGTGTGTGTGTGTGTGCGGGGGGGCAAATGTCTTTAATTTGCCCTTGAGCACGGCGCTGATTGTCCAGATGGTTGGACTTTCATGACCAGCTATGTTTGTGACCGTAAACGTGTCGTCTCCTCCGGGGCGGCGGTGCGGCACGTTTACATTTTGGGGGATTTATCCGCCGCTTCTCCTCCCGTCGTGCCTCAGCCAATAGGCTTTCAGGAGATGTTGATGGACACGTTGGCTTCAGCGGGACTCAAACCCGTGACCTTCCAGCGTCTCCCTCTCCACCAGGATGTCCCGCTTCCTCCGGAGAGTCACTCTTTGATCACAGTTGCGTCTTGGCTGCTGAACGCCTCCCATGGCTCCGAGAGGAGAAAATGTGTCAAAGCCAGATGCTCTATTTTGGTTCATTTGTAGATTTCTTTGCATCTCATTACAGAGTAGAGTAATGTATTCATGATATGCACGATGGAGGAGTGGTTGAATCTAAGCACAGAATATTAATTCTTCCCTCTTTTACAAGGTTTCTAAAATCTGATTCCCGCTCCTTTATGGCTCCATTATGTTACGTGCATATTCAAATGTATTTACGAGGCGCTTTAACAAGGTTTGTGGCTCCGCAGAGCAACAAAGGCAACACGCAAATGCAGAAAGGAAACAATCAGACTGAGATATGAGAGCAAAGAGCACTCACACTGCTCTGAAGCATGAGCAGCAGAATATAGGCCATTCCTAAAGGTTGTGGATTTATGGGTGAGATCCCCGCCTCTGGGTTCCGGAAAACAATTCCACTCCCGGCTCCCGCAGGAAAGGAGCAGGAATCATTTATCCACAGACAAAGGGTTTGTACTCAAGAGTTCCAACAAGTGCACTTGAATAAGAATGTGTTATTCTAAAAAAAAAACACAGCGAGGCGAAAGCAATTAAGCTTTAGCAAACTGAAGAAGTTTGTTATAAGACGCCCCGGCTCACTTTTGGCTCTCTTTTAGTGGGAGCGAGCGCACAAAGCAGCGTATGACACCATTAGTCCGTCTTTGCCTTGTAGCCCGTAGCAACCGTTCCAAATGAGGGGCATGAAGCCGGCGGTGGCTGGGATGCAGGAACAAAAGCAGAGTCAATTCTATTCATCATGGTTTATTTTTAAGTCAAGGAGTTGTTGTTGTTTTTTGTGTGTGTCTGTGTGAGGAACTGAACCAGTCTATTGTTGTTTGGAGGCAGTGGCTCAGTGGGTAGTGCTTCCGCTTGGGAACCAGAGGGTAGCCGGTTCGAGCCCCTGCCGAGGTGCCCCTGAGCAAGGCTCCGAACCCTCAATTGCTCCCCCCTCTGCGAAGGGTGGTAATGTAATGTAAGTCGCTTTGGATAAAAGCGTCTGCCAAATGATCGTAATGTTTCAATGGCTCAGTTTTCAGAAATAACGAGGAGTGAGGACAAGATGCAGAAGGAGCTCACACACACTCACACACTTACACACTCACGGCATCAAATGTTTATTTATCTTACACTTAGATGTTTGAAGCTGTGTTATTTCCATTAGGTCTGTTTGTGGTGAGAGAGAGCTGGCGGGGATTTGCTTTGTTTGTTTGCTCAAAGTCAAGCATCGCAAAGGGAAAATTAAAGGCAAAACGTTTCCATCTGTCAGAACCGATATCAGTGACGTCACCGGTGGGCTAGGGTTATATTTTAACTGTTACATGTCGCTGCCCAGGCCATTAGAGGGCCGACCCAGAGGTGTGGGCCTGATTCAGTCACATCCAAGCAGAACGTGTACGTGTGTGTCTGCTGTTGCTGTACTTTAAAGCCGCATGAATCCTATTGCATTACACGTCTTAAGGTTATTTGCAATAAGCCGAGGAGCAGATTGTGATCATTAGCGGTGGTAACCAACATGTGGTTCAGACCTAAAGGGACACACTCCCCCCCCCCTCCAACATCACTCATTACTGCTGCCTGTGGCTAAAGTGAGATGAAAAACTATAACATGACAGAACACCAAATTAAAGCAATCAACAACCCTGAATGATATGTATGATGTCATGAGGGTGGTTGTAGAGTTACAGAGGCCGTGTGCCCTTTGTGTTTAAACACTCAGACACATATTCATCATACAAATCTGACAGATGAGGCCAGATATCCAGGTTATTAGTGTTAATATGTATTTTCTATTTCCCATGTTCTGATGCCAGACAGTGATATCAGTCAGCCTTACACATAATCAATGGTTTCTTATAGCGTGGTGTGAATGTGACCGTCTTCTCAGCGTGTGTGTGTGTGTGTGTGTGCATTCACACACACAGCAGTAAAAACTCCTGCAGACTGCTGCGGCTGAACTGCAGCTGAAGAAGATCAATGCCTTCTGATGGACCTATGAAAGAAAAGATGGCCGTCCTTTATTGTAAAGCAGATTATTGAACTTGGCATTGTTAAATTATGATCCATAAACCACAGAGTGCCACTGATTCAGTTTCTTTAACTGAACCGTTTTAATGACCAGGGAAATCTATAATTCATTCCTAAATTCTATCACTGCTGTAATGGAAAAGCCTCCAGATCAACATTTAGAACATTTAGAACTCTAAACATTTACCAAACCAGACTTTAGGGATTTGTGTAGTCAATCTAAATAATATATTATGACCTCATTCATATATGTTTGTGATAAAACGCCGAGTCATCTTGTCACGTCGTCTTCATGTCTACAGCCCGACATCACATAGAATCAAGTCTCAGAGGCTTTACAGACTCACAACATCAGGAAACTAACAACAACACAAAGCTCTCTAGGAAGACCAGGAACAAACTCCAGAGGAAACACACAAACACAAAATTGCCCTGGTATACTAGTTCAACCTGAACACACACATACACACACACACACACACGCACACACACACACACACACACACGCGCATGAATCTGCCAAATGCAGCGAGCTGACAATGGGGCTCCCAGGACTCGTGTGACAGCCGAGCCGATGACAGAGCCTGACAGGTGAAATATGAGTTCCACTGATACAGGGACAGGAGCAGGAGAATAAGCAGGCTTAAGGTCCATACACACACACACACACACACACACACACACACACACACACATATACACATATCCTATTACCTTTCCTGTAAAATTCATTTCTTCCTTTACTCAAAGAAATCCTCCCACATCGCAGCAGAGAGATGTAGAACCTAAAGCATGTAGAGTGCATGATAATGTGGAGATGTGGAGTCAGGCGTCCACAAGGGGAAAGATATGGTCCTTTCAGATTCTATAGCCATGTTGCAACACTTTAGCAACCCGTCCTGTATAAATGTATAGACTTTATGCCCCTGACATCACTTTAGGACCGTGTGTGTGTGTGTGTGTGTGTGTGTGTGTGTGTGTGGGCCGGCCCATTGGGCTCAGGGACACTTAGTTGTAGGCAAACTCGTCATGTGACCACAGCAGCAGCTATTCCCAAACTCAAGAATGTCGCAGCCCAATTTAAAATCTGAAATTCTTCTGCTGCCATCCGATCAATACAAAGACTAAGATGAAGTATTTCCCTATAAATTATTTAAATTGAAATCCCATGTCTTTGTTTTAGTAGTTCTGATTATCAAAACCTCTTGTGGCTTTCACTGTCCACTTTCAGTACCTTCATGGCCCACTAGGGGGCCGCGGGGCCACACTTTGGGAAACCCTGACCTACAGTATATAACGTATATTTGCACTGAATAGTTCCCTGAGGGATCTGATGCGTGCCTGCCTGTGCGTGCGTGTCTGGTCTTCTTGGATCCTAGTTTTCCTAGTTCTCCTGGATCAGGCCCAGAGACCAGTGAGCAGCCCCACACACACATTCTCCCCTGATTGGTCAGTCTGTTGGTCTGTTGGCAGCCAACATGCTAATGTTCATTAGCGGTGTTGCCTAATCAAGTTTAGTGATATTTGTGTGCTACAACACAGAATGGTGCAGAGAAATCATCTTGTTCTGCAGATTCTACATAGAATAAAGCGTAAACTGTTTCTATTTACATCTATCTCAGTCATTTTCACTCTGAAAAAAAGACTGAGATAGATGCCTGATGTATTTCTGAGCAGGTGGACGTGGATGCAGGAGCAGAGCAGCATGAGATCCATGAGAATGAGGCAGAATTTAATTTCTGGGCTGTAATCTAATAAGCATGTTGACGTTCCAGGAGCATCTCGTCTCAGAGTGTGGAGCCATCTGAGCTGAGGCCTGTGACCCTCTCTCTCTGCTGGGGACATAGCTGAAGGTCCTGGTGCCTGATAAATCTTCCGGCTGGGCTTTACAACCGTCTCCTGCAGCCTAATGCTCAGATCGGGTTCTTCATTGTTCAGGAAAATGTAAACTTCTATTGTGCAGTGGCTGTGGGAGAGCTTTTACCACCATGCAGAGTTACGACCCCCCTTCCTTCCTTCCACCTGATCCACCCCCTTTCCTAAACCCCAGGCTGCTCCAGGACACGGATCAGAGGGAAATGACATCAGCAGCAGTGTCAGGGATGGGTAAGAGACTCCAGCAGGTTTGATCAGAGCTGCATTGCCACTGAACGCATCATCATCACATGCATGCATCGGATGAGACGGCCACGGAATCCTGCAGCCAAATGCAGAGAGAGAAGCTCAGGCACTGGAATGCTGCGTTACTGTGTGACTTCTGTTCAATGAATAAACTTAATATGATACAGTCTAGTATTGTGTTTGTCTGTCAGAAAAGCACAGATTCTATACTGCAGTCTGTCTCAAGGACGCTTGCTGTACATAATGTCTAAAGCACTTACAAGGAAGTGAACGTTAAAGTCTTTTTTGGTGGCAAGTGTTCAGTGTTTGACTTCTTTATTTGAAAATGCACCAAAAATTAAACTTCAGCAATAAACATTTCCACTTTTCTGACAATATGATAAACTTTTGGATGAAATAGAATCTAATTTGGTCCAGATGTTTGTTATTGTGGATGCATTGTGCGATGTTAAGCTCAGTGAAGCGTTCTGCACCTTCAAACCCATGGACTTTGTGTTTGTCAGCATTATGTCACGGCGATTTGTTGTGTATTGGAAATGCAGCACTGTTGTCACAAACCTTTGTTTGTAATATTCTCAGATTTGGCCGCTGGTATTTTTATTTTTCATGCTTTATAAAAAAAAACTCCTTCTGTGTTAACATTCAGCACTCACACACACACACCCACACACACCCTCCATGTTTCCGCTCCTCTTGTGCAAACACACACACACGCACACGCACACACACACACACACACTTGAGTGGCTGATTGAAATTGCCTGCTGTATCACCGACCAGGCAATTATTCACACACACATTGCAATTACAAGACAGTATGGGTGTGTGTTAGAGTATGAAACAAGACATGACCATTACATTACATTACGAGCATTTGGCAGACGCTTTTATCCAAAGCGACTTACATTACATTACCACCCTTCGCAGAGGGGGGAGCAATTGAGGGTTCGGTGCCTTGCTCAGGGGCACCTCGGCAGGGGCTCGAACCGGCGAACCTCCGGTTCCCAAGCAGAGCACACACACACTAACAGGTCTCTAAGAGGTCGGTCCTGTGCATGATGACGATGGTCCAGGTGGTGGACCTGAGACTTCCTGGATAAGGTCCATAACCTGGTGCGCACTCTCTCTCCTTTTCTCTCTCTCTCTCTCTCTCTCTCTCTCTCTCTCTCTCTCTCCTTATGTTTCAAACACCTTTTTACTGACAATGTTAGTGACAAGGTCTGAATGAGGTCACAGGAGCTCCACAGTGTCACACACACGTTTGCACCGTTGACTCAGACCAGGGGCGTCAAACTCAGGCGAGATAATGTCAAATGTCTATTAGATCTAGCCCGCTGGTATAAAGCGCATGCACCGCTAATACTACACATCCCAGAATGCTCTGCGACTGCGTTCTGTGTGACATCACGAGCCATCTGGATGTGCGCAACCTGCAGCTTCAGGGGCGGGGCCGTGTCATCACACACACATGTATGCTGAGGTGAGGACTCTTCAAACTAAGTTGTGCCTGTGGGAGAGAAGGACGCTGCAAGGAAATTTGGGCCATTTTCCGTGCCGCCAAACCATTAAAGAGCAGATCTCTACCTCCGTGTTGCCAAGTGCACAGTTTGCTGATAAACTCTACGTACTCAGCGCCGAGTTTACCCGGCGATTTGCCGACTTTGAAGTCCAGAAATGTAGGTGTGGAGTGATTAGAAATCCGTTTGCATTTGACGTGGAACGTGCATCAACCAACCTCCAAATGGAGCTGATTGAACTCCAGTGTAGTGACACCCTCAAGTCAAAGTATGGTCCTGGTTTGTGTTTGTTAACCACCTGATTCCATGTACTGGTGTCTGTTCCACATAACTGGGTCCAACCTTCAAATAACTTGATCGCCTGCCAATCATAACAATATCTAACAGTTTGACATAAATAATAAACTGAGACTTTACAGAGCAACCTGGGGGTTAAGAGAAGAGCAATAAGGTGGAAACATAACACAACAGTCAGACATGAAGAACGCTCAGATCTCTAGGCTTGGTCTCAACTCCCCAGCTAGGTTTCTAGGCTGCTGCTTCTCACACCAGACTTCTTATTCCTATCACACTTTGACCACAAAGCATCGGTACATGGAGAGAAGGAGAACATGAGTAAATCAGATATGTGACAGAGATGGAGATCAAAGATGGAGATGGAGGACGATTCCAGCAGATACAGTCTTACATGAACAGAGCTCTGCACTCAAACCTGAAAGTCAAACATGTTTTCAGATTTGATACCAAACATGAAAACAGCTGACATGACCTCATCCCAACTTTATTATTGTTTTTGTTCCAAAGATCAAAGACAGAATTCAGTCCATTCATAAACCACAACCCAACATTTGTGATATTTACAGAGATCAATCAAACCTTTTGATTGATCACACTTACATGCAAAGACTTTACTCAAAGCTTCTGATTGATTGATTGATGAACAGTAATCACAGTTCTTAGATCAGTGTGAGTCAATTGTTGTGTTACAGCAGGAAGAAGCAACCAGAAACAAATATGATGTCATCAGAATGTGAAGAAAAGACAAAGTAAAGAGGGAAGATCAGCTGATCCTTTGTACTTTAGTTCCCTTAAACCACAGAAACGTTTCATGTAAACTCCTGCAGGTTAGGGAGAGTGACTGACAGCTGAGACGATCAGAGGGGCGGAGTTTCTACCACTATTATGAAACCCAGGACGGAAGAATGGGAGGAGCTTATGAGTGAAGGAGCAGCCAGTGAAGGAGAAGATCAGAGCTGCAGCATCCACGTCATAGAAGGAGACCAGACCCTCCTCATAGTCCACAAACACGCCCACCTTCTCTGGCTTTGAATTCAGACTCAGAGGGACAGGAGGGACAACATAAGCTTTGTACTCATCTACATTCCACAACCCTACAGTCCAGTAACCTTCCTGAGGGCTCACTCTGATGGCTCCCCTCCTCTTGCTCGTCTCTCTGGTCACTCCTAAAGTCCACTCTGTCTTTCCTTTGACCTGAACCTCAAAGTAAAATCTTCCAGAGGAGAAACTCTGCTTTGCTACAACACAACCACCTGTATCAAATCTCTGTGGGTTGTCTGGGAGATTCTTCATCACATCACCACAGTAAACTTGTTTCTCATCATCAGACAGGATGAGGTGAGGATTAGCTGTATCAGGATCCAGGGTCACGTCCACTGCAAACTGCTGGATCCTCCTCAGCTCCACCTTCAGCAGCTTCTTCACCTCCTTACTGAAGGTCTCCTCCAGCTGAGCCACAGCTTTCACCACACTCCCCTCATGTGACCTTTGATGGACTCTGACCTGTGTCCAGTTCTTGGTGAGAGGAGCAGAGCTGATGGATGAGAAGCTCTGGAGGAGGTGGAGGTGATCTTCAGAGAGTAGGAGCTTCTCCACATCAGCAGTTCTCTCTCTCTGCCCAGAGAGTTCCTGCTGCAGCTCCTTGATGAGGTCTTCAGTCTGTTTCTCTGTGCTCCTCTGCTTCTCCTCCATGGTCTTCCTGAAGTCGGCGTGGATTTTCTCCACAAGCTGCTTCAGAGCGGTGAAGACCTGATCTCCATCTGCTCTCTCTCTGTCTGCAGCTTCCCTGCTGAGCTTTGCTGACGGTTTCATCTCCTGGATCTTCAGTAGTGTCAGCTGGATCTTCTGCTGAAGTTCAGCCACCATCTTCTCCAGCTCAGACTTCTTTCCTTCATATTCTTCTTCCAGAGGAACAAACTCATGGTTCTTGTGGTCTAAAGCAGGACAGAGTGAGCACACACAGTTCTGGTCGGTCCTGCAGAAGAGCTCCAGAGGTTTCTTGTGCTTCTTACACATCCTGTCCTCCAGGTTGTCCACAGGATGGATCAGCTGGTGTGATCTCAGGCGTGCTGCTGTCAGATGAGGCTTCAGATGAGTCTCACAGTAGGAGGCCTCACACTTCAGGCAGGACTTGATGGCCTTTAGTTTGGTTCCAGTGCAGAAGTCACACTGAACTTCTCCTGGTTTGGCAGCTGGTTCCTCTGATCTTCTGCTGGCTTCCTTTTGAGTCGACTGTCTGAACTCAGCGGCCATCTGAGATATGAACGTGTTGACCTTCAGCTCAGGGAGTGTGTAGAAAGTGTCTTTACACAGAGGACACACACACTGGACGTTACTGTCCCAGTGTTGAGTGATGCAGCTTTTGCAGAAGTTGTGTCCACATGGTGTGGAGACTGGATCAGTGAAGACCTCCAGACAGATGGAGCACAGGAACTGATCTTCAGACAGCAGACAGCTGGCAGCAGACATGTCTACAAACTGAGAACAGACGAGAACATGAGTGAAAACATCTCTGGAGACACAAACACTGATTGTTGAGCAGGATGAAGAGTCTGGAAGTCTTAAAGCTCCTGAGTTTCATGTCAGAGTGAAACAGGAGAGACGACTTTGTTCTTGATGGATATTATGAGCAGACTGGGGTTTGTCCTGAGGGGGCGCTCAAGGAAACGTCATGAAAAGACTTCAGGCTCAGCTTCAGGCTCAGCTTCATGAGGTTTGATTGTGTATTGATCAGGACATGAAGCTTTTGTCCCTTTAGTTCTATTCAGACTGTTTGACTTTAAAGTTTCCCTTCTAATGAGGTCACCATGACTACAGTGCGCACTCACTTCACTTCCTGTTGCCGTGGGTGCGGCTCAGTGCTGAGACTCACTAACACAGATAAACACACACTTCCTGACGCTCTTTTCTTGCTCTGACGGTAAAAACTGCCGTGTGTTTACAAACACCAACGTGTGTGAACCAGAGCCAAGCCTTTAAGACTGAAGCAGTGAAGTGAGACGTGTGAGAGCAGCTCAGCCTGGACCTCATGCTGCTGCTGAAACTGACAAGATTCTGTCTGCACTCACCTGAGTTTGGCTGAGACGCTGCAGAGACGCTGCAGAGACAAACTTGGACAAACTTCTGATCCTCTGGCTTCTCTTCTGCTTCAGTCGAGGCTCTGCTGGACTCTGACTGACTGACTTTCGTTTCAGGTATATGACGTTGCAGCTTCTGCTTCCTCCTCTCGTGTTGCTCCTCCTCCTCCTCCTCCTCCTCCTGTAGCTGTTGTTGCTCCTCCTCCTCCTCCTGTAGCTGTTGTTGCTGCTTCTCTTCCTCCTGCAGGTTTGGAGGAAGGTTCTTCCTTTTTACAGACTTACACACGATGCAAAGTTTCTGGATTGTTTGTGTGTGAAATGATCGTTCTCTCTAACTGTTGCTCACTTTTGAAATGAGGCCACTCAAGTGTGTAGTTTTGAAAGTTTACTTAACAATCTGCAGGATCTGTAAGACATTGAATACAATCAGCACTGCACCTCAGCTCACTGTCTTAAGATAAGAGATAAGATAAGATAATCATTTATTCGTCCCACAGCGGGGGAATCCACATGTTACAGCAGCAAAGACTAAAGTGCAAAGCAATAAAGGGCATTAAGATAAAATAAGAGCCTGTTTATAATATTAAGCTGTGCTTGTTCCAGACTTAATGTTTAAGCTAAACTTAAGTATGTTTCCATATGTAAAAGTTGATCATCATATATCTGGAGAGAAGTGAAAACATGCACAACTGTAGTCCATTTATCAAGAAATATGAAGTCTGGCCTGGGACTTAGTCCCAGTTTGTTATTTTGGCCCAGTGTGTGTTTGAGTTTGACGCCCCTGACTCAGACCAAGAAGGTCCTGTCTTCTTCTGACTCCAGTCCCCTTTCCTCTCTGTGTGGCGTTCACATGCTCTCCTTTTATCTGTGTGGGTTTCCTCTAGGTGCTCCTGGTGTTTGTCCTTCACCATGGCACTGGGCCGTAGATCTGGACCTTGGGCTTCTCATCACCCCCCTTCCTTCCTTCCACCTGATCCACCCCCTTTCCTAAACCCCAGGCTGCTCCAGGACACGGATCAGAGGGAAATGACATCAGCAGCAGTGTCAGGGATGGGTAAGAGACTCCAGCAGGTTTGATCAGAGCTGCATTGCCACTGAACGCATCATCATCACATGCACGCATCGGATGAGACGGCCACGGAATCCTGCAGCCAAATGCAGAGAGAGAAGCTCAGGCACTGGAATGCTGCGTTACTGTGTGACTTCTGTTCAATGAATAAACTTAATATGATACAGTCTAGTATTGTGTTTGTCTGTCAGAAAAGCACAGATTCTATACTGCAGTCTGTCTCAAGGACGCTTGCTGTACATAATGTCTAAAGCACTTACAAGGAAGTGAACGTTAAAGTCTTTTTTGGTGGCAAGTGTTCAGTGTTTGACTTCTTTATTTGAAAATGCAGCAAAAATTCAACTTCAGCAATAAACATTTCCACTTTTCTGACAATATGATAAACTTTTGGATGAAATAGAATCTAATTTGGTCCAGATGTTTGTTATTGTGGATGCATTGTGCGATGTTAAGCTCAGTGAAGCGTTCTGCACCTTCAAACCCATGGACTTTGTGTTTGTCAGCATTATGTCACGGCGATTTGTTGTGTATTGGAAATGCAGCACTGTTGTCATAAACCTTTGTTTGTAATATTCTCAGATTTGGCCGCTGGTATTTTTATTTTTCATGCTTTATAAAAAAAACTCCTTCTGTGTTAACATTCAGCACTCACACACACACACACACACACACACCCTCCATGTTTCCGCTCCTCTTGTGCAAACACACACACACACACACACACTTGAGTGGCTGATTGAAATTGCCTGCTGTATCACCGACCAGGCAATTATTCACACACACATTGCAATTACAAGACAGTATGGGTGTGTGTTAGAGTATGAAACAAGACATGACCATTACATTACGAGCATTTGGCAGACGCTTTTATCCAAAGCGACTTACATTACATTACATTACCACCCTTCGCAGAGGGGGGAGCAATTGAGGGTTCGGTGCCTTGCTCAGGGGCACCTCGGCAGGGGCTCGAACCGGCGAACCTCCGGTTCCCAAGCAGAGCACACACACACTAACAGGTCTCTAAGAGGTCGGTCCTGTGCATGATGACGATGGTCCAGGTGGTGGACCTGAGACTTCCTGGATAAGGTCCATAACCTGGTGCGCACTCTCTCTCTCCTTTTCTCTCTCTCTCTCTCTCTCTCTCTCTCTCTCTCTCCTTATGTTTCAAACACCTTTTTACTGACAATGTTAGTGACAAGGTCTGAATGAGGTCACAGGAGCTCCACAGTGTCACACACACGTTTGCACCGTTGACTCAGACCAGGGGCGTCAAACTCAGGCGAGATAATGTCAAATGTCTATGAGAGCTAGCCCGCTGGTATAAAGCGCATGCACCGCTAATACTACACATCCCAGAATGCTCTGCGAGGGAGTTCTGTGTGACATCACGAGCCATCTGGATGTGCTCAACCTGCAGCTTCAGGGGAGGGGCCGTGTCATCACACACACATGTACGCTGAGGTGAGGGCTCTTCAAACTAAGTTGTGCCTGTGGGAGAGAAGGACGCTGCAAGGAAACTTGGGCCATTTTCCGGGCCGCCAAACCATGAAAGAGCAGATCTCTACCTCCGTGTTGCCAAGTGCACAGTTTGCGGAAAAACTCTACGTACTCAGCACCGAGTTTACCCGGCGATTTGCCGACTTTGAAGCCCAGAAATGTAGGTGTGGAGTGATTAGTAATCTGTTTGCATTTGACGTAGAACGCGCATCAACCAACCTCCAAATGGAGCTGATTGAACTCCAGTGTAGTGACACCCTCAAGTCAAAGTATGGTCCTGGTTTGTGTTTGTTAACCACCTGATTCCATGTACTGGTGTCTGTTCCACATAACTGGGTCCAACCTTCAAATAACTTGATCGCCTGCCAATCATAACAATATCTAACAGTTTGACATAAATAATAAACTGAGACTTTACAGAGCAACCTGGGGGTTAAGAGAAGAGCAATAAGGTGGAAACATAACACAACAGTCAGACATGAAGAACGCTCAGATCTCTAGGCTTGGTCTCAACTCCCCAGCTAGGTTTCTAGGCTGCTGCTTCTCACACCAGACTTCTTATTCCTATCACACTTTGACCACAAAGCATCGGTACATGGAGAGAAGGAGAACATGAGTAAATCAGATATGTGACAGAGATGGAGATCAAAGCCACGTGCCGCTTTCCTACAGAGCTTAAATGCATCTAAAGTCCAGATGGAGGACGATTCCACCACAGAGAACACAGAGAGAGAGAGAGAGAGAGAGAGAGAGAGACATCACTGGAGGTAATGAGAGAGGAACAGATGATGTTTGATATTTACTGTAGCCTTCTTTAGCCCCGCCTACTTGTACCATTTCCACTATTTCACTTTTGTTATGTAGTCAGCAGCAAAGGGCTTGAATCATCTACAACTAAAACTCAGTGCAGCATTTTACACTTTTAAACTCCCCTCTGTGCTTATATGTGTGATTGAAACAGCATGGATTAAAGGGTTAAACATGATTGGAAAGCTCTGGTTTTGTTTATTAGATTACAGATACAGTCTTACATGAACAGAGCTCTGCACTCAAACCTGAAAGTCAAACATGTTTTCAGATTTGATACCAAACATGAAAACAGCTGACATGACCTCATCCCAACTTTATTATTGTTTTTGTTCCAAAGATCAAAGACAGAATTCAGTCCATTCATAAACCACAACCCAACATTTGTGATATTTACAGAGATCAATCAAACCTTTTGATTGATCACACTTACATGCAAAGACTTTACTCAAAGCTTCTGATTGATTGATTGATGAACAGTAATCACAGTTCTTAGATCAGTGTGAGTAAATTGTTGTGTTACAGCAGGAAGAAGCAACCAGAAACAAATATGATGTCATCAGAATGAGAAGAAAAGACAAAGTAAAGAGGGAAGATCAGCTGATCCTTTGTACTTTAGTTCCCTTAAACCACAGAAACGTTTCATGTAAACTCCTGCAGGTTAGGCAGAGTGACTGACAGCTGAGATGATCAGAGGGGCGGAGTTTGTACCATTATAATGAAGCCCAGGACGGAAGAATGGGAGGAGCTTATGAGTGAAGGAGCAGCCAGTGAAGGAGAAGATCAGAGCTGTAGCATCCACGTCATAGAAGGAGACCAGACCCTCCTCATAGTCCACAAACACGCCCACCTTCTCTGGCTTTGACTCCAGACTCAGAGAGACAGGAGGGTCATCATAAGCTTCGTACTCATCTACATTCTCCTTAGCTACAGTCCAGTAACCTTCCTGAGGGCTCCGTGTGATGAGTCCCTTCCTCTCGCTCGTCTCTCTGGTCACTCCTAAAGTCCACTCTGTCTTTCCTTTGACCTGAACCTCAAAGTAAAATCTTCCAGAGGAGAAACTCTGCTTTGCTAAAACACAACCACATCTTTCAAATCTCTGTGGTTTGTTTGGGAGCTTCTTCCTCACATCACCACGGTGAACTTGTTTCTTATCACCAGACAGGATGAGTTCAGGATGAGCTGTATCAGGATCCAGAGTCACGTCCACTGCAAACTGCTGGATCCTCCTCAGCTCCACCTTCTTCAGCAGCTCCTTCACCTTCTTACTGAAGGTCTCCTCCAGCTGAGCCACAGCTTTCACCACACTCCCCTCATGTGACCTTTGATGGACTCTGACCTGTGTCCAGTCCTTGGTGGGAGGAGCAGAGCTGATGGATGAGAAGCTCTGGAGGAGGTGGAGGTGATCTTCAGAGAGTAGGAGCTTCTCCACATCAGCAGTTCTCTCTCTCTGCCCAGAGAGTTCCTGCTGCAGCTCCTTGATGAGGTCTTCAGTCTGTTTCTGTGTGCTCCTCTGCTTCTCCTCCATGGTCTTCCTGAAGTTGGCCTGGATTTTCTCCACAAGCTCCTTCATAGCGGTGAAGACCTGATCTCCATCTGCTCTCTCTCTGTCTGCAGCTTCCCTGCTGAGCTTTGCTGACTGTTTCATCTCCTGGATCTTCAGTAGTGTCAGCTGGATCTTCTGCTGAAGTTCAGCCACCATCTTCTCCAGCTCAGACTTCTTTCCTTCATATTCATCTTCCAGAGGAACAAACTCATGGTTCTTGTGGTCTAAAGCAGGACAGAGTGAGCACACACAGGTCTGGTCGGTCTTGCAGAAGAGCTTCAGAGTTTCATTGTGCTTCTTACACATCCTGACCTCCAGGTTGTCCACAGGATGGATCAGCTGGTGTGATCTCAGGCGTGCTGCTGTCAGATGAGGCTCCAGATGAGTCTCACAGTAGGAGGCCTCACACTTCAGGCAGGACTTGATGGCCTTTAGTTTGGTTCCAGTGCAGACGTCACACTGAACTTCTCCTGGTTTGGCAGCTGGTTCCTCTGATCTTCTGCTGGCTTCCTTTTGAGTCGACTGTCTGAACTCAGCGGCCATCTGAGATATGAACGTGTTGACCTTCAGCTCAGGGAGTGTGTAGAAAGTGTCTTTACACAGAGGACACACACACTGGACGTTACTGTCCCAGTGTTGAGTGATGCAGCTTTTGCAGAAGTTGTGTCCACATGGTGTGGAGACTGGATCAGTGAAGACCTCCAGACAGATGGAGCACAGGAACTGATCTTCAGACAGCAGACAGCTGGCAGCAGACATGTCTACAAACTGAGAACAGACGAGAACATGAGTGAAAACATCTCTGGAGACACAAACACTGATTGTTGAGCAGGATGAAGAGTCTGGAAGTCTTAAAGCTCCTGAAGTTCATGTCAGAGTGAAACAGGAGAGACGACTTTGTTCTTGATGGATATTATGAGCAGACTGGGGTTTGTCCTGAGGGGGCGCTCAAGGAAACGTCATGAAAAGACTTCAGGCTCAGCTTCAGGCTCAGCTTCATGAGGATTGATTGTGTATTGATCAGGACATGAAGCTTTTGTCCCTTTAGTTCTATTCAGACTGTTTAACTTTAAAGTTTCCCTTTTCACTCTGGAGCTGAACTTTGTCTTTTAATGAGGTCACCATGACTACAGGCTGCACTCACTTCACTTCCTGTTGCCGTGGGTGCGGCTCAGTGCTGAGACTCACTAACACAGATAAACACACACTTCCTGGCGCTCTTTTCTTGCTCTGACGGTAAAAACTGCGGTGTGTTTACAAACACCAACGTGTGTGAACCAGAGCCAAGCCTTAAAGACTGAAGCAGTGAAGTGAGACGTGTGAGAGCAGCTCAGCCTGGACCTCATGCTGCTGCTGAAACTGACAAGATTCTGTCTGCACTCACCAGAGTTTGGCTGAGACGCTGCAGAGACGCTGCAGAGACAACTTGGACAAACTTCTGATCCTCTGGCTTCTCTTCTGCTTCAGTCGAGGCTCTGCTGGACTCTGACTGACTGACTTTCGTTTCAGGAATATGACGTTGCAGCTTCTGCTTCCTCCTCTCGTGTTGCTCCTCCTCCTCCTCCTCCTCCTGTAGCTGTTGTTGCTCCTCCTCCTCCTCCTGTAGCTGTTGTTGCTGCTTCTCTTCCTCCTGCAGGTTTGGAGGAAGGTTCTTCCTTTTTACAGACTTACACACGATGCAAAGTTTCTGGATTGTTTGTGTGTGAAATGATCGTTCTCTCTAACTGTTGCTCACTTTTGAAATGAGGCCACTCAAGTGTGTAGTTTTGAAAGTTTACTTAACAATCTGCAGGATCTGTAAGACATTGAACCTCAGCTCACTGTCTTAAGATAAGAGATAAGATAAGATAATCATTTATTCGTCCCACAGCGGGGGAATCCACATGTTACAGCAGCAAAGTCTAAAGTGCAAAGCAATAAAGGGCATTAAGATAAAATAAGAGCCTGTTTATAATATTAAGCTGTGCTTGTTCCAGACTTAATGTTTAAGCTAAACTTAAGTATGTTTCCATATGTAAAAGTTGATCATCATATATCTGGAGAGAAGTGAAAACATGCACAACTGTAGTCCATTTATCAAGAAATATGAAGTCTGGCCTGGGACTTAGTCCCAGTTTGTTATTTTGGCCCAGTGTGTGTTTGAGTTTGACGCCCCTGACTCAGACCAAGAAGGTCCTGTCTTCTTCTGACTCCAGTCCCCTTTCCTCTCTGTGTGGCGTTCACATGCTCTCCTTTTATCTGTGTGGGTTTCCTCTAGGTGCTCCTGGTGTTTGTCCTTCACCATGGCACTGGGCCGTAGATCTGGACCTTGGGCTTCTCATCACCCCCCTTCCTTGCTTCCACCTGATCCACCCCCTTTCCTAAACCCCAGGCTGCTCCAGGACACGGATCAGAGGGAAATGACATCAGCAGCAGTGTCAGGGATGGGTAAGAGACTCCAGCAGGTTTGATCAGAGCTGCATTGCCACTGAACGCATCATCATCACATGCATGCATCGGATGAGACGGCCACGGAATCCTGCAGCCAAATGCAGAGAGAGAAGCTCAGGCACTGGAATGCTGCGTTACTGTGTGACTTCTGTTCAATGAATAAACTTAATATGATACAGTCTAGTATTGTGTTTGTCTGTCAGAAAAGCACAGATTCTATACTGCAGTCTGTCTCAAGGACGCTTGCTGTACATAATGTCTAAAGCACTTACAAGGAAGTGAACGTTAAAGTCTTTTTTGGTGGTTCAGTGTTCAAGTGTTCAGTGTTTGACTTCTTTATTTGAAAATGCACCAAAAATTAAACTTCAGCAATAAACATTTCCACTTTTCTGACAATATGATAAACTTTTGGATGAAATAGAATCTAATTTGGTCCAGATGTTTGTTATTGTGGATGCATTGTGCGATGTTAAGCTCAGTGAAGCGTTCTGCACCTTCAAACCCATGGACTTTGTGTTTGTCAGCATTATGTCACGGCGATTTGTTGTGTATTGGAAATGCAGCACTGTTGTCATAAACCTTTGTTTGTAATATTCTCAGATTTGGACGCTGGTATTTTTATTTTTCATGCTTTATAAAAAAAACTCCTTCTGTGTTAACATTCAGCACTCACACACACACACACACACACACACACACACACACACACACACACCCTCCATGTTTCCGCACCTCTTGTGCAAACACACACACGCACACACACACACACACACACACACACACATACACACACATACACACACACACTTGAGTGGCTGATTGAAATTGCCTGCTGTATCACCGACCAGGCAATTATTCACACACACATTGCAGTTACAAGACAGTATGGGTGTGTGTTAGAGTATGAAACAAGTAGAAACACACTTTCCTGAGAGGAGCATGCTCACAGATAAATAAAGGGCTTTGACTGAGTGGAGCTGTGCAGTCGAGCTCCTCTGGCCTTCACAGCCACGTGGTGATGAAGATGAAGAGCTTCAGAGGTTGATCAAGCACCAGATCTGCTCTTCCCTCTCCGCTGCCTTTGACCATCTCCAGCTTGATTACAGCGCCAAAGCAGCGACACACACACAAGGAATACACACCACGCTATCGCAGCTGGACGGTGGGCGAGATAATTAAGTGACACTGCTGTTCACACACACTATTGTTCAGCTTGAAACACAGTACACACACACACACTCACAGGTCTCTAAGAGGTCGGTCCTGTGCATGATGACGATGGTCCAGGTGGTGGACCTGAGACTTCCTGGATAAGGTCCATAACCTGGTGCGCACTCTCTCCCTCCTTTTCTCTCACTCTCTCTCTCTCTCTCTCTCTCTCTCTCTCTCTCTCTCTCTCTCTCTCTCTCTCTCTCTCTCTCTCCTTATGTCTCAAACACCTTTTTACTGACAATGTTAGTGACAAGGTCTGAATGAGGTCACAGGAGCTCCACAGTGTCACACACATGTTTGCACCGTTGACTCAGACCAGGGGCGTCAAACTCAGGCGAGATAATGTCAAATGTCGATGAGAGCTAGCCCGCTGGTATAAAGCGCATGCACCGCTAATACTACACATCCCAGAATGCTCTGCGAGTGAGTTCTGTGTGACATCACGAGCCATCTGGATGTGCTCAACCTGCAGCTTCAGGGGCGGGGCCGTGTCATCACACACACATGTACGCTGAGGTGAGGACTCTTCAAACTAAGTTGTGCCTGTGGGAGAGAAGGACGCTGCAAGGAAACTTGGGCCATTTTCCGTGCCGCCAAACCATTAAAGAGCAGATCTCTACCTCCGTGTTGCCAAGTGCACAGTTTGCTGATAAACTCTACATACTCAGCGCCGAGTTTACCCGGCGATTTGCCGACCTTGAAGCCCAGAAATGTAGGTGTGGAGTGATTAGTAATCCGTTTGCATTTGACGTAGAACGCGCATCAACCAACCTCCAAATGGAGCTGATTGAACTCCAGTGTAGTGACACCCTCAAGTCAAAGTATGGTCCTGGTTTGTGTTTGTTAACCACCTGATTCCATGTACTGGTGTCTGTTCCACATAACTGGGTCCAACCTTCAAATAACTTGATTGCCTGCCAATCATAACAATATCTAACAGTTTGACATAAATAATAAACTGAGACTTTACAGAGCAACCTAGGGGTTAAGAGAAGAGCAATAAGGTGGAAACATAACACAACAGTCAGACATGAAGAACGCTCAGATCTCTAGGCTTGGTCTCAACTCCCCAGCTAGGTTTCTAGGCTGCTGCTTCTCACACCAGACTTCTTATTCCTATCACACTTTGACCACAAAGCATCGGTACATGGAGAGAAGGAGAACATGAGTAAATCAGATATGTGACAGAGATGGAGATCAAAGCCACGTGCCGCTTTCCTACAGAGCTTAAATGCATCTAAAGTCCAGATGGAGGACGATTCCACCACAGAGAACACAGAGAGAGAGAGAGAGAGAGAGAGAGAGAGAGAGAGAGAGAGAGAGAGAGAGAGAGAGAGAGAGAGACATAACTGGAGGTAATTTGAGAGGAACAGAGGAGGTTTGATATTTACTGCAGCCTTCTTTAGCCCCGCCTACTTGTACCATTTCCACTATTTCACTTTTGTTATGTAGTCAGCAGCAAAGGGCTTGAGAATCATCTACAACTCAAACTCAGTGCAGCATTTTACACTTTTAAACTCCCCTCTGTGCTTATATGTGTGATTGAAACAGCATGGATTAAAGGGTTAAACATGATTGGAAAGCTCTGGTTTTGTTTATTAGATTACAGATACAGTCTTACATGAACAGAGCTCTGCACTCAAACCTGAAAGTCAAACATGTTTTCAGATTTGATACCAAACATGAAAACAGCTGACATGACCTCATCCCAACTTTATTATTGTTTTTGTTCCAAAGATCAAAGACAGAATTCAGTCCATTCATAAACCACAACCCAACATTTGTGATATTTACAGAGATCAATCAAACCTTTTGATTGATCACACTTACATGCAAAGACTTTACTCAAAGCTTCTGATTGATTGATTGATGAACAGTAATCACAGTTCTTAGATCAGTGTGAGTAAATTGTTGTGTTACAGCAGTAAGAAGCAACCAGAAACAAATATGATGTCATCAGAATGTGAAGAAAAGACAAAGTAAAGAGGGAAGATCAGCTGATCCTTTGTACTTTAGTTCCCTTAAACCACAGAAACGTTTCATGTAAACTCCTGCAGGTTAGGCAGAGTGACTGACAGCTGAGATGATCAGAGGGGCGGAGTTTGTACCATCATGATGAAACCCAGGACTGAAGTATGGGAGGAGCTTATGAGTGAAGGAGCAGCCAGTGAAGGAGAAGATCAGAGCTGCAGCATCCACGTCATAGAAGGAGACCAGACCCTCCTCATAGTCCACAAACACGCCCACCTTCTCTGGCTTTGACTTTAGACTCAGAGGGACAGGAGGGGAATCATGAGCTCTGTACTCATCTACATTCCTCAACCTTACAGTCCAGTAACCTTCCTGAGGGCTCAGTGTGATGGTTCCCTTCCTCTTGCTCGTCTCTCTGGTCACTCCTAAAGTCCACGCTGTCTTTCCTTTGACCTGAACCTCAAAGTAAAATCTTCCAGAGGGGAAACTCTGCTTTGTTAAAACACAACCACATCTATCAAATCTCTGTGGTTTGTCTGGGAGATTCTTCCTCACATCACCACAGTAAACTTGTTTCTCATCATCAGACAGGATGAGTTCAGGATGAGCTGTATCAGGATCCAGAGTCACGTCCACTGCAAACTGCTGGATCCTCCTCAGCTCCACCTTCAGCAGCTTCTTCACCTCCTTACTGAAGGTCTCCTCCAGCTGAGCCACAGCTTTCACCACACTCCCCTCATGTGACCTTTGATGGACTCTGACCTGTGTCCAGTCCTTGGTGGGAGGAGCAGAGCTGATGGATGAGAAGCTCTGGAGGAGGTGGAGGTGATCTTCAGAGAGTAGGAGCTTCTCCACATCAGCAGTTTTCTCTCTCTGTCCAGAGAGTTCCTGCTGCAGCTCCTTGATGAGGTCTTCAGTCTGTTTCTCTGTGCTCCTCTGCTTCTCCTCCATGGTCTTCCTGAAGTCGGCCTGGATTTTCTCCACAAGCTCCTTCAGAGCGGTGAAGACCTGATCTCCATCTGCTCTCTCTCTGTCTGCAGCTTCCCTGCTGAGCTTTGCTGACTGTTTCATCTCCTGGATCTTCAGTAGTGTCAGCTGGATCTTCTGCTGAAGTTCAGCCACCATCTTCTCCAGCTCAGACTTCTTTCCTTCATATTCTTCTTCCAGAGGAACAAACTCATGGTTCTTGTGGTCTAAAACAGGACAGATGATGCACACACAGGTCTGGTCGGTCTTGCAGAAGAGCTCCAGAGGTTTCTTGTGCTTCTTACACATCCTGTCCTCCAGGTTGTCCACAGGATGGATCAGCTGGTGTGATCTCAGGCGTGCTGCTGTCAGATGAGGCTCCAGATGAGTCTCACAGTAGGAGGCCTCACACTTCAGGCAGGACTTGATGGCCTTTAGTTTGGTTCCAGTGCAGACGTCACACTGAACTTCTCCTGGTTTGGCAGCTGGTTCCTCTGATCTTCTGCTGGCTTCCTTTTGAGTCGACTGTCTGAACTCAGCGGCCATCTGAGATATGAACGTGTTGATCTTCATCTCAGGTCTTGCGTAGAAAGTGTCGTTACACAGAGGACACACACACTGGACGTTACTGTCCCAGTGTTGAGTGATGCAGCGTTTGCAGAAGTTGTGTCCACATGGTGTGGAGACTGGATCAGTGAAGACCTCCAGACAGATGGAGCACAGGAACTGATCTTCAGACCGCAGACAGCTGGCAGCAGACATGTCTACAAACTGAGAACAGACGAGAACATGAGTGAAAACATCTCTGGAGACACAAACACTGATTGTTGAGCAGGATGAAGAGTCTGGAAGTCTTAAAGCTCCTGAAGTTCATGTCAGAGTGAAACAGGAGAGACGACTTTGTTCTTGATGGATATTATGAGCAGACTGGGGTTTGTCCTGAGGGGGCGCTCAAGGAAACGTCATGAAAAGACTTCAGGCTCAGCTTCAGGCTCAGCTTCATGAGGATTGATTGTGTATTGATCAGGACATGAAGCTTTTGTCCCTTTAGTTCTATTCAGACTGTTTAACTTTAAAGTTTCCCTTTTCACTCTGGAGCTGAACTTTGCCTTTTAATGAGGTCACCATACTACAGGCTGCACTCACTTCACTTCCTGTTGCCGTGGGTGCGGCTCAGTGCTGAGACTCACTAACACAGATAAACACACACTTCCTGGCGCTCTTTTCTTGCTCTGACGGTAAAAACTGCGGTGTGTTTACAAACACCAACGTGTGTGAACCAGAGCCAAGCCTTAAAGACTGAAGCAGTGAAGTGAGACGTGTGAGAGCAGCTCAGCCTGGACCTCATGCTGCTGCTGAAACTGACAAGATTCTGTCTGCACTCACCTGAGTTTGGCTGAGACGCTGCAGAGACGCTGCAGAGACAAACTTGGACAAACTTCTGATCCTCTGGCTTCTCTTCTGCTTCAGTCGAGGCTCTGCTGGACTCTGACTGACTGACTTTCGTTTCAGGAATATGACGTTGCAGCTTCTGCTTCCTCCTCTCGTGTAGCTCCTCCTCCTCTTCCTGTAGCTGTTGTTGCTCCTCCTCCTCCTCCTGTAGCTGTTGTTGCTCCTCCTCCTCCTCCTGTAGCTGTTGTTGCCTCTCCTCCTCCTCCTCCTCCTGTAGCTGTTGTTGCTCCTCCTCCTCCTCCTCCTCCTCCTCCTGTAGCTGTTGTTGCTCCTCCTCCTCTTCCTCCTCCTCCTGTAGCTGTTGTTGCTCCTCCTCCTCCTCCTCCTCCTCCTCCTGTAGCTGTTGTTGCTCCTCCTCTTCCTCCTCTTCCTGTAGCTGTTGTTGCTGCTTCTCTTCCTCCTGCAGGTTTGGAGGAAGGTTCTTCCTTTTTACAGACTTACACACGATGCAAAGTTTCTGGATTGTTTGTGTGTGAAATGATCGTTCTCTCTAACTGTTGCTCACTTTTGAAATGAGGCCACTCAAGTGTGTAGTTTTGAAAGTTTACTTAACAATCTGCAGGATCTGTAAGACATTGAATACAATCAGCACTGCACCTCAGCTCACTGTCTTAAGATAAGAGATAAGATAAGATAATCATTTATTCGTCCCACAGCGGGGGAATCCACATGTTACAGCAGCAAAGTCTAAAGTGCAAAGCAATAAAGAGCATTAAGATAAAATAAGAGCCTGTTTATAATATTAAGCTGTGCTTGTTCCAGACTTAATGTTTAAGCTAAACTTAAGTATGTTTCCATATGAAAAAGTTGATCATCATATATCTGGAGAGAAGTGAAAACATGCACAACTGTAGTCCATTTATCAAGAAATATGAAGTCTGGCCCGCGACTTAGTCCCAGTTTGTTATTTTGGCCCAGTGTGTGTTTGAGTTTGACGCCCCTGGCTCAGACCAAGAAGGTCCTGTCTTCTTCTGACTCCAGTCCCCTTTCCTCTCTGTGTGGCGTTCACATGCTCTCCTTTTATCTGTGTGGGTTTCCTCTACGTGCTCCTGGTGTTTGTCCTTCACCATGGCACCGGGCCGTAGATCTGGACCTTGGGCTCCTCATGGTTAGGATGAGTTTAATGCAAAGAAAGAGATTTCATTGTTGGCGTGACGATGATAATAAAGGCTTCCGCTGCCGATGACACGTTGTTATTCTGTCCCTGTCAGCTGCTCGTGTTGAAAGGGTGAAGTGTTGTAGTTTAGGACGAGCAGCCTGGGGAAAATGTTCAATCATCTCCTTTTGTGTCAACACAAGAAAGGCCTGTATACTTAAATTCACTTCTCCTGGACCTTGAACGCAGCACAGATGTCTTAAATGGACCTCAGCTTTGGGCTCAGACGTTCATTTATGGACTTTTTAAAAGAGAGTGTATTGTGTGGCAGTAATCTTAATATTGAACCTTCAGACTCACTGGTTGACTCTCGTTATTAAATAATTGTAAATCCTCTGATTGGCCGCCTTCACACACATTCTGCGCCAAGACACAACGCGCACAATTTGTGCAACGTGCAGGAAATGGAGGGCATGTGCAACAATGGGATGTGAGGACGGAGAGGAGCTGGGAGATGAATCATCCTCAGCATCATCTCGGTCCCTCAGTCTGGGCCGGGCCGTTTGCCATCTGACAGCCCGCCGCTCCGTTCAGTTCCAGGTCCAAAATAAGACCGAGTCTCGACACGCAGCTCTGACTCAAAGATCCCTCGGCGTCATGCTGTTCTTGTCTTTGCCCCCCAGGGGGAGCGTCTCTGGGTCATGGAGCTGCAGCACCGTGCACACTGAGGGCTGGTGGCCTCTCTGTAGGGAGGCGTGTGCATGACAGTGAACACACATCGCTCCTCTGTTCAACATCTGCCTGTCCTGACCATCGTTAACCCCGTAGAGAGAGTTTTTAAAGCGACACGCAAGATAAAATGGCTTCATCATCCGCAGCTTTTTATCGGCGTCAGGCAATGAAGTTTGTAAATGACTGAACTTATCTTCAGAAGAATGCATTCATCTTCATTAGAGGGATTTTTCCAGTGGTAGATTTCAGCGTCTGGGCTTACACACACACACACACACACACACGCAGAGTTTGTGTCTCATTTCCTTCTTTAATGTGCGGCTGCAGACTCACTCAGCCCTCATTTGCATATCTGCTCGCACGCCTGTGATGAGGATCCTAAACACACGGAACATGTTCCAGCCTTAACGTTGCTGTGGGAGAGGATGCAGCTGTTTGCATGACAACACACACATGCAAACACAGTGCAGTTCACCGCACTTGTACCGTACACACACACACACACACACACACACACACACACACACACACACACACACACACACACGCTGAGACAAACAAGTGGAGTGAAAACAAGATGACATGCCCTGTATGCATCTTGTTTACTCACACCTCTACTATGACAGAGTGGCACTTCCTCCTCCTTCCTTCCTTCCTCCTTCCTCTCAACCTTTCAACAACCTTTCCACAGCCACATGAGGCGGAATACAGCAGGAAAAGTGTGGCTTTGTTTTTAGAACCTCGGTTTACGGGCAGGAGGCAGGGAAACATCTTCACCAACAGTTTAACTTCCAGATGACGTTTGCGACTCCTCTTCCACGCCTCGACAGAATAATCAAAGATGTGGGCCGAGTTAGGAATCAGTGAGCGAGACGTTCTGATACTGTGTGTCTGTGTGTTTCTGCATCCTCTGCTCCTCTGCCAGCCTCGGCCACAGACCGTCCACAGCGTCCAAGCTGGGTGATTTATGAGGAGATACATGCTCCATCAGCTCCCAGCAGCACTACATGGATCTGTATCAGGGCTGTGGGCTCGGTCTGCTCCTCTCATTCATCATGCTGCCCCCCTCCTCCTCCTCCTCTCAAACAGAGGGAGGGAAATTAACACTGGCCAGCAATTATGAGCAAACAGTGAAAATCCAATCAAACTTTTGACATTCACGGCGTAACAGATTTGCCTGGTAGCCACTTTTCTCTCTCTCTCTCTCTCTCTCTCTCTCTCTCTCTCTCTCTCTCTCTCTCTCTCTCTCTCTCTCTCTCTCTCTCTCTCTCTCTCTCTCTCTCTCTCTCTCTCTCTCTCTCTCTCTCTCTCTCTCACACAGCATTGATTCAACTCCCTGTTCAAGTGCTATTGAGCAAGGCACTGATCCCCAATCTGCACGCCCACCTCGCACTATTATTGAACATCAGCTAAATGCTTTCATTATGATCGCCACACACACACACACACACACACACACACACACACACACACACACACACACACACACACACACCATGTTTCCGCTCCTCTTGTGCATACACACACACACACACACACACACACACACACACACACACACACACACACACACACACATACACACACACACACACACACAGGGTATTGAGTGCAGGCGCAGCTTCCAGGTTTACGCTCCAGAGCTTAGGTTAGACAGCCACAGGCCTTATTCATGCCGGCCCTATTATTGGAAACATGCAATGTGCCAAAAGCCAACACAGGGTTAACACAGGGTTAACCTGGCTCCTATTGGCTGTTAGTGGCTTTCTCTGCTTTATAATGCAGAAGCTGCACAGGTCGCCTCCACCCTCTGCACTGATTTAGAGCCTGATGACAGAATGGCACGTTTTAGTTCATTTCTTTGATCTAAACGTCCCCAAATCCTAAAATGATTCCACTCAGAGGGCTGAGTTTGATGTGGAACATGATGGAGTTAGGACGTTTTTATCTGTGCTGTGATGAATGGGAATCTGGCTGAATCCAGAGCCAGTTTGACTCCGAGGGGGGCCAGGAACCTGTGATATGGTGAGCTGGCACTCAGCAGCTGATTGGCCGGTGTGTTGGCTCAGTGTGGATCCTGACAGGCAGCACCACAGCAGAGTCACATGTCGGTGAGTCATTCTGTATTTACATACAAAGAAAGGCGCTTCTTCTTCTTACAAGGAAAATAATAACAGTTACAGGACAGGAAACCTTCAGCTGACAGAAACAGGAACTATAAACACACCAGACAACATGTAAACAGTGGACATGGACAGTGTGTTAGGTATTATACACCATCAGTAATGATACAGACCGCTCACAGGTGACAAAGCATGAGCTCAGAACTCAGTTTGGAGCTTTAAAGGATACAAACAAACAAACAAACAAAACAAACAAACAAACAGGAGATTCCAGAGCCTCCAGTGTGTGACTGGCATTCAGATTCTTTCCATGTACCAATTATTGTGTTTATCCATTTGTTCCTTCACCATTTTGTGTCATTTGTAAAACAGGAAGGCCTCCAGACTCTTTCTTCAGTTTGCAGCCTATTGCTTCCTGTTAAATCTGCTGCTCTGCCCTTCTTGTTGACATTATTAGGAATCAGGGACATACAGATATCTTAATGAAAACACAAACCAGGATGAAGCTGGAGACACGGAGGCGGGGCTCTGCTGCTGGAGACGCTGAAGAGGAACGATTGACGAAGGGAGAGTGAGTGGATCCCAAAAATAAAATCCGGTTGATTAGGAAACAACAAAAGGTCCACTCACTAAAACTTAAACAGCCCAGCATGCAAGGCCCAACTAAAAGTGGATTTCAAAATGGATTTCACGGAAACAGAGAGATGAAACTGGAAACAAACTGGATTCAAACTGGAACACTCTGGCAAATGACAAGGTCTGGCTGGATCACCTGGAGTCTCTATGCTGAGGCTGATGAGCACTCAGTGAGCATCGGCTGTGTGCAGTCAGAGGGCGGGGACAGGGATCAGGTAGCCACGCCCACAACACAGGAACACAAACACAGGAAACAAGCATGACAACAAGGAAGAGAGCAATCTGAGCACAATCAGGAACCGATCCTGACTCCTCTCCTGGTTTGGAATCTAGCTATCTATCTAAAAATCTATCTCGTGACATTTCCTCCCCTCTGTTTTTATAAAGGCCCGGTTCTTCCTCCTCCTCCTCTTCATTCTGCATCGTCAGAACGCTGCAACTCGCAGAACAAAACAGAAAAAGCAGCGACCCAGTTCAGACAGAAATGACCTGAAGATAAGACATTCAGTCAAACCTCCAGAGTGCCACTTTAAGGCTCGCTCTGAGTGTGTGTGTGGGTGTGTGTGTGTGTGTGGGCTCGTCCTGAGTGTGTGTGTGTGTGTGTGTGTGGGGATGCTTTCACTGGCCTGTTCTCTTGTGTCTAATGGGCTCTTAACCTTAAATATGCTATCATCTGATTCACTTTAATGGATTAAACCAAAACCAACAACATCTCATTATTCAATTGTAATTCTGTCCATCACACACACACACACACACACACACACACACACACACACAGACAGCTGATCTCATTGGTATGAAATATGAGAGAATGATGTCATCACTGCCTTGCTCAGCGTTCAGCCCGGGAAAGAGGAGAATCAAACTCGGCGAGGCTTCCTAGTGCGTAGAATCATTTCCTGTTGCTCAGTAGAGGAGGTTGTGTGTGTGTGTGTGTGTGTGTGTGTGATGCTTTCTTCTAAATCCTCCCCTGGCAGATCTTTTGCACGTCTCCTCACCTTGTTAAGCAGACAGTAAAGAGAAGAGGATTAAAGCTCAGCGTCTCTTCTGGTGTGAAAGAAGGAGCACAATGCCAGGTGAGAAGCAGTCCAGCAGTAATCCTCCTCCTCCTCCTCCTCCTCCTCCTCCTCTTCCTCCAACCTCATTATAACCTCGCAGGGAAACAACGGAGGGCCAACCGGGACGATCCCCCCTCCTCTCATCCATGACAGAGAGCTGATGCTTCCTTATCAGCCACGTTGAACTCTTCTATCCTCCTGATGAAGGTTTGAGCTGAGGATAAGCTGCCGTGAGCCCAAACAGAACCGTCCCCTCACCACACACACACACACACACACACACACACACACACACACACATCACACACACACATCCACTGGATTCATTACAAAGGTTACACAAAGATACACTGGGCCACTAATGCTGTTTTCTTTGTAAAGATTGTAGATGGGATTGTGACTGTGGCCCAGCTGTTCCATGATGGAATCAGGCTCAATGTGTTTCATGCTGCAGCGCTGATCAATACACTGTCTGGATATGGAGAGAGTCCAGTCAATGATGAGTTCGGAGTACTACTGTATAAGATAAACATTAGTATAAGAGAGATATTGTACTGTAGGGATCCACATTTCTGCTGATTTAAGTGCTGAAGTCTTCCAGTAATGACGACCTCATAACCCAAACACAACAAGAGCCCAGGACTTAATGAACCAGGACCCAGCATTATCACAGCGCCTGTCTAAATGAGCTAATGTGATATCATTTAACGTTTTAAATTTGCCCTCAGCAGCGAAGCAGCCATCTGGTTGAGCTGTGGCGAGCGTGGAGCGTACAGATGTGAGGCTGGGTTTGTCGGAGGATCGGCCGGCGTTCCTTTGGGAAAGACAAAGAGGACGGAGGAGAGGAAAGCACCGCATCCACGTGTATCAACGGATCAATACTCCACAGTTAAACATAGCATCAATCACCGGGACACATGGGAGCAGAGGCCCAGTGCCTCACCTCCTCTGATCCATGATGATGAATTAGCTATGACTCCAGGGACGAGCCAGGCCTCAGAGTCCTTCCGGCTCAGTCCTTCCTCTCATGCTGAGACACGGCTCACACATGTACACTGTGGGACAATGAGCAATGTGAGGAGGGAGATATTGACTGAGAGACGCGTTTGTGTTGGGTAGTCTTGGGGAACAGCACCATCTAGAGGTGAAGAGAGTTAGTGCAGTGTTAAATACAGATGAGAAGATTTCTGCCAACAAACATTGGACAGCATCGTGTGACGTAATAGAGTTGTTAGTTCTTGTCTGGTGTGTGTGTTTATTGTTGTGGCTTCCCGGCTGAAACTGAGACCCAAACAAAGCAATTCAACCACAAATAATTGCATAGAAGAAAAATGTATTTATGATGAAACCACAGGAAAACTATGACAACAAAAGAAAGTATGTTGAGTCGAGAGAGTGAAGCTTTCCCTCAAACCCAACAAAACATCTCACCACAACCGAAGACCCCAAACAAGGCCACAACCTGAACCAGACCCAATGTGACCCAGCCAGCAGCCCAGAGGTGCAGGACGCGCTGGCTGCTGGTTCTGAAGGTTCTAGACTGAGGAGAGGAGAGAAGACTCAGACACAAACACACAGCAGACAGACTAAAGGAGACCAGAGGGCTCACATTAGATCAGGTACAGATCAGCTCAGATGTTCACTTTGAGCCGTGACATCAGGTTACAGTCTCAGTGCTAATGTTTAAAAATAATCCAGATGTTTGTGGCTGTAAGAGACGGAGAGACAGATGCAGAACCCCTCTTCATCATATCTACACTGAGACCTCCTCTTCATCACATCCTTGCTGCATACCTCATCTTCATCACATCCACATCCACACTGCTGACCTCCTCTTCATCACATCCTCACTGCTGACCTCATCTTCCTCACATCCACACTTCAGCCCTCCTCTTCCTCACATCCACACTGCAGCCCTCCTCTTCATCACTACCACACAGCAGGCCTCCTCTTCATCACAGCCACACTGCAGCCCTCCTCTTCATCACATCCACACTGCAGCCCTCCTCTTCATCACATCCACACTGCAGCCCTCCTCTTCATCACATCCACACTGCAGCCCTCCTCTTCATCACTACCACCCAGCAGGCCTCCTCTTCATCACAGCCACACTGCAGCCCTCCTCTTCATCACATCCACACTGCAGCCCTCCTCTTCATCACATCCACACTGCAGCCCTCCTCTTCATCACATCCTCAGGGTCAAACATCATGTGGGAGTGATTTTGTCTCTTGCAGTGCAGACAGGAAGACGTTTAAAATGATCTGAACCGTCTGAACCTTTTGTTATTTTCCATGAGTCAAAGTCCTAAAATAGAAAAATGAAAGTAAAACTCTTTCTACCAATGGAAAAATATGGAAAACATCAACTTAAAAACCAAGATTCTCCCTTTTTCTGCCTCCTGGATCAACATATTTACATATTTATTTATAACAGACTTTTAATCCTGGACACGTTTCCCTCTCTTATTTAAACCTGTCAGTCACAGCAAAGGGTCACAAAATACAAGAAATCAAAACGATAACAAAAGCATTTTGTTCAGAAAATGTTGTCGTTCTGTCCTTCTGTCCTTCTGTCCTTCATCTCCACGTCTGTGAAGCTTCACGCCTCAGACCACATCTGGATCACATCAGATGTGCTGACAGGGAACATTTATAGAAGGAATCTGTATTTCACAACGATTACACACAGACGCTACAGATCCCTGAGGAAGAGGAGGAAGAGGGAGGAAGGAGAAGGAGAAGGAGAAGGAGAAGGAGAAGGAGACAGCTCGTTCCTCCACTGTAGACTCAACATAAATATTTATTAAATCAATGCCGCTATTCATCATATTCTATATATATTACATATTAAAGTGTATAAATATATTTATTCATAATGAGATGTGATTTCTGACATGACTCTTCTTCATTTCTCATTAAAATACTAAAGATAAAACTAAACTAAACTGAAAGTAGACAGGAAACAAAAATAAACATTGAAATACAAACAAATAAAAATAAATTGAAGTCTTTGTTGTCTTTGCTCCATCATGACATCATCATCCAAGTGTATATGTAAACCTCAGAAGAAGAGCTGATGCACCGCCAACCTCACTGAGTGAAACAAAAACACTGGTTCAGCTTCTTATCGTTTCCTCTTGGTCTCTCTCCAGGACAGCAGTGTGCCTCAGTGAGGAACACCAGCTGTGGTGCAGCACTAGAGGGCGCCCCCTGTCAGGCCCGGCTCAGGCCCGACTCAGGCCCGGCTCAGGCCTCTGTGAACGTCCAAGACGCTCAGATCCCTCCAGCATTGTAATGGAGACAATTAAGCACAAACGTACTGCCAGTGAAGGATATTTCCGGGAACAACACCGGTAACATTCCCAGAACTGCCACATCCAGAATATAAAGCATCATAATGAGCCTCAGTGAGGAAGAAGGAGGAAGAACGCTTCACAACTAAAACCAAACGCTCAGCAGGCTTCAGACATCAGAGACAGATCTGATTCTTCACAGGACAACGTCTCGATTCTTTAAAGCATAATTCAGTCACATTCACTCAGAGCTTCAGTGATTTAGCAGCACAGGAGTGAATTAAAGGTTTAACCCGTTGATTTATGCTTTTCCCCCCACATCTCCTCGATTCTGCCGGCTCATGTTGCATAATTACTGCTCACTGCAGCCTTGAAGGTGGGAACGCTGCTTTCATCTGGGGTTTCCCTCTGCTGCATCAGTCAGTCAGTCAGCCAGCCAGTCAGTCAGTCAGTCAGTCAGCCAGGGGAAAGGTTGCCTTCAGTCAAATGACCTTTACAGAGGAGAGAGAGGGAGAGAAAGAGAGAGAGAGAGAGAGAGAGAGAGAGAGAGAGGGAGAGAAAGAGAGAGAGAGAGAGAGAGAGAGAGAGAGAGGGAGAGAAAGAGAGAGAGAGAGAGAGAGAGAGAGAGAGGGAGAGAAAGAGAGAGAGAGAGAGAGAGAGAGAGAGAGAGAGAGGAGAGAAAGAGAGAGAGAGAGAGAGAGAGAGAGAGAGGGAGAGAAAGAGAGAGAGAGAGAGAGAGAGAGAGAGAGAGAGGGAGAGAAAGAGAGAGAGAGAGAGAGAGAGAGAGAGAGAGAGAGAGAGAGAGGGAGAGAAAGAGAGAGAGAGAGAGAGAGAGAGAGAGAGAGAGAGAGAGAGAGAGAGAGAGAGAGAGAGAGAGAGAGAGAGAGAGAGAGAGAGAGAGAGAGAGAGAGAGAGAGAGAGAGAGAGAGAGAGAGAGAGAGAGAGAGAGAGAGAGAGAGAGAGAGAGAGAGAGAGAGAGAGAGAGAGAGAGAGAGAGAGAGAGAGAGAGAGAGAGAGAGAGAGAGAGAGAGAGAGAGAGAGAGAGAGAGAGAGAGAGAGGGAGAGGAGGCAGCAGGAGGCAGACAGGCAGAGATAAAGCTGTCATATCCAGAGGGAGAGAGGATGTTAAACCTATTTTCCTTTTTTTCTTTGATAAGCATTCTCTTCCCAAAATCTGCTGAGGTTTGGTCGATAGACGGCACGGAGCAGAATCCATCCTGAGCTCCATCCTGAGCTCCGTCTGCGCGGAAGCTGCTTCATTCCAGACTCACCTGCTGCTATCTGTCTTCCCAGTATGACATCGTTGCGAGCGCTGGTCGATACTGAGCTGCCATTAAATGTCACTCATCGGCCAGTGAGCGTCCGTATCCTGACGCTTCCTTTCAGATGATGCTCCAGATGCAGTCTCATATTGATTCGGTGACATTATGGGATGTTTTGCTGAGTTTTTGTGATCTCCTCGCATGTAGATGTTTAGGATTGATCCATTTTCACCGCCGTGCCATCGACAGCCTGAGTGTAAAAACACGGCCATCAGTATCGGCTTTCATCCATCAGAGTGGAAGGTTAGTCTGTAATGTTTCTGCTGAGGCGGCTGATCTCTGACCTGATACTGCTGCCCTAACACAAACACTGTGCCGTTCATTATGCTCCCTGCAGGCTTGGACAAATAACAGTTCAATCTACCATTCAGGCCGAGGAAATACGAGCCGGCCTCCTCTCCAGACTCATTCTTCAGATTATCCTGCTGTCCACGGTTCACACACACACACACACACATACACACACACACACACACACACACACACACACACACACACACACACACATTCCTCTATTTCTGCTGTAACCCGGCTAATAATGGCCGATGCTACACAAGGTATGCATTATGTTATACAGGCGAGGGAGCAGAGCCACTGAATGTTTACACAAAGAGTGATGAGGTTCATCCATACGGAGGTACAGTGGAAGAAGAAGAAGAGGAAGAAGAAGAGGAAGAAGAAGAGGAAGAAGAGGAAGAAGAAGAAGAAGAAGAAGAAGAAGAAGAAGAAGAAGAGAGTTTATTGGGTCAAATCACATGCAAACACGTCAATCTGAAATTTGTCTTGCGTGCCCCTCTCACACACACACACACACACACATGCATTACAGAGGGGTCAGTGCGCGGCAGCCATGATGCGCTGCCACCCTGGAGCAGTTTGGGGGTTCGATGCCTTGCTCAAGGGCACCACGGCAGGGCCCCAGAGACAAACTGGCAACCCTCCAGCTGCCGCACTTCTTTTCAGGTCAATATGGGGACTCGAACAGGGGATCCTCCGGTTCCCAGGACCTCCATCATCAGGTCTGAGGGTCTGAGGTTCTGAGGGTCTGAGGGTCTGAGGGTCTGGAAACCTCCGAGCCCGGTGATGAACTGGGCTCCAATGTGGTCGGGTCACTTTCTGTTCAATTATTTCAGGGGATCTTATTGGATAAAGTTTAAATCCTGGGCTCAGCGAAGGATCTCGTCTTCATTTGGAGTTCATGTTTGGTATTCCTGCTGCGGGGCTCTGATATGAAATGAATACGACCTCCAGCTTTGACACACAAGCGACGACGCCGCGTCCAGACCCTCACACACATTCTCCTTCTGTCAATGCGGAGTAAATATTAGTTTAAACTTTTATTGAGTCAAAAAAGTTGAGTGGTAAACATTGTTACAAGGTTTAGACTCGGGTTGTGTTTGGACAGCTCGGATTGATTTCAGGTTGTGCCAAGCTTCGTCGCTAAATGAGGGGAAAATGTAAACTTCAATCAAAAAAGAAAACATCTTGGTATGGTTGGAATTAAAAGCAGATCATCTGTGGCGTCTGGCGGTTGGGTGGTGAAGACGTGTTCCCTGGATCGGTCCTCCTTTCTATCTAGTGGCGACCTTTGTTGAGTGTCCTGCATTTCCTGTCTCTCTTTCTTCGGCAAAAATAGACAAATATGTCAACAGCGTTATTTTCTGTTCTCTCTCAAACCCATTGTGCTGCACTGGCTGACCTGTTCTCCTCCATGGAGCTCAGTAGTGCTGCTCAGTCTCACAGAGGACTTAAGTCACTATGCTACATAATTAAAAACCTCTGTTTACTCTCTGAGGTGGAGTTTGGGCAGAACTGTGCGGTCGTAAAGTCTCATGTCATGTTCCTGGAAGCACCTTGAGACGATGATGAGTTTCTCTGCTTAGACTGTGGTCATTAAGGCGCAAAGACACTTAGAACATAATGTCTGCAATGTCCAGTGTGAGGTCAAGAACACATCCCAGCAGCTCGGCAGGTCTTTGGCCTCCAGGCAGGACGGATAGATTCATGCTTCAGTCAGACTCTTCCATCAGCAGAAGGCAGGACGGCTCCATGTCTCCTGACAGGTGGGTGGGCTGAGGAGGGTTTAGACTCTAAACCCTCCTCTGCTCACCCAAACTTCAGTCTCTTGCATGTCCACAGTCAGAACCTAAATAGGAAACTTACCAACTCATGAAAGTGAGTTAGTGGGGTCTGAATGTTTTTCCATGGATGACGTGTGCGTCTGGATGGAGTTGGGAGAATCCAGTTTTGTGCTCAGGCTCACTGGGGGAAGCTAAATCTGCAGGCCAGTGATTTGTCATGCAAATATGCCAGCACATGAATATGAGCGATGCACATTAGCAGAGAACACAAGTCTGAGGAAATGCTCTGGGAAAAAGGATGACAAACGCTCAAGCGTTGGACACGAAAAGGTCAAAGGTCTTATCAAAGTTTGAGTGGAGTTATGAACTGAGCGAGAACAAAGCGACCACCTTCAGCTGCCTTCAGAGGATAATCAGTGACTCTAAGCTGCACTGACAGGATTTCACAACAAGCTGCAGCAAATCCAACACTGACTTCACAAATACACAACTAAGCTGCGAGTGACAGGAGCAGAAAGTACAAATCAATGAGGGAAAAGCTCACAAGCAGAGTAGAGCATCGTTTGGAAGAGATCACAGTTTCTATAAGATGGTACAAATCATTAATAAAGTGAAATGATGATGAAGTTTCATTACAATTTGCTTTAAAATTCAAGGAAAATGTTGGCTGATTTGTCCTCT
>NW_027466938.1:182500-227500 GCF_046128005.1 Genypterus blacodes | reverse complement strand
GTGACATGGTGCACGTTCATCTGGTCCAGGTTCACTCTGCTGCCCAAGGAAACTCCGCATCATGTCAATTCATGATTTCCCAAATATGTGCACGGCCCCCTGCACCTTTATCATTTTCCAAAGGGAGCCATGCCAGGAAAAGTAAATATGTAATGTGTTTTCATTTCAGGTGGAAAGCTCCCATAAAGCTGTCTGTTCCTGCATTAATATATCATGATAACATAATAAGAAGGCAGACGCCGCTCCGAGCCGCCTTCTTGGAGCGAGTTAGTGAGCTGGGATACTTATGGAATAATCACCACTGTGCCGGGAATGCTGCAGAAGTAAAGGAACGTCAGACACGACTGAACTTCACCATTCAACCTTGATAAGCACCGACTGCATACCAACACTGCATCACAGCCATCATGAGAGAGAGAGAGAGAGTACAAACATTAACTTACTTATTTTACTGTGTACTCTGTGCTGTCACCCTTTACTCTATCTATATGAATGTTCTTATGTGCTGTTCTGACAGTAAGTATACAACCATATAACTATTTCTTTACCATATTGTAGTAACAATAAATGATAAGGCATCTGCATTGATTCACTTCAAACTCAAGATCGTCGCCTGCATCTTTGTTTCCTGCCTTTTCTTTTTTCTAGATTGTTCCTGAAGTTGATTTGATTTGATTGATTTTTAACATCTAGCTCCTCCATGGCAACTGAGAACTGCATTACACAATCAACACACACTCAAAAGTAAATGAATTTAATATGCATGTTGACGTGTGTGAGTGTATTTCATTGTTCTCCTCTTCTTCTTCTTCTTCTTCTAACGCTTTACACAAATAAAATAAGAGTGAGATCAAGTGTATCTTCATAAAAGAGACACAATGGAGTCTGGGGTGAAGCAGGCAGAGACACTAAAGAGGCTCCTCAAGCCGGGATACAAGTGTGAACCAATCAACACTTTGTTAAGACACTTTGTCTACTCTGGAAAGAAGAGAAAGAGATGCATACTTACCGTCAGATAATAGTGAAACATTTAATAAATACAGTGCAGAACGGATAAAAATGCGTGTTCACGGGATAAACATGCTTGATTTGTATTTTTAATTGAGATTGATTTGATATTGAAAATTTAAATGTTGAAATCATCTGAATCTACCAATTTCCTGTAAATGCACTCATAACTTTCTGAGTAATCCTGTAAAACAAAACAACTGATGCGGTGATGACATCATACACTCTTGAAAATGCAGTACTGGATTTTAAGAGGCTGTTAAAAACCGAAGATCCATTTCTTAAACACTAACATGCTGCTCTGTCACCATTCTGAGGTTGTGTATAATAACAATATTTAATATGAGATTGAGCAACAACGTTTGTGACTCTGAGCAAAGAAAGAACCCCGACTGATCTTAGTCTACGTCACATCATCCTCATAATGCTCAGTAATCTGGATGTTGGTAATAAAAGGATTGGTTGACCGTCCCCACATCCTGCTCAGGACTTTGTTGAGTCACAGCTGCTTCTAGTTTATTGGGTCACCATCGCTGAAATTCACTCAGATCCTTGGGCTTTGGAAGCACGGGAAGTGTTTTGGTGACACACATGAACTTTTACCAGAGATGCCTTTATTGATTGGTCATCCACCTCTCCATGTGCCTCAGCAGAGCCCAGCACCGCCGGCACAGCTGAAGGATTTGTTGTAAATGTGGTTTGTGTGAGTTGCAAACAGGGAAACCCAAATGGGATCACCCACTGTTTTATATGCGGAACAGTTTTCTGGGCTGATGTAAACCTTTATAGTAAGAAGTGGCAAACTGATTGGCATTATGTCAAAGTGCGGTTTGGTAAGGAAACACTTCACCGCTTGATTGGAGAAGAGAACGTGTTTTTGCTTTTTTTAACAATTG
Organism: Genypterus blacodes; assembly: GCF_046128005.1. Classification (NCBI taxonomy): domain Eukaryota; kingdom Metazoa; phylum Chordata; class Actinopteri; order Ophidiiformes; family Ophidiidae; genus Genypterus; species Genypterus blacodes. Next base: position 225,596 of record NW_027466938.1, on the reverse strand, counting down.
TTTTCTTTTTGATTAAGAACAGCTGGAGTTCACTGAGTGACTATGAAGAGACTGATAACACACAATGCATCCAGAACACATCCTTCAATAGAATTCATCCCAATACAGATCCATCTTTCCTTCTTTCCTTCTTTCTTTTGCTTTTTCAAGTATTTAATCACAGAATATTCTCGATAGGAATCAATCATATTGATTCACTGCGTCCGTACTCAATTCACCGTCTGTGGTGATTCGTCTTCCAACTTCTTCATAAATCTACATTTGTCTTTAGAAATGAGAAATGTCAGATATGAACTCTTTATACATGAACTGTAAATTTCATCTTGTATCTACAAACACAATCTCAAACAAAGTCTCATTGGATAGATTTGTGTAATAATAACACACCCAGTCCATGTTTACAGCAAATATGTCCTCACCTTCCTTATGAAGATTAACAATCATGCATTGCAGGAGTCATTAGGGTTCAGATCCAGAACTGGAGGAATATAGTTACTGGAACAGCAAGCTCACAATGACATCATCCTCTTAAAACTAATGGCTATTATTCAAAAACATATGGCCACTGGCCACATGTGAACCCCCACCCCCACCCCCCACCCCCGACCCCCCTTTCCCAGCTCCCTGGTGAAAAAGAAAACAATTGTTTCTCTGTTTTATGCTCCTTGCAGGTTATCCGTGTTCCTCCTGGATCTGGATGGCTGTTAGACTCATAATCGCTCCCTGTGAGCAGCGTTAGCTTTGAAAGCGAGCAAGAGGCAAACAGCCCGAGGTTCTGGGCCGTTAACAGCCAGAAGATTGATATGACTAATCTGCCAAATTGACTAGGATCCCAAAAATTCCAGAGGAACCTGGCCTCTAACACGATGTGTCAACCCGTCCTTCTCCCTGAATCCCGCAGACAAGCCAAATACATTAATGGCTTGCTGTTTGGCTCGGGGTCAACAAAAGAGCCAGAAGCCTTCTTGTGTTTGAGTGACTTTGTATGCAGACGCACAGGTGAAGCTGTCAGCCGCCACTTATGCCAACATTGTATATCGGGATTTCAAAATGTCTTCAATTAGCATGAATCCACAGAGTTCCTGATGGCTGGAAGGCTGAGCCGAAGCTTTGGGAGGAGGACGGACAGTGTTTCATATATATAACTGCAGAGGAAACGCTTCTAAACGTGGACGCATGTTTCTGCTTTATGATGGCGGCTGACGTGTTCTGCCTACACAGTGACCTTTTAAGTTTGTGGCTACTGATGGTGTACCATAAAACAGAGAACACAGCCATGCAGTTAAAAACAAAGGCTTTCTTTACAGCAGTTAGGGGAACGGCACTGCCTTTGAGGGCACATACAGGGATTAAGAACAGAGGTTTCTCAAACCCCAAGGCTTATCCATGGTTCAAAGATCCATAAGAGGAAACATTTGGACCTTTTGAAAAAAACCTTTTGGCTGCCAAATATTTGTGCTATAAGTCTTAATAACACTTTATTGTTTCCTCATGTAAATGTGAGAACGTGCAGTTGCATCTTAAATAGACAGCGGTGTCCCAAAGTTACCCAGATGTGTCTTTGATAAGACAGAAGGACGTGAGACACTTCTGGTATGTGGTTAGTCATGACTTGTATATGAAGGTCAAGTTGAGACTTTTGATAATTTGCTCTTTTGAAGAAAACAGCAGAACGTTCGGGAAATGAAGAGGTCGTATCCAAAAACACAAATGTTGAAATGGAAAAACTAAATTTCTCAGTGACATCGATCAAGCTGGTGGGTTGAATAAAGAGTCAAAATTACACCATGTCAACATTTCTACAATCTAGATCTCTATTCCAAAGCCACATAGCGTCCCTACGTGTTACCTTTATACCTTTTTTATAAACAAAGCAGGTTTTTGCAGGATTCGATCACCGAACTGTCAATAACAATCAAATGGATCTGAGCGGCCCGTGTCGTAACACTTTCCAGTTGTGCGTTATCACGCTCACTTAAATCAAGGCCTGTGCGAGCAAATATTAAATGAATAATAGAATAGTTTCCTAGCCTCTGACGTGGGAGCAATCAAAACAGGATTTCATCACGTATGTCAATTTGTGGTTTTTCAGTGAGACAACGAATTCAACAGGATGTTTTTTTGCAGATCATCTCCTAATAGGACAAAGCTGGATGCTGGCCCCGTTGTTTCTGGGACTCTTTTGAAGGCAGCTGAAGTAATGATTAGAAAGCAAAGTCCACATCTGAGATATATTTTCCAATACCAAAGGAGTTACTGGAACCAGATGGGCGAGAGTTGGTCCGTTTGATACTTCCTGGTCTTTAACAAGCCTTTTTATTGACAGAATCGTTTCATGTTTTCTTGTTTACTCACGCTGGATAAACATGATGGATTTCAGCTCATGCAAATATTCACATTAAAACATTCTAGAGCAGCTACTCACACCTTTGTTCACGTTGCTTGTTAACAACCCCGTGCCTTCCATCGCTCTTGTTGTTGATTGTCTTTGGATCGGGAGTGAGCGTGTTTCTCTTCATGCCTCTGATGAAACAACCAAGGAAAGCGTGTCTGCTCAGCACGGACGCGTCTCTCATCCAAATGATGGAAACAAATCTCTCCGAGTCTGACAGCGGATTACACAGCAGTGTCTTTTGGCAGAGCAGGTCTGAAACGCCACGATCAGCATGAGGTGTTAATGATGTATATCTCAGGATTAGCATTTGCACACCGCATACCGACGAGCCAACAGCCTGTGAAACTCCGAAGCCTTCGCGGAGCCATAAGACATCAAGACAAGAATTTGCGATCGTTTGAAGAGCACGGTCAGAGAGAGAGGAAATAAAAACAGGCATGCGTGAGAGAGCCTTGAGCGTGGAGATCCATCCAGCGATACCAGACGCTATCTTCCCAAAAAGCGTGAAAACTTCCCTTTAGTTTGGCACGGCTGGGAGAAAGCTCTGGGCTTTGTTTGACTTGACTGTCAAAAGCTGACTGTGAGGCATTTTGAGGCCTATTTTTTGTTTATAAAGCATCGTACAGAACAGGGAGGTGAGGTGAGGAGAGGACGGGAGGTTTGATTCAGGAATAAAGATGTTGTTGTAAGTTGGCAAATGAAAATGACAAATGACAAATTTGATGAAAGAAAAGTGACACACACACACAGGGCGTTCACGTTTTGTCATCCTGGCAGGCCGATGTCTTACGTAGACGGACTTTTGAAATGTTGAAACCATAAATTTGAAGTTTATATTCGATCAACATGTCAGATAGAACTTGATGACACCGAGGTCACGACTTACTGAGACAGGGAAATGCTTTTTACCGTCTTTCCTTCTACATTTCACGTTTTAAGAAGTGTCTGATGGAATCTAACATGAACAGCAGCCTGTCAATCAATCACAGCGTCCTTAAAGAATGAGGACAGAACCCTGAAAACATCTGCATAAATTACTAAAAGAAAAGAAAATAATATGCCAGACACATTTTCATTTTTTTCCACATTTATGTAAAATTTGTATGTACATGTAATAGGCAGCAATGACATTCAAATCATGATGCAAAATAGTGCTAAAACGGACCAGAACACACCGAGCAAAACAAACCAAGACGCACTTTTGGCATTATTTGCATTTTGATACCTTTTGCACTTTTAATAATGTGAGACTACAAAGTCCTACTGATGAAGACAGATTACTGCAATTAGAGACAGAAATGTTAGAATAAACAACAACAACATTAGGCCGAATGTCAAGCGACCGCACGAATCTAGACTGCACTAGAATGAGATGTTAGTTCTTCCACAGCTACTCGTTGCATTCTGCACTTTTGTTTTCAATCACAGTATGTTATATAAGAGTGGACCTACACATCATCTCATAGCTGATATGTACCAGAGAGGATTGGTTGATGCTTATTAGTGTCTGTTACACATTTTCACGTTAAAAAAAATAAAAAATAGAAATAGTCACTGAACTGAGGCATGGATAAGTAAAGTGAAGGTCATAATTAGTGGTAGTGCAGTCACTAATCTGATGAAACAAGCGGCTCGGCTCACAGCAGCTCTATCATCCATCGTATCACTGTCAATAAGTTATTCAACACGGTCCCTACCTGGAGCTGCACTCGCTCGGGGGAGGTTTGAAGCTAAACAGGAGTTAAAAGTCAGTTCCATCGCCTAATTATTCAGACTGCTTTGATTTATTATGTTACGATATGTATAAGAGAAAGATATGAAGCAACCTAATGGATGTGGGAGGGAGGAGAATAACACAAATATCTACATACATATAGTGGAAATGATTTCAGTGAGGAAGGGCTTGTTTTTGTTTTTTTAACTACATCTTTTTCTTAAGAAACAAACAAAAAAAAATAAAAAAAATAAAAATGCAAACCCGACCCTTTAATAAACTGCAGTGTCATCAATCACCACCACCCTCAGCTGGAACTGAACGGTGGAGATTTCAAAGTATATCTGTAAATATACAAAGATATATAGATATATAAACAACAGAAAAGCAAAGTTTGGGATTTTCATACTTGTGCAAGTTCATATGTGGGATGAGATGCAGACAGGTTATTTGAAGACGTTCTCAAAGGCGGGACACTTGTAGGTCTTGAGTTTCTTTATGGCCTTTTTGAACTCCTTGCTGGACTTGTCCCACTTGTGGATGCCTGTGATCAGGTACTGCTTGTCTACCTTGCGGCCCATGATTAGATACTGGTTAGCGAGGTTGTCCAGCTGCTGGCAGGGGCAGTCTGCGCCGTTCTTCAAGTACAACACCAGCTTCTTCATGTCCTTCTTCTTCAGGGTCCCTGCTTTCAACAGCTTCTTCCTCTTCTGCAGAATCACCTTGCGGTCCATGTTTTCTCTCTTCACCTCCTTGATCTTGGTCTTAAACGCTGTGATCAGAGAAGAGGGAAACACACATTATACTCTAATGTGACTGAACAAAATGTTTGGTCAGAGCACATCCCTGCCTCTAAGGACTGAAGGAATATTTAAAGCCATCTGCACATGATCACATCGTCTTCAGCTGTAATGCTGCAGGACAGTGACGAAGATGAGACATGACAACAGCCTCTGAAGGAACACTCGGAAAATCTTGAGAATATTCTCTGTACCTGAGGGCTACGTGCCTCCATCAAGCAGACCTGGAGTCTAGAAGTGTGAGAGGAGAGCCAGCTCACATTTTCCCTTGGCTCAATGGTTAACTCTCGAATGCATTTAGTATGTTTACATACACACTGTACTCTGTAATGTGGAGTCGGATGTAAACATGACAGCAATACAATTGAGTCAATGGATGAATATTGATGAGTCATTGTCTGATCTGTGTACAAGAGGAAGAGCGCCATGTGAGGAGAAGCATAAAGTCCAAAGTACAAATTTACATGTAGTAGTCACATATTGATTCATGCTAATTACTGTCTGGTTTGGGTGTTTGCATGATAAATGACAAGATAAAATAACACTCAGATTAGGAATTAAGTTTTAAAATGGCATGTAAATGTTCAAAATGGAATTCTTTGCTACTCAAATGTTTTATGATTTATTTTTGATTTGCATGGAAAGCTACATTTTCCAAAAACATGTTAGATAATCTTATTTTGATTTTGATTTGATCTGAGAAGGAAGAAAGTTTACAAAGTTTTTCAAAATCCCAGGAAAGAAGGAATATTCCAAACTTATGAAATAAATCTTGTCTCCCCTGTCGCACATTAAGTTGGACAAAAGAGCGCATGTCTCGCCTCTATCGTGCCAAACCATAGTTAAGCATGAATTGGTTTCATCTGTGTAACTGGGGCTCAGTGCGGATCACTGCACCTGGTTAGAGGTGATTACTGATGAGTATGAAGAGGAATAAAGAGAGGAAGAATGTGTCTAAAAACTTAATGATTGATGATTTTGGAGTTTTGATATAAAAAATATAAATAATAAAAGAGAAAAACTAAAACATCTACAAAATGTATAATAAATGTGTATGTAAATTTGGAGGAAAAGCAGAACTTTTTTATATGCTGGACTGTGAAATGATCTAAACTCCCTCACAGTTGCTCTGAGAACAACAAAGGAGGTTTAGAAAATGAAAATGCAGCTTATTAGGTGGCAAAAGAGTAAAACCAACAACCAATCTTTAGACCCCACGGGGTTAATGTGCCTGATCTTTCACTAAACTCCAGTTAACCTTCTAATCTCTGTTTCCTCCACATCTCCTTGTGAGACGTTTCAGCCTTCGGTGGTCCAAACCTCCCTCTGCCAAGTGATGTGTGTGCAGCACAGACGACCTTGTGACACCGCAGCATGAGAACACAACTAAACATGCAACGTCAAATGTAATTCATGGAGCGGCTGTCAGGATAAATCACAGAGCGGTGTCAGATGAGGTCCTGTGACCAGAGGAACACCCTGATGGAGCACGGATCCTTTTCACACTCCAACACAGATCGGAACAGATAAAACTTTAATCTAATATTCTTTATAGATGTAGACACACAATCCCTGTTGACTCACTTTGAGCAACAGAACCACTGGCAGCGTGAAACAGCTCGACGTGTTATCTCTTCAATCGCACATGCATCTTCCAATTGCTAATTAAAGTGTTAAGAAAGAAGCCAATGTGTTTTTCCCAGTATTAACAGCGCACATGGTAGGGATTAAGACGTTTATCCTCTGTCTCCAGCCTCTGAAACGTTCTCTGTGAGGAGGCTTAGTGTTCGGAGAAATCAAAAGGAGGAGCATTCATAATTAGTGAGTCATAAAAGCGGCCTGGCCCACCCCTGAAAGGACTTCATCTTGATAAATCCTTCATCCTTGATAATCCTTCAACTCTGCATTGAACTTTCTTTGCACCTCGTGTTGTTTGAGCTCTTAATCTCTTTAGCAGGAACGTACAGTTAGCAGTCACTATGGAATCATTCAACTATTCAAGAGGAAACAAGTGGCATCTTCTGCAGATGGATGATGAACCGGTGCCGTCCTCTTTGTCTATGATATTCTGGGCCAATGTTGGGAAAACTGACGCCCATAATTATAATTTCCATTCCGCTGAAACATTTCAACAACTACTTTGCTTCAGGAAAGACGAAATGTGAAAATCCATCTAGCAGGTGGTCTTCATCTTCATCCACACCCCTTCACCACAAAACGTGAGCTCTTATTGTCTTTATGCAAGGTACAGAACGCAAACAAGCAGAGCCAAGTAAGCTGACCAATATGCACAGATTTAACCAAAGGAAAGCTAAAGACCTCATGGAATAAAGGGATGAGGGAATAAATTCAAAGTGTAATTTAGACCTTTCAATGCTTACTTTGAGGCTTTTATTTTGAAATAATGAACAAACTAAGGTGAATCAATGTTTTGGTGGTGATCTGAGGACTTCAGCTGGATTCAAATCTAATCTAAGGTGAATTTCTGAAGTATTACTGAGAGAACCCTCACTTCTCTACAGGAACATCACTGTGCATCTCAAGCAACGCAACGGAAAACACTTCCTTCCTTAAAAAAAATCCCCTTTAACTTATCGGGCTCTTTCCCCGCACTGTGATTCCCTCTGCCAGTTCAGAAATAGACACAGACCCTCCAGCTCCCAGGGTGTCATAAAGCCAGCAGGGGTGTGTGTGTGTGTGTGTGTGGAAGGGGGGGGGGGGACCAGGCCCCGTTCTCAATCATGCAAACACGTCTTATCCGATAAGCCAAAGTGATCGGTCCTGGGTGCACGGCTGCCCTCCTGTTTATTGCATCAGCATAGGGAGGGAGCAATTTGGCAACGATAACAAAGTGAGCTGTCTGAGGCAGAGGAAAGATTTAATTGAAGGGTGCTGGGGTTTTTGGGACAATGAGGGAGCGTAAAACCTTAAGCACAAAGCTAAATTGCAGTGGGAACAAAGTGCTGAAGTGGGATGTGCTATAAATCTGTCAGCAGCTGAGGTGGCAATAGGAGGTGTGTGTGTAGGTATGTGTGTGTGTGTGTGTGTGTGTGTGTGTGTGTGTGTGTGTGTGTGTGTGTGTGTGTGTTGGAACCAAAAGTATCGTAGCTTGTTCCTGTGCCACGTGACTCATGCGTGACATATCACAGCCCGGTAACTTTGCTGTCTCTGCTCCAAAGCAACATTTCCCTTCTCCAAATGCAAGCAGCATCAATCTGAAGTGCTTATGTAAAATATTACACAAGGCAAACTCACAATTAACTTCTCTGAGTGAACAAATCTTTGGAAACTGGATGCTTCCCGTAACCTGTTTTTTTTTCAGCGGACAAGAATGTTAATTCCTTGCCAGGGTGGAGGTATGATTGGCCCACACAGATTAATAAAGACTTTGTGTGATTAATTCCTCTGGCCTCTCTGTGGTTTTCCGTCTCCAGACTCCAGAGCGAGGAGCAGGAAACTCAGTCATATCTATGCTGTGGACAGACGAGACCTCTTAATAACTTGACCTTTGAACTTGAGCTCGGAGAACATGCAGCTACTGCCTCCACGTTCAGTCAAGTTCTAACTGGCAAGAGCTCAGGCTGGTGGCAGCGCTCTTATCTTCAGCTGGAGAATCAAACACGTCCTGATTAAACGCTGGGATTTTTCCATTGGCATCTTTGTTTTTTTTACTTTTACTTCACAAAAAACTCCACGCTGCTGTCGGGGTTATTTATAACTGCAGTTTAACTCTCAGACTAAATCTAAAACCCTTCAGCCTGCTGGAAAAAACAGCAAACAAATCTTGGGTCTGTCTGGCCGTTATCTCTGTATTACTTGTTTATCCGCCGCAATCAAGTGGAGTCAAAGCCCAACGCTCCGTCCACCGTGTCCAACATGTGCTGCATTCCACAGCGAGCTCGTCCCCTTGTGGGTTCAAACCTGCAACCATAAGCAGCCCCAATGTCTCATCCTCAGTCTGGTACTAAATCTCTCTGTGTATCCTCACATGTCAAAGCGTTAAGAGACTTATGACAAGGAAGCAAAACAACATCTGTCTTCATCAGAGATGAAACAAGCCAATAATGTGCCACTCTCCTCTTGGCAAAGAGCGACGCAGACGGAAAAGGCAGAGTCCCGTCACCACAGCATAAACAACAAGACAATTCCTTAAACAAATGTAACTTTAAACTTTTCTGAGAATTGAAAGGGGACGTCTGTTTCCAATGCGTCCACGCCGCGTTCTGCCAACATGGCACCTGGAATTCTAGACAGGGACTCCAGCTTTATCTTCTGCTCACATTTAGGCTGGAAGTCCTCGTCTAAAAAGTCTTCAACGTGTCTTTATTTCAACTCAAGAACGACAGATTGAGTCCATTCTCCCTGTCCTTCAAGCTAAATTCCATGGATTTCCCAGGATGTCCCTATAGGAGCCTTGAGTTCGTTCTTCCTGGTTTGTTCCTCTCCACTCTCATTCCTGTTCCAGTTGCAGTGAAGAGTGTCTAATCTAATAAAAGTGTAAGAATGCTGGTGACATGTTTTGTGCTTTATCCATGGGAATGATTCATTTATCAAAATCCCCTGATATTCACAGACCTGCCAAGGAAATCAGTCTGTTTGGAATACAAGGCTAGATATTAGGAGATTTCACAAACTCCATCTCTTGGGGGAATTCCTTTATGTATGCATCAAGTGTAGAATCTCAGAACGATCTGATTGTTAATCTGACGAGCGAGCTGCTAACACATATTTAGTTGAGTTTCCAGCAGCGTCTCCATCTTCTTGGATCCCTCACTGTTTCCACTGGCTGCTCGTCTTTGCCATGATTGCGATGGAAAATACATTTCTCCACATAATTAGATCTGATGAAAGTGCCTGCACGCTAATCTACCAATTACCCATGAGCTACACTGATCTACTTTTAAAGCTTTCACCAGCAATGAATTAGTTTTGGAGACAAAATACGAATTTCTGTGTGTGTGTGTGTGTGTGTGTGTGTGTCAAAGACAGGACTTGAATCTCTATCAATCATGTTTGGTTTAGTGCATTCATGTGCATATTTAAAGTGAAGAAACCTTTCTTCAGACATATATAGACATAAACACGACCTATTAAGAACCAATTTCCTTGAACGCACAAACCCTCCATTGGTTTCCAGTTGGCAGAAGCTTTCTTTGGCTCATTTCCTCACATGGCACACTTCCTCTCCTTACACCACTAAGCAATAACGCACGTATATTTTATATAATTACATGTTTATAGTGTTATCATTGACTTCATCTAGAGAGGTTTCGTGTCCCTTGTGTGTGCACCAACAGGACGAGACAGAAAAGATCTCCAACTGAGCCCAGACACTAGAACAAACATCCCCTTTACTGCCGTGAGGATCTGTCACATAAAGACTTTAGTGCCACTCTCAATAACCCCAATTCATTAGTTACAGAATATCAGCCTCTGCTAAGCCAGACAGCCCACGATTCCAAAGGTTACATGATAAGTAGGAAGGAGAGGGACGCTCCAAAGGTGGGACTGGAGTGCAAACCTCTCTTATAGGTCAAACCTTCATACTTGTTAGAGACAATTGATACACTCCTGCTCTGGCAACAAGCATGAGCAAACCTGGGGTATGTCCGTGTGTGTGTGCGTGTGTGTGTGTGTGTGTGTGGTAGGTGTTGGGAGGACGCTTACCAAACTCGCTGGCACACATGTGCTCCAACATGGTGTCTGTTTTCATTTCGTTGTCGCATGGAGGGCAGATGGGGGAGTAACCTGTGTGAGAGAGAGAAGAGAGAGAGAGAGGTCTGAAGTGAGCGGAGGTCAACGGGCCGGTTAATCATCTCCTCACATTAGAATGATACACCTCACTTCTCCTTAAATGAGCTAAGGAGGCATGAAGAGGGCAACAAAACAGAGATCTCTCATTCAGAATGAAGAAACTCTCAGTAAATCTCAACCCTGGGCTTGGATTCTAATTTAAAATGATGAATCTGGTGAATCTCTGCACACACACACACACACACACACACACACACACACACACAGAGAGATCCTATCTAGCGTTGGATGCTAAACTCCGGCTCTGCTCTGACGACCTGACCCCACAAAGGAATGTCTCCAGCTTTTATAGCTGTAACTGAGAGCTGCAGTAAACATTTTGCTACATTTTGATAGACGGTCTTCCTTCTTCTAAACCAGCAGACTCATTGTGTAAGACGTCGTCTCTAATCTGCACAGACTGAACAGCTACTGAGATAGTGAAGCATTAGAAATGTGGAAGGAATGGAGCCTCCTATCTGTGTAACCATATACACTCCAGGCTGGAAGGAATGCTATGACATTCCAAATACGGTAAAGGCTGACTCACAACCCAGAGAGAGCCGGGGCGAAGACACAAAGCCTCCAACTGAAGTCCAGGCACGAGTGTGAAGAACAACACACAAAGGATCTAAACACTGCCAGAAGAAGAAGAAGTGATCTTCCTTTCCAAACAAACTCTTGATTACAGTTTGATCCCGGGACATTTAGCTTTAACTGCACTTTGATGTCACATTCTGTATCAGAGGGGGAAACAAAAACAAATAGGAGCTTTTCCCTCCGCTGCCAGTTGTCCATTACACGTGTTTGACACAGGCGTGTGAAAGTCTCACTCAGGTGTGAAGAGCTTGTGAAAGCAGCCACTGTTTACAGAGTCACAGGGTCCCGTTCCCCTCCTTCACTCGTCTCTCCTTTAAATCAATTATCACCGGCTTGTAGTGAGCAAAGCACTGTTAGCGTCCATTAAGGGGAAGAGTTGAGATGATTAGAGAGCTTCAGTCTGTCTTTGTCGAGCTCGCGTGAGGAGATTGTAGACTTCCTCCGCAGCAGAGGAACATTCAGGGCGGTAATGAAGCAGAAAACAGAGCAACTAGCAGACCGGGTTTACCTTCTGACCGTAACAGGCCGGACTCTGTGTCCTGCAGGAATCCTCCCAGAATGCAGCATTGATTTATTACCGACGCAGACAACGAATGATAACAGGTGACGTCTGGAGAGGGAAGGCGCAGCTCTTGTGTGGTCCCTTAACCGTGAAAGAGGAGTCTTTTCCTCCAAACCGGGCCTCGGTCCAGTCAGTCAGTAACACCCCACCACCCTCCAACACACACACACACACACGCACACGCACACACGCGAGCAGGCAGGGCATGTGCCGTGTAAGCCTCAGATACAGTGGGTGCTGTGTAATTGAGCGAGACTACTTCACCCGGCGCTGGAACATCCACAGTCCCTCCATTTACGGGGCCAACACGTTCAGTGAAAAATGCCTTGCGGTGCGTTCAAGTGCTGCATTTACAGCTTCGAAATTGAAATATAAGTAAGTTGATGATGTGATGATGGAAATTCCCCCTGTATTTGATGGTTAATATAAATGAGGTGCTTGTGCTTTCCCGCCTGCTCTGGCTGGCTTACACCTCACCCAGGCAGCGAGCGAGGGAGCGAGCGAGCGAGCGAGGACACTGGCACGGACGCAGAATTGCAACCCTGAACATGAAATGTGGTTTTCAAACAAAAAACTATTTTGAAACCCCAACGCTTTATCCTCCCCAGGCCGTGTTGTTTTTGTGCATTTTTCAGGGTTAGTCTGGTATTTGTCAACTTGGCTCATCGGGTTAGAGCTGGAAGGCCACTTTCCTGGACTCTGTTACAACCTAACCCCCCCTCCAGATGCTGCATGAGGTGTCTGAAACCTCTTGACTCAGACTCTGCTTCCTACCAACAGACCCACAGTCCCAGCAGATGAAGGGAATCTGGTGATAGATGATGATGTGAGACTTGTTGAGACTTTACTGGCTCTTTTTTTTATTCCTCTACATTTGTTCTAGACGGCTCAACTGTGTTGATGAACGGTCGCAGGTATTCAATGTGCTGCTGCTGCTGCTGCTGCTGGATTCTCTCCCAGCATTGTCCTCCGACTCAACAAACACCTTGAATAAATTAATAACATCTGTTAACGCTTTCAAGCTTCTTTTTTTCCTCTCCTCCTCGATATTACAACATCACCGCTTAGTAAACAGGAGGCACCTCCACATTCTCTCCATGCTGAAGCGCTAACATGCCCACAGATCTGAGGGGAAACGTCAGGGCAGAACCTCTGGATGGTTTGTTTGAGGAGAAGGAGGCAGTTGTCATTCTAAAGTGGGATTAAGTTTGGAGTTTCACGGCTGCATTTCCTCCAAAAGGCTGCGTTTGTGTTGTTTGCATTGGGATTTGCATCTGCAGACACACCTTCACCCCTGAAACAACATTCTCAGGCCCATTTAACTCCACAGGTGTCAACTTTAACACAGTGGCAAAAGTGGAGGCTGTTTGTTTACTCAGTCAAGTATGTCCTCTTATTTTAATGCTTTGTTGTATAGGAACTAATTTGTGCCCTAAACCTGTTTTACCCCTAGATTGTCTCATAAAGTTGGAGCTTGCTTGCTGGTACCGCTTGAATACGGTGGCCATAGGTTGAACCACAGTAATAATAAAGCGCCAGTGTGTGTGTGTGTGTGTGTGTGTGTGTGTGTGTGTGTGTGTGTGTGTGTGCAGGGGACGGACCTGTGGGTCTGGTGGCCTCGGTGGCGTTGGGCTGCGTCATGGCGATGCACACGTCGTCCTGGGGGAACTTGTCGCAGGTGAGCATCTCGGGCCAGGGGAAGCCGAACGCCTCCATGATGGGGATGCAGCCGTCGCGCACGGCCTCACACAGCCATCTGCACGGGTAGATGGGCCGCTCCAGGCACACGGGGGCGAACAGCGAGCACAGCAGGACCTGCGTGCCCGGGTGGCAGTTCTTATGCACCAGGGGAACCCAGCTGCTGGCCTGCTGCTTCACCTCGGCCATGGTCTCGTGTTCCAGCAGGTTGGGCAGCAGCATCTGGTTGTAGCCCACGTTGTGACAGAGCCGCAGGTCCTCCGGGATGTCCACGCACTGGGGGGGTTTGCCGTAGCCGCGCCCGCCGTTGTACAAGTCCGACTTCCAGCTCAGGTACTCGTACTCGGTGGCTCCGCACAGCGACAAGAGCGCCACCGTCAGAACCAAGCGGATCATGCTCCAGAACGGTTCAGACGCCGAACTCATGTTTTCTTTTTAAACAAGAAGAAGAGGAAGAAAAAGAAGAAGAAGAACGTAACTCGCAGAGCGGAGCAGACTCACTTCATGGAGAAACTCAGAATCAGGAATAATCAAAAACCCCGATCAGGTAGAGGGGGAAAAAAACCCGGGTTCCGCTTTATCAACGTGCGTGGAAAAACGTGCCGAGCGTGTTTGAGTAAAGTCCACAGTCTCGTCCTCTGGCTGCAGCCCCGCCGGGATCCTCGCTCCTCTGTGCGTCGCGTCCGCTTCGTGCAACAGCTTGGGGAGGTGAGCGCTCCTCTCTCTGGTGCGCAGCCTGGAAACAAGAGGAGATTGTAAAGTGCGCAGCGGCCAATGGGAGCGCGTCTGCGCCTTTTGGCACTCTGCTGTCAGTCACAGCGTTTAATTACCCGGCGTGTAAAAAAAACTACAGGAGCCTTTCGACCCCTCCTCTCCTCATTTCTTTCAATCCCCTTTGTCCAAATAGAAGCGCAAAGACGGAGTGTGTGGACTTTATTAGGCTCCTAACGCTCAATATGCACGGGAACGGTTATTACTGAATACTTTAAATAGAATGGGGTCCAAAATAAGGTCCAGAAAACACCGAGGGGTCCTAGAAGATGTGGAGAAAGTTCCCCGGTAATATTTTAAATCGCTAATTGACCGTAAATATAACCGAGTGCGTGCAGAACAGTGTTTATCTCCGACACACACACTCACACCTACGCGAACACACAACTCATTAAGAGCAGCAGGGTGAGTCTGCGTCTTATCAGACCGGGTCCGGTTGTCTTTTAAACGCTCCTCTATTTGTGATTCCGTACATGAAGACGTTGAAGAGCCTAATTAGCCACCACAGGCTAAAGTAAATTGGTTTAGTCCCGAGTGCCTCATCTCCTCTCGGGTCGGGCCCCGGCTTCATGATAAAGCCCGGCGGAGGTGTGAAATCCCTCTATTTAAATGCGCGGCCATTTGCATTTCATTGTTTTGTTAACAGTTCCTTGCCGAGTGATTGAAAACAAAGCACTTCATTTGATTTTAAATGCGGGCTTAGCAAACACAGACCTTTTCAGTAATGGCTTAGTCGGAGTTATTTATCAAATCAATGCTTTTTACAGCTGTCTGAGCCCACAGAGGCCACCATTCACCTAGACGCTGCGCTGTTTGGCTTGTTGAATGGAGGCCAGGAGGAAAGTGCAACAGTGTGCCGGTATGTTAAAGGCATTATGCCGTATAGAGGCAAAGTGACAGATGGCGCTATAATCAGAAAGTGGCTGTAATGTGCTGAGTGCAAAGGTTTACATGAGGAATAAAACGGAGGAAGATTGCTGTAAATCATTTTGGGAGCTGTAATCAAATAAGAAGATGAGGGTTAAAATGGGAAAATGGCAGATAGAATGTCAGATTGTCTCTTAAGTGCAATCAGCTGAGTGATCCAGTAAGACTGAGACCTCCGCACAGAGACCGGCATGCCAGAGTCCTGATGGGGATTGAAGAGCGGTGGAGTTGAATCAGGAAAGTATTTTACAGATGACACCTCTGTTAACGTTTCAAATCAATGGAGACAGTTTAACAAGGGCGGCTGTGTGTGAGAGGAGGAGACACCGGCTGCTTTATGGGGCGAAGGCATCCAACAATAGTTTGTGCCTAGACGGTTGCTAAAGCAAAGGAAAAAACGGAGGAGACGGGAGACTATTTTCTTAAGCAGAACCTGGCTTTGCTCAAATGCACGCAGAGGCTTCCTGTCAGGAATGAAAGGCCTGCAGAGAAAACACCATAGGGATGTTTTCCTGTGTGAGCGGCCAAAAAGATCCCAGGAACAAGGAGAGCATGGAGCTGAAAGCTTTACATTCACACACCCAGAGAGGGGACGAAGGAGAAGGAAAGCAGACGTGACATCTCTGACACTGAAGGCCCTAATATCACCGCCACGCTCAACACACACACACATGCACACACAGACACATGCACACACACATACATACACACGCACACATGCACACCCACACACACACATGCACACATGCACACACACACACACACACACACACACACACACACATACACGTACACATACACACACACACACACACACACACACAGGCAAACTGCTCACTTTCCTAACTTTCTTCCATAACTGCATGTGCCTAACAATAGAGAGTGTAAATATTTGGACTCGGCCGGTCATCCATCTATATTCACCACGGCTTAAAGTTCCAATCTCCCATACGTGTGCGTGTGTGTATGTTCCCATGAAAGGGCATTGAGCTCTGGCAGAGGTAACATGTAATGCCATTAAGCATCCGTCATGTGTGAGCGCTGGTTAAACTCTGGATCTCCTCAACGCCACAACATCAGCAGCAGACTGACAAGGTGTGTGTGTGTGTGTGTGTAAGAAGGATGCTGTGAGTGTGAAAAAGCGCCGCTGTAATCAATAGGCAGAGGAAAAAAACCTGAAGTTAAAGGAGCACACCTGCTTTTTGTCAGGTAACAGCAGGAGAATGCGGCGAGCTGCTGAAAGTAGCTCTCTTCTGTACGGAGCTGTGAGAGACGCTGCTCTGTGAGGTCTGTAGAGTCTGAGGATGGCGGTGGCTCTTTGTGTATTGTCTCCATACTTTCCTTACTTCCTTCATGGGTCCATATTCATAACATTTAAAAGTCTATGAAGCTGTATCTGTCACTCCTCTCTCTCTCCCTTCATTACAAAGACCGTCGTCAAACAAACGTTAGGGTTTTGTTTATCGTGTGTCGAGTCGTGTAACCGGAGAAGCCGCGCTGTTGTAAACTTGACAGAACTTTTAAGGCCGACAAAACAGAGCAACAGAGCCTTTGGTTGTTTACAGGGACATGTTTAACAAATGTCCAGGGTTTGGGGTGAGCGGTGGAGTTAGACTGACTGACATGAGGAAGGTCAGGCCTCCTGGCTGCTCTCTGGCTGTTTACATGCACAAGCAAAGTTCAATTCTAATCGCAATTAGGCAATAAATCATTTTTGTCTGTGATGAAAACATTAGAGTAAAATCAGATCTAGATTATGGGATTTATTCAAGCATGGGAATGATCCAATTACAAGCGATGAAGGAGTTCTGTGATCGCCTTTCCTTTCCTTTCAAGCTGCAATTATTTTTTTATTTTGTTTTCTCAGCTATTGTTTTTCACAATACGTAGAGAAAATCAGAATCAGATCCAGTTTGCATGTAAGTACACAAACTTTGGATCTGATTTTGTTTCAATGGCAGCAGTAGGAGATCAACAGAAGTTCAAACTTAATCAAGAGGCTGATCAGAACTATTCCAGTGTTGTTGTTGTTGTTGTTGCTGTGGTCTTGTTTGGAGGAAAGTTTGCTCTGAATTCATTGTACTTAGTTGTTTTGGTTTAGTTTCTATAAATGCAACGTGATTACTGCTTGATTTACTTCTTGTCCTTCTGTAATTAATGCAACCAGAGTAGACAAGCTGAAGTCTCTTACCTTACCTACTTACTTACCCTACTTACTGAACCTTATAATTTAAAGAAAGAACTGCCACACACTCCTCCCCTACCGTATCCCCTTAACTCATGCACTGCCCCAGCCCATGAGCACCCAGACGTGTTGTTTCTCTGCGGTTATGCTGTTAAATGTGTATGTTAAAGAAGAGAAGATTGCAGGTATTCAGCCCTAAACCTCAGCCGTACGTATTTCTATAGAGCTACACCGCAGAAACGGCTGTGATCTCCGAATCAAAGCGAGCGATACTCAGGCACCGTGAGGGAATTTCGCAAGACAGTGAGCTGCAGTGTTTCAGTGCGGCTGCCTGTGATGACTTGCCTGGATGCACGGCCCTCGCCATGACTAATGAAAGCAATTTGTGATTTGGATGCAGACAAGGAGGAGAATAAAAGAGAAAGAGAGAGAGAGAGAGGGAAAAAAAAAACACCAAGCCGTGCAGTTACTTTATGTTAATGATGCTTCTGTGCTGCTGGAGGTTGAAGCCAAGATGCCTCTCACATAACTCATACTGTGTGTTTGGGTGGCAGCGTTACGGCTCAGCGGGGGGGAGAGAGGGGGAGGAGGAGAGAGGGGGAGAGAGGGGGAGAGAGGGGGAGAGGGCCCCGCTTATCAGGCTCACAGAGAGTTTGGAACCTTTCTCCAAAACTGCTGGCAAACGCTTGGCTGTATCTTTCAGTGCATTCAAGGCAAACTAGCAGCATCCGTGTTCCTTCTTTGTTTTTGTTTGATGAAAGTTTTAAACCTCTTTCCTAACTGACAACTTGGGTTGGACGTTGACTCTCAGCTCGTCTGCAGATAAACAGTAGAAGAAACCGCTGCAAGTTTTGGATGGAAAGTGGAGCTTTCTGTGGCAGCGTCCTGCTTCATAGTGGATGAGCCTGCAGACTGGAGACTTGATAAAGCACAGACAAAAACTTGACTTTGGCATGATGCTCGTCACGGTACTGTGTGCTGCTAACACCAGCGCTACTTTAGCTCTCATCACGGATCACCCACATGTTTTCTGTCTGCTCGCCACAAAGGACTGAGGCTTTGGTTTTAAAGAAGAGAGAAGAGAAGAGAAGCCAAACAAGTCTTTATTTCTCTGTTGGGATCACAGCACACACACACACACACACACACACACACACACACACACATATCCCACCTACACACTCACTACTGCAGTTACACGCATGTTAGAAGGTCAATTCAACCCCAAATAATAAATAAAATATTTCAGACACCATGGAAAAAGTCCAACCAGACCGAAAGCCACATAAACTGAGTTTGGTTTGATTTTGTGTTGCTTATGTGTCATTTTTACAGGAGCTGTACTTGTTGTGTGTGTTGTGTTGTGTTTTAATGGGATTGTATTGTGATTACTGCTTTGTTTGCTTGATTTTAGTCTTTTTTTTATTCACTCTAACTCTCAATCTAGTATGAATTTGCTTCTAATTTGTGAAACCAGTCTTTCCCTCATAAACCAAATAAGCAGTGCGTCATGTATGAAAGTATAAACTGCTGCAGGACTGCAAACCCAGGTTTATCTGAATGCAGAGGATTCCTCTTCTTCTTGCCAACATCTCATTTATGGTGCAGCCTTCAGATAAGTGCGACGCTCACAGGAGCTCTGTAGCTGTAATGATTTAAAGGCTTGGAGCTGTGTTAGTTTGTGCGCTCCAACCTGCTTAAAAGCATGAAAAAGATCACAAATAAGCATCAGGAGTAATAAATGTGTGTGGTTGACATCCATCTGTGTGTTAGCTCCCATACTTACTTGCTTTCACCCACAGCAGCCCCCTGTTCAGCATCATCATTTATGTTTAATAACGGTTTAATGGCTCAGCATGACTTTATGTTGTAAAGCATAAAGCTACTTTTGGACACTTTGCTCACAGATGGATCCAAATGGCACAGAGAGGTTCAGGCTCGGGAAGATTTGAGCCTCCGTATCCAGAAACCCTGCAGGGTGACGTCACAGCACAGCAGCCTCAGGTTTACAAGCTCACGGCTGCTCTCTGACCTCAAAGGCAAAGAGAGAGGAAGAGGAAGGAGAGGAGCAGGTTGAGCAGCAGAGCTCACTCGCTCTGTGGAAGCTTGGGAGTTCAAACAAAGTCATTTTAAATGAATATACTCTGATAAATGATTTGTTTCTTTGGTAAGGAGCCGTATAATAAGCTATGTAATGTATATATAGCACAATGCCCCGTCCTCATGACGCCTGAGGCAGGAATGTTACAGCAGAGATGGAGGATGAAGTCTGGAGCCGCTTCACTCTTTCCATCTTTGCCTCAGTCTCTCTGTGAAGGTAAACCACTTGACTGAAAGGAGCCGAGGACCTCTTGAATGAGCTGAGCCTGCTGTGCTGTGGACACAGAGATGGGCTCTGTGGCACCCTGTGCTCTCATACACCCCCCCCCCCCCCCTCCCCTGCCCCCCTGCCCCCCCACATCCCCAACCTCCAGGCTCTCCCATGATGCATTCTGTCCATTTGACACAAAGCAGGGCTCACAGGGTGATCTGGCTAACATTAACATGCATAAACATTACAATTAATGAGCCTCTGCCACAGCACAACCTGAATGCCCCCCCCCCCCCGGGCAACAAATGAAGAGACATTTTTCATGCGATCGATTATGTGCTGTCCCTCACCTTGTGGTGTGTAGCAACTACACTGGGCGACGATAAACAAACCCAGCTGTGCTCCCCCCTCCTCCCCCCACACACACACAGGCCTGAGCTACCAGGGCTCCCTACCCAAATAGAGACTGTGTGTGGGGCCTTTTCTTCCTTTCGCTCCGAGTGAAGAAATGGAAACTGCCCATACTGTGGTCACCAAGAATAGCCAATAGCTTTTCAAATGCAAAAAAAAAAAAAAAAGCTCCCCTGCGTCTCCATTGGTCCTCTGGCCGGCATGCTGGGAGCAGATGATTCATATAAAACAATCAGATGTCACCAAAGCCACATAATGCAACGACGAGTTTCACACCAAATTAGATTAAATTCAATTGGATGGATCTTAAATGATGCATGTCAGGGATTAGTCCCGGGTGGATTCAGTAAGAAGTGAGATAAGGAGAGGGAAGAAGTTTGTCCGTCCACTCAGCTCGTCCAAAGATGGCACGTTTCAGTGAGCAGGAAGCTTTAGCTGCATGTTATGGTGAGCTGTGTCCGTAGCGGAGAGATGAAGGCCAAACATACTACTCTCTTTTTTTATAATTGTTCAATGGGAATCTTTCCAAATCTCTGTTTTTTCCTGTTAAGCGACCCCTGTGTGGGTTCAACAGGATCCCAATGCAGTTAATCAGGAAAGCATGCAGCCCTGAGTTCAGTCCTCCTCCTCTGCTGGAGCTTCTTCGTACCACTCCACCCTTTCTCCTCCTGATGGATGTATTGCATTCTTAACTACTCTTAAATTACTCTACACATCCAGCTCCTGCAGTTTTCTCTATATTTCATCCAATATCTGAATCCATAACTGTACAATCTCTCAAGTCAAAGGCTCATGATCACCAATCATCAGCTTTAAGTGCTGCTGAGTGCCAGTTAGGAGTAAACTGTTCCCTCTTCATCATGTTTCATTTCTTTTTGTGAGCTTGTCTAATACTAAAAGAGCTCCTACCCCCTGTGAGATCATATCAATGTCTCAGGAACACCAAGGCACCTGATTGAAAACTTTGGGTATACCCCAACAATTGATGCAGGCCTCCCCTTCACCCAAGAGGCCCTTTAGACCTCCAGTAACAGAGGCAGGGATGTGGGGATGACTGGAGCTATTCCCAGCCTTCCAGTTCCCAGCCCCGTCAGCACCATGGGAAAGCCAGCCAAGTGAGTGTGGGTCAGGTCAACCTTGTCTCCTCGCCTGACTGTCAAAATAACAGTACCTTCCCCTCAGGCTTCCAGCACTGTCCGTCAGAGGCGCGCTGCTGAGCGCCGTGGCACAGAGGGGTGGAAAAGCAATTAAATCAAACATGGGTGAGTAGCTGCAGGACAAACGCCTCGTCAGCGTTTCTCAGCTCAGCCAGAGAAAAGCTTGTGTGTGTGTGTGTGTGTGTGTGTGTGTGTTTTTTTTTTCCTGGAGGAGAAGGGGCATTGAAAGACGAAGAGTATAGAAAAAGAAAAAGCCCTCCAAACGAGGGGCTAAGACATTCGGTGTCACCGGGTGACCGAGACAAGAGTTAGGCAAAGGCCCAGCGGAGACATTGGTCCAATTCTGAGGCTCTTTCTTCCCTTAGTGATGGCCTAAAACTTGGGGTCAGACACATAGTCCGACCCCTGACCCGCTGGTTCACGTCTCCTTGTAATTACCTTTGCGCATCAGCCCATTGGCCACCCCCTCTAAAGACAATGTAACAATTTGTCTTTTCAATTGTCTGTCACTCACTCTCTCCCCGGCCCTTTCAGTGGGCGTATATGGTTTCTTTTTCCATTTGTATTTATTTATTTATCTTGCTTGGAGAGGTGGGGGGTTGTCTGGCCCCAGAAACAGGGAGTCTTTGTTTGGGCTGGTTTCACATGGATATAGGCCCCCCCACACACACACGCCTCCTCCGCTCCGCTCGCCTTCACTCCAGGTCCCTATAGTCAGACCCCATGGATTTTGAGAGTGGCTGATCTCAGGGTCATTGTACATGGCATTTCCATAACCATTGACCGACCAATGAGACGTTTCTCCTTCTCATCAACCACCCCGGTCTGCTCTTTCCTCTTCCCTGCTGCCTGTGTTATTCTTTAAGGTGCAGACTGTAAACTGACAGAGGGATGTTTAACTTTGTCGCCTCGGACTGCTTCAGATTGTCTGGATTCTTGGAAAAAGCTGTCTTAAAAAATCCTTGAGTCACTTTGTTACATAATCCATTAAAATTTAGGAATTGTGAATGCGAAACGCCTGCAATCCCCCAAACACAGGAATGTATAACAACTAACTCGTGGCCACAATGTGGCGGTTGTGTTCAGGTATGACCTACTTCTCTGTGCTCTGGCTCTGATCAGCTGTTGGGCTAAGCTGTGCTGTAAGAATGCTTTGTCCCACAGCGTTTAAAAGTCACATTCCTACGGGTATCCATGTCATATATTAGTAGAGTATGTAAGAACGTGTGCGATCAAGTGTCCACCACTGCCAAAGTGCCCTTGAACAAGATGTAACCAGAGTTTGACCTCTGGCCTCCAGCGATTAATTGGATAAAGACTTTATAAATCTGTTTTTGTCTCAGGGATTTGATAGAATTCTGAGATTGTAAACACTTTAAGAACTATTTCTAACATTCAGTCAAATGTTTCCCGGTTTATCAGCAGAAATGGGATTTGGCCATTTTAAAAGGTGACGCCAGAAGAGCCACATAACAAAATCTGTTTCTTGTTGCTGCTGAAAAGAGAGGAGTGGAGAGGCTTCTTCTTCTGCAAAGTCTGCCATCATGAGGATTACTTCCTGTTTGCACACTGATCCAAATGAGAAATGGCAACGTTGTGATGTTATCAATCTCAATTTTCCTGATTTTCTCTCACAGCAGCTGAAGCCCTCATCTAGTTGTTTTGGTTGTGCTAAATAGTGATCCCCAAGAATTGTAAGCAATGAATTTGCTGTGTAAACTTGGTGGAAATCCAATTAGCTCAATCATCCCCTCTATTCATTTTTCATCCCGAAATTATAACCTACCGTACTTTATATTCATATTGTTTCTGGATCAGTTTGTATTTTATCTGAATAAATTAAGTGGAAGCACAAGTGTTCCACCACAAATCACAAAGTCTCAAGTGCCCCAGATGTTGATCCTGCCAGGTATTTCTCTAGCTGAGCCTCACTCCCTTAACATCGCTGATTAATAAGAAAAGAAAGAAGTCATCTGGAGGTGCGGGGGTAAACTTCATGAAGGGTCCGGCTCTGACTACAGGCTTCTCCAGCACCTTATTGTTTGGCAATCGCGGCGTGAAATGACATAGAAGGCAGCGTTTCCCCACAGAAGATGCAGCAATCCAAGTCACAGTAATGAAAGCCAGAGGAGAGAGAAAGACGATTCAATCTCCCAGCGTGTAATGTGGAGCGGTTTCAGAGGGATAAACACAATCGTTCTTCCAGACAAGTTGGTTTGCGTAAGTCATTGGTTGTGATTTGTCTGTCTATGGTGTTTCTTTCTGAAGCTCATAATTACAAAGTGTTGTGTGGGAGAAGATCTGCACAGAGACAGGGGTTTGCTTTCATCACGCTCATTTGCTTTGTAAGCGTGGTGAGACTTTATGCCGGTGGTTTAAGTTCAAGCAAAGCAGGGAGAAAATCCTTTAAGGCAAGGCAAGAATAATCCCGGCTGTATTTGGAACAACTATACATTTGTGTTGACCTCATGTTGTTGGGTTGTCGGATGATGACAAAGAGTGAAGCAGTGGTGGTGAAGCTTTTGGGGCACTGAGGGGAAAAGGAGGAAGACTAAGGTTGTCCTCATGCAAACAGATCTGCTGTAGAGGCCAAAGTGTCATGACGTGCAGATCTGTCCATGCGGTGTGAATGTGAAAGCCTATTGACTTTCTATAAGCAATAAAAAAACGTTATGTGGGTTTTTATGTTTCTACAAAGTTTGTTTTTGTAAGAATATGGTGTGAATACTTCCCTGCAGACTTTTCACCACTGTCAAACTGAATGATGATTACAAAGAACACATGATCTCTGCTGCCAATGTGCTTCTCTGGCATTTTGAGACAGCAAGAAAGAACAGATTTGGGAGCATGCTGATTGATGAAGTTGGAAGGCGTGCAGCTGGAAGATATGGACTCAATTATTACAGCGCAATAAGCAGCGATGGGTGATTCTGATCTTTATTTGTTTTGTTTTAGAAAGACCTGGTAGCACGGAGAATATGAAGTGATGTGAGGTCATCTGTGAGCTTCACGTGAAGTAGAATAGCAAATTAGCACCCATGTTTAGGAAAACGCTGAGTTTGTCTGCTCGTCTCTGTGAAGTCGTCTCACTAATTGGCTTTCCTGTTTTTCTGTAGTCTCTCTTTTTTCACAGATTTCTTTATTTAGCTTTGTTCTTTTGCACCTTTCCACTCACAGCCATGGAGGCAGAAACAAGCAAATTAACACCACAATCAAGCTGCAAAATGTATGAACGCCACAAATATACCAATATAGAAGATGTGGTGTCAAACTAGAGACAATGTGGTGTGAAGAAGCCTTAATCTGATGAAACATGCTCGCTGCCAAATGAAGCATTGTTTCCTGAAAGTCCTGCTTATTGTAGCTAAACACAAACAAACTCCCTCAGCTCTATTACTGATGACCTACACACACATCTGTCATGGGTGGATGCTGTAAGTGCACTCCGCTGAATGGAACCATACTAAATATGACTTGACAGC
The DNA here is from genome assembly GCF_046128005.1 of Genypterus blacodes. Lineage (NCBI taxonomy): Eukaryota > Metazoa > Chordata > Actinopteri > Ophidiiformes > Ophidiidae > Genypterus > Genypterus blacodes. The sequence continues at coordinate 200,790 of NW_027466938.1, read as the reverse complement.
TTTTGATTAAGGCCTTTTTGTGTTTTTTTTCTACTGTAGAATCAGCTTCAGCACAAAGTCTTCATTGTTTTAAGTGAGGATAGCGTTTTAGCCACGGGGCATTACATTTATATACAACATCTGTGTGTATCTAACAAATCAACACCACATGATTGTCTTCTGTCTTCCTTAATACGGTGCCAAGCTCTAATTTCTGTCTCGTCTTGGTGAAGTCATTTTTGCTGAATTCAAGCTGAATGACCTTTGTACAGAATGTAAACATCAGCCGTTCACTTTAGGATCTATAAAGGGAGCAGCTGATCAAACCAAAGTGTTGTTTTCAAATGAATTGAGTGTAAAATGCTTCAATCTAGTGAAATACGTAAGTCCAGTGGATAGGCCGTATACATTCCTGCACTCAGGCCTTTATTATTCAGCTGGTTGTTCTTTTAAAAGGGAAAAAACCTGAGATGAAATGCAAATTTTGATTGAATCATTTTTTTTGTTTTGTCTTGTTTTTCCACAATCTTCCCCGAGGCCACCAGTTTACAAACCTTCTGACATTTGAAGGCCATGAACTGCATGAAGTATGCAACAGCTCCCCAATAAGTGTATCATCAGAACAGTGTGTGCCGTAATCAAACCATGCCAAACATCACTTCCCAGATCTCATCAACATATAACTTCATTCTCTGGGAAAAACTTGAATGTCAAACAAATCGTGCCAAAGTTCAAACTTTAGTTCTGCCACTTACCAAGGGAAGAACCTGAGAACAAAAGAAGGTTTGTTTTCCGATGATGGACGAAGGTATCTCAGAGGGTTGCCAGACTTTGTAATTGCACTTTGTTTGATTGTATGTTGGGAATTCCATTTAGCAATTATAGGTATATTGCCTGACAGTATGCGATTGGCAGACTTAATGTATATTGTTCATATATACTGAATATATATATATATGAATTAATTTGACCCATTTCACCATTCATCATTCATTCATCCATTCATTTATTAGTGTTTATAATTGTTTTGTTGTTGTTGTTGTGCGGCAGCAGCTCAGTCCATAGGGGACTCAGCCAGGTCGAGTCCTGTATGGACCAAGAAAGTGGACTGGCAGCTGGAGAGTTGCCAGTTTGCCTCCAGGGCACTGCCAAGGTGCCCTTGAGCAGGGCAGCGAACCCCAAAACTGCTCCAGGGGCGCTGTATCATGGCTGCCCTGCGCTGTAATGCATGTGTGTGTGTTGTTGTGATATGTAAGAGATGAGATGGTTTGCATGATAACATGTTTGCATGTGATTTGACCCAAGTTTCTTCTTCTTCTATAATGAATACAGTAGAAACAAGCTTTGACGTTCATATTCCTAATTTCTCCCCATTGTCCTCTGTCAGAATCAGCCCCTAACCTTTTCTGGCCTTTGTTCCACATCGCTCACCTCCTCACTGTGATTGATTTCCTGTATACTTCATTTTTTCTGTCCGTGTCTGGCAAAGCAAAAAGATGGACTGATGTTTATGAGTCCAAACATTTGGCCATTGGTTTTTGTGGGGGAACGTTTTGGTCACGGGGGCTGTGAAGGAATGCCCAGCTATAAAGATTTCACCTTGTTAAGTTGGACATTTTGGTATATAAGTGGTAAGTGAGCAGCAGAGTTATGTGGGTTATAAGGACTCTCACATACACGGCTATAAAGCTGTCTCTATTTAACGGGATGATTAATACCTCTCAGACTGCTGGATGAAATATGGGGTAATCTGACTCCCCCATCCCAGTCAAAACATGCCCGGTGTGAGGGCAGCACTCATCCAGCTGGGATGAATAGGGAGCTTTTGCCACTCTGCATCCTACGCACCGCATACTTCTAAGTAACATTTCCATTTCTGATAGTGCTGAGTCCTTTACAAGCCTCCTCATTAACCTTTCATTGAAATTAGAAGCAAACGTGGAGGAAAAAGAACTGGATTCTAGGAGTCAAACATCCAGAACAGCGTGGATTCCGTATGAAACCCTTTGTATCAACCAGGAGCCTCATCTGAGTGTGACCCAGAGAAACAGGGAGGAGACGAATGGTACCTACAGGAAACGATGACTTAATCGAGGGACTTAGCGGCACTAAACTGATAAGTGACACCCTAAACAGGATATTAAACAGCTAATAAACATTTAGAGGCATGTATGTTTCCCTTTAAATCCTCACCAGGCATCTTGAGGAAGGCGATTGTTTGAATTTCCGTTGGCTGTTGTGTGAACGCTGTCGACCACACTTCCATGCAGTGACTCACAGAAGGAGCTGAGGTTATGACGTCATGATGTCATTACATTGGTAATTTGGGGTGACAGGAGGGAAGCTGGAGTGAAGCTCTTCACAAAGAAACCACGTGTGACTTCTGTGCTGCGCCACATGTTCTGAAACGTGTGCACGAAACGTGCGCACGCCAACTTGTCCTGGGGGACACTGGGGCATTCCTGAAGCAGTTTAGATAATGGCTGTATAATCCCTCCATTACATTCTGGGCCTTCCCTGTGATCTATAATATACAAAATAATCATTAGAGTACACAGTTTAATCCCCCTGTATTAAGATTACATTTACTCTAGTGCAACACGTCTCATCTGTCATGGCTAGAATGCTCCTTATTGGAACTGCAATACTAAATAGCCATGTAATGTGAAGTATTCAATCATTATTTGGCATGTTGATGTATTGCTTTACACTGTGTTTCTGCATTGGAACTGTGTTGTCATTAATCAGTTTAATCCTGCTATTATACTGTTGCAATCCCCACTGTCTGCCAATAGATGTCAGGAAAAGTTATTGATTTCCGATTAGCCCTTCAAAATGTTAATGCAGTCAAATCCCACCAACACAAGTGTGCGTGCTGCCTGCCATCGGCGCATTGTGCTGCAGACATTTATACTTGTTTTTATTGCAAATGCACAGGGAAGCAGTTTGGGAGCAGAGAGAACACTTAAGGCGTCCTGGAGTTTCAACATAGCAGCACGAGAAAGAGTTTGAAGATGCACTCAAGGACATGAATGTGGCAATGTGTTCCAGTTGTAGCTCCTCACTTGTTAGTCAATTGGCTAAAGTCTGCGTCTTAAAAGGAACCAGCTTGTGCCTGAACTCCTGGATGTGTGGCTCTGAAGCCAAACTAAGAATTGCCGCACCATGAACACCAGGATCTAAATTACAGATCAGAATAATAATCACTCTGTGTGTGTGTTAGGCAAGCCCAGGTCATGCGTGTTATGAAGCAGCTTGTTGCTTCACTCTTCTGTTCCCTCTCCTCTGGTATGTTCCTCAGGTATTATTACTGATGTTTTCAAAGTTTGTCCTTTACCTTTTGCCCTGCCTTTGGTGCTGTGATGCATGTTGAGTCAAGATGCAAGTCATTAAGGCTGCACATTATGCAAAGTTGTAATTAGAGGTTAACCCCTTCCTCTTCCTCTACCAAAACTTTCACCCGAGCTGTTTTGCATGAACTTTACAGTTTGACAATCTTTGCATTGGCCCGGTCACGATGTCACCTCAGCTTAATGATGTTAGTGCCACTGTAGTGTCCAGAGCAGCACGTCTGCCCTGTTTACTGTCTCATTACCTGATTTGATTCTAAACAAAAAGGCTGTGCAGCATAAATACTGCACCTCAGAGTGACGTTTACTGAGCTGAGTGACCCAGCTGCGGTCGCTCTCTATAAATAGCAGACTGGGGCAGAAGTGGTCATCCAGAGAGGATGTATAGTGTTTCCATTAAAGACCTACTTCAGCATGAGCAGCCTGAGCAGCAGTAAAACCATTGTCGTGGGCTATTAACCAGCATGTGTTGTAAATGAAGGGCCCAAATGGTGCTCATTAGTGGTCTCTCCCAGACTGGCCATCAGAGGAGAGGGGCTTTAAAGGCCGATCCTCCTGCCAGGAGACAAACAAGCCCCTTGGAGGAGCAATAGCCGGATTTTTACATGTGTACAAATCCACTAATTACCCCCTGAAAGCCGGCCCAGCCCTTGTGATGCATGTGATGGCTGCGGAAAACGCATTCCTCGCAGGCTAGTCACTCAGATCTGCAAACTAAACACCAGCTCCCGACTGGCTGTGAAAATCTGTCTTGACTTTGCCAAAGTTGTTATCTTTGCTCTAAAGCAACCATGACCACCTATGTCAGGCATGTTGCGGGGGTAATTTTCTGCTATTAGCCGCGGAATCATGTCGTAGGGGAGATCAGCTCAATTTAACGTTCAGTGAACTCTGTAAAGCACTGTTTCAGCCGTCACGGTGAAGCTGAATCTGTGCTCTGCAGTGGTGAGAACTTTAATTTGTGAATAATAAATCAATAAGCACATGAAAACTGGACTTGAACCAGCAACATTATTATATAAATATGTAAAAAGGATTTTCCGTAACTATTGTAGTAAAATTTTATTTTGTTTTCTAAGACAGAAAATCATTATATTCTAGTCACATCTGCTCCTCCACTTTAAAGTACAGCCCAAATCTCCCATATTAGTCAAATTCTACTTTTAAATCATAATATCAGCGTGTTTTTGTGTGCGCATGTTTTGTCCCATGTGCAACAAATCACTGTCCTGGCCTTCTGCTAACATTTCATTTTGATACAGTCATACTGTTGTTTTGATTGTCATTTAAATGACATTATTTAAGCCAGACATTCAGTCATAACTCGTGATTGTTTTAAACCTTTCCACTCACTAATCTGTTTGCAGGAACATAACAAGCCTTCACTGTGTCACGGTGGCTTTAATGCCCCGGAACCTTGTGGTACAAAGCAGTGTGGTTGGTTCCCGGTCGGACAGATTAGTCGGTAGAACACGCTAGAAGCAGCTAGCGGAAAACAAACCGAACATTTGTTCAATATGGCAGAGGTGAGCTATTAAAGCTTTGAATCATTCTGTAACAGTGGCAGGCATCTGTGAGGGGGAGTCCGGTCATGTTTGGAGTGTTCGTGTTCTTTACGTGTTCGTCTTATAGATACATACAATACGACGCTAATTAGCCTGTTAGCATGTAGCTCGGTCGGTGTATTCCTGTTTATTCTTCGCGTCATATTTGCTCTCAGGCATTGGTTTCTCTGATTGAAAACACAAATCCGCTTTATTCAATCTCTAGTTAGTGTTTGTGCTCAACTGTCAGTGCTGTAAACTACTGAACATACTGGAAACAGAGATGAAAAGGCTGAAACGGAGCAGAACAGCAGCTCAACATGAAGCAGAACAGCTGAATGTGGTTTAAAAACGCCTTTAAACGAGCTGAGAGAATAGATCAATATAAAGATTAAAGTCATTGACTGTCCTGTTCTAGAGAGGAATGTGTCCTTGTTTGTGTCCTAAGATAGATCCATCCTGATGTCTTCAGCTGGTGAGACCTTTGATGAGCAGAAGAACAGAGAACATGTTGGACTTTGCAGCTTTATTATCTCAGCTGATAGAGCTGTGACATGTTTACATCTCTATCTGCTCCGGCCACAGCCAGGGAACCAAATCAAGTGTGTTCTGCTATCAAGAGCTCAGAGGCATCAACCCTGATAGTTCACTTGGTTCTGACAGCGTTACCGTGGTTACCCAGGAGCAGAACCCATCTCAGTGTTCAGTCGAGCCTCTGGGTGTCAGATCATTGCCTCCTGCCTCTCCGGCCTGTTGTGTTCATGTGTGACCTTCAGAAAGATGGAGTGACGTCATCCAGAACTGCAGCTATGATATCATCGTCCTGACAGCAGTGATGTCATCTTCATCTTGATATTGCCGTGTCATGGCATCATACCTGGCTCTGCTCTGTCACTGCTGCCTTTTCTCTTTTCCTTCTCATTCACATCCTTCAGATCCTCGTTCTTTGTATTCTGGCGACCTCGGTGACACAACTCAGTCACTTTCTATACAATGAGGTTTTGAATCTTGACTCTTTCCTGTCCACAGACTCACAGCTTACAGGATATGAGGCAGCAGGCCGCCGTCGCAGCCAAAGTCTTCCTCCAGAGAGATTACACCAACGGCACCGTGTGCCAGTTCCAAACCAAGTTCCCATCTGAGCTGGAAACAAGGGTGAGGAACACACACTGAACACACACACTGAACACACACTGAACACACACACAACTGAGACGCTCCAAATGTCTTGGACTTGAGATAATAACACAACTGTTTGGTAAATCAGTGAGACGATAACAAGCAAAACAGTAAATCACACACACACACACACACACACACAGGCTGCTAAGTCTTCATTTTTGATTGTGTTTGTGTTTTGTGCGTGTGCAGAAACTATGTCCGGCTAAGAAGTTTGTTCTCTGTCCGTTTGCCAGCACGAGACGTTTCATTACTAAGTGTTGTTGTGCTGTGGGAACACATTGTTTGTAACCAGTGTTCCCTCAAACAGAACAAAGCAGATGAACTACAGCTCTGAATTCAGATAGATAAGACAACAACTATCATATTATACATTCAGCCACATGTTCTCCTTTTGGAACACCAGGAACATGTTTCAGGATTTCAGAGTGGTGAAGGAAAAGGTGACTGAGAAAACTCATCCATGTCCTGGTGTCAGTCAGGCTGAGCCATTAAGTTTTTATGTACATGTTTGACAAAAATGTGAAAAGTTGAACGTTGAATTTATCCCCTTAAGTATCAGAGTGGAGGATTTCCTAAAACTGAACTCGAAAAAACATTGGAATTGGGGCCAAAATATGAAACATTCTTTGTCTCTGGATCAAATCCCAGAAGATTCCTCTTGGACCTTAGTCCCTGTTTGAACCCCATGGTGCTGGATGGAGAACAAGCATCAGTCACGATGTGGTGAACAGGCCACAGAGAGCGAGCGCCTCCTCACCACATCAGAGACGGAGACGCCTCAACACTTCAGAGTCTGCAGGACAGAAAGCAGCAGATCTGTAACGCAAACCCCACAGGAGGAGAGCGACCTCACAGCCTTTAAGCTCTCACTGAGGGCTTACTGACACGTCCCTTTAGATCAGGTGGTCTCTCATGTCGCCGGGTAGGATTCACTTCATACACACTCACACTGAACTGGTGGACACATGAAGAATGCTCTTCCTCTGAGAGGTCACAGCTTTCACTCCCTGATGTTGGAGCTTCCTGTGTGTTGTTATGATTTGCAGTGAGCTCAGGCTGTCAGATATTCAGTCTGAGGCCAAACTCCTCAGTGAGTTCATTTATTCTTAGACATTATCATCACAGCGGAGAGGATTGTGAAATATAATAAGGAACAGAATCCTCCTTCTTCTTCTTCTGCTCCCTCTTCCTCCTCTCCTCTTCTTCTCCATTTTCTTCTTCCTCTTCCTCTTCTCCTCTTCTTCCCCCTCTTCTTCTTCTTCTCCCTCTTCTCCCTCTTCTTCTTTCTCTCCTCTTCTTCTTCCCCCTCCTCCTTTTCTTCTCCCTCTTCTTCCTTTTCTTCTCCCCCCTCTTCTTCTCCCTTTTCTTCCTCTTCTCCCCCCTTCCTCCTCTCCTCTTCTTCTTCTTCTTCCTCCTCTTCTTCTCCCTCTTCTTCTTCTCCTCCCTCTTCCTCTTCTTCCTCCTCTCCTTCTTCTCCTTCTCTCTCCTCCTTCCTCTCCTTCACCCTCTCCTCCTTCAGTCTCCTTGAGTCGTCTCCTTGCCGAGCTCTTCTTGTGCTCTTGTCATCTTTCTTGTTCTGTGGTCTTGTTCATGTTGCGACATCCCATCACATTCTTCCCGTCCATTGTTTAGTGAGTTCTTTCTGCAGAGAGAGCAGACGCCGTTAGCTCTGGATCTGGCAGGTAGGCTGACAAACCCCTGGATCCCAGTTTAGTACAGAAGTAAATGTCACAGTTTGTGTTTGTGTCTTTTGTACAGACATGCCGGTGACCCGGGGGTTAAACTGGGACCATTAAGAATATCCTGTTCCACACTTGAATCGGTAACGGAGGGTCGGCGCTCTCCTCTAGCTAGCAGCGACGTCTTTGGAATGCTCGGGCGGCCGCGTCAGGCATAATGGAAAGATGCTCGGGCGGAGAAATGTGGTTTGGATCACAACCTTCCAATTGGAAAATTAGAACGAGAACAAAGGATCCCAATGGCAGACACCAAACACGCCTAAGACCACTGATGTGTTGGAGCTTGTTGTTGCATTCCTCGGGCACTCGGGAGTAGAACATTGGACGGCTTTCAGAGGCTCAGGAGGCCCCGCTCTCGCTCGCTCGCTCGCTCGCTCGGCTCGGCTCCCCGTCTGCTCTGCAGTCTCCGTCTCTTCCCGAGGGCCCTGGGTATCGCAGGGAGATCACCGGGTCCATTCCTCGAGACCGTGCATGGGGACCGGTGCTGACAACCCAGTCTAAACAGGGTCCAGATCCAACAGGCCTCCACCCTGCAGCAAATCTTATTAGGAGGGAGTTCTAGTGAAAGGCCAGTGTGATAATCATCCAGCCGGGGATTTGATTTGTGTTCCTAAACTCTTGTCTGTAGTCGCTGTTGGGAACCAACTGAGCTTTGGCTTTGATTTATCCCAGGTGAGGCCACAGCGTCTCACCCAGCTCCCCTCCCTCCCAGGTCATCACCGTGTGCATCCTTCTCTCTCGCTCTCTCTCTCTCTCTCTCTCGCTCTCGCTCTCTCTCTCTCTGTGTTTGTTCTGTTGGTTATTAAGTGAAAACATTCCCACAGCATGTGGCCAAGGCATCCTAATCATTCCAGGAGGTGTTTCCAGTGCGGGAAGGAGGCCCAGCATTCCCCCCGATGCATCACCGCTCCAAGGAAACTCACCCAACCTCATTTATCTGGAGATGGAAAAGAAATGGAAGGAAATGATCTGCTGCTATGAATGCAGACTTTTCCCCCGACGTAGACAGAAATCATTCACACACTTCATCCAGGTTCCTGTCCCGCTGACTCAGATCCGTAGACCTGAGTCCCCCGTGCCCCCCCGGTCTCACAGGGACCCCCTTCCTCATCCGCACCCTCTGATCACCCCCCCCCCGTATGATTCCATGTGTTTCAGATCGACAAGCAGCAGTTTGAGGAGACGGTGCGGACGCTGAACAACCTGTACGCCGAGGCGGAGAAGCTGGGGAGCCAGTCGTACCTGGAGGGCTGCCTGGCCTGTCTCACTGCCTACACCGTCTTCCTCTGCATGGAGACGCACTATGAGAAGGTGGGAGACGTGTGTGTGTGTGTGTGTGTGTGGATCCATGCAGCAGTAATGGACACACACTCATTGTACAGTCTGAAAGTGAACAGGTCCTTCTGCGTGTGGAGTCAGAGCTGTAGTGGAGGTGGGAGATGATTGAAGAGGGTTCCTGCTCTGTATGAAACCTTTTAACTTCACTATAAATCAACACTTTATGACCTCTGTGACAGCTGGGGGATAAATATGATTGATGTTGGTGTGTAAACCTCTTCTGGACGACTCCATGTGTGATCTAGATGAACCAAGCAGCCTGGACACAGAGGGAGGAGGGAGCCTGATCCTGGGGTTAAGGCTCTCATAAAGTCCTGCAGCTCCACCTGACTCACTGCTAACTAACTAACTAACTAACTAACTAACTAACTAACTAACTAACTAACTAACTGACTGACTGACTGACTGACTGACTGACTGACTGACTGACTGACTGACTGACTTAGTCACTGTGTGGAGATGAGTGAGAAATATAATAATGAAAGAAACCTCTCTTCTTCTTCTTCCTCTTCTCCCTTTTCTGCGTCTTTTTCTTCTAGTTCTTCTCTCTGTTCTTCTTCCTCTTTCTTCCTCTTCCGCTTCCTCTTCTTCTTCTCCCTCTTCCTCTTCTCCTCCCTCTTTCTCTTCTTCCGCTTCCTCTTCTTCTCCCTCGTCGTCCTCTTCCGCTTCTTCTCCTTCCTCTTCTTCCGCTTCCTCTTCTTCTTCTCCCTCTTGTTCTTCTTCTCCTTCCGCTTCCTCTAGCTCTTCGTCTTCTTTGTCTTCTCCCTCTTCTTCTTCTTCTTCTTCTTCTCCCTCTTGTTCTTCTTCTCCTTCCTCTTCCTCTACCTCTTCTTCTTCTTCTTCTTCTCCCTCTTCCTCTTCTTCTTCCTCTCCTGGTTGTTTCCTAAGTTTAAACACAGTCTTATACTCAGCAGCTCTCCGGCTCAAGAATGCCGTGGCTTGGCCGCTCTGTTGCCATGGCTGCCAGCCAAGTATTTGTCTCTTATTTAGGTGTTATTTAATACACATATTTATTTGAAAGTGTCGGGGCCAGAGGATCTCCAGAGGTGTCGGCCTTCATCCTCTTGGAGCGGTGAGCTGAGAGCTGTTAGGTTCCCATGAAACCTGAGCCTGGATCAATCAGCGTTTAGCTGCTAAATGGATCTGTGCTATAGAACACGAGGGCGGTTTAGATCTTATCACCTCAGCTGGCAGCAGAGGACACTTTGTAATCTTTATACCCCCTTATTTGTCAGTAATGATGATATTTGTGAGCAGAAATTGCCAGAACGTTTTCTGTCTCAGCATCGCCTGCACTGTGATCGCATCCCAGCCTGTGAGTCCCGGCTCTGTTAGAGCTCTGTTAGAGACCAGTGTGGCCTTATTACTGTGACATCGTCGGCTGGTGGGCGGAGCTTATCTCACCGCTGTGTCTCAGCTCTATATTGCATTTATAGCAGAGATGTGATCATAATGTGACAACAGCAGCCCAGTGTGAGGGTTTACACGTGTGTTTATCAGGGGGGACATCCAGGTACATGTTACACGTTAAGGTAACATGTAACTGTGTGATAGTGTGTGTGTGGTCTGAGCCCACATGAAGCTTTTAAACAGAGGAGCTCAGCAAATACGGTTAAAACAAACAAACAAGGTGTTCCTAAATGTCTTTAACTTTTATTCCTCGAGGTTTTCTAAAAATGCTGCCATCTGTGGACCACACATGTGGGAGGGGCCACAGGACACATGTGGGAGGGGCCACATGACACATGTGGGAGGAGCCACAGAGTCTTACGCGAACATAGACATTTATTTCTAACCCTATTTGAGCCATATGGGGGATTTCAGAAGTGTTAGTCTGTGTCGTCCCTGGACAGACGGATGAGAAATGATGTGAAAATTGTGTTTGTCGCCTCCTTGTAGGTGTTGAAGAAGATTGCCAAGTACATCCAGGAGCAGAACGACAAGATCTACGCTCCCCGAGGCCTCCTGCTCACCGACCCCATCGAGAGAGGCCTGCGAGTCGTATCCTCCCCTCAGCCTCCTCTCTAACCAGGGGAGACTTACTGCCTGCTCTCTGTTTGCCTCGTTTGACTGTGAGGCATTTAAAAACGTGTTTAGCAGCAGAGTATGATGTCATTGTCCAGTGAAGACAAAGGCAGAGGAGATGTAGGAGATGAAGCTCCTCTGTCTTCTCTAAAGGAAGCTGGTATATTGGACGGTTGTGCGGCGGCGCCCCCGTCGGCCCAATCACTCCAGCAGCTGTTTCTGCTTTGCGTTGTGTAAGTTGTGGCTTCTGCTGCCGTCTGTGTCAGAGTCAGAGCTCGTAGTAAAAAAAGCTGCCGGAGCCGCAGGAACCCTCATTAAAAATTATTTGTGTTGAAGCGGAGTGGTGGAAAATATAGGAGAGAGAGAGAGAGAGAGAGATATGTGGTGGCGGCGGCGGCGGCGGCGGCGAACGTGATTGGATGAGGCTTCAATTAAATCTTTAGACGGTTGAACTCCTGCTGCCCTCCGTCACTTTGTCTTCACTCAGGATCCTGATGTCTCTCTTCTTCACGTGTACGGTGTGAGAGGAGCCTCTGCACTAATGTAAAGCTCAAACGCACGCCGCTGTGATCTCTGGGCCGTCTTCCTCTGAGGGCCGCCTGATGGAAATGGAAAGCAGCAGTCAGGCGACTTACAGGAAACCAGGCCCGATGTTAGGATCGCCCTGTAAAAAAATAGCAGATAAAAGTTAGTATGTAATCCATAGCATCTGCATAAGATCAGCAGGCACAGAAACGTGTGTGTGTGTGTGTGTGTGTGTGTGTGTGTGTGTGTGTGTGTGTGTGTGTGTGTGTGTGTGTGTGTGTGTGTGTGTGTGTGTGTGTGTGTGTGTGTGTGTGTGTGTGTGTGTGTGTGTGTGTGTGTGTGTGTGTGTGTGTGTGGGGTGACTCAGCACGCCAATTAATTGAAACTGGGCTGCAGCTGAGATTAGGGATCACAGAATATGAGGGGAAATCGTTCACAGCTGAAGTTCATTCCTCCCTCGCCTGCCTATTATTTTATAAGGTTTTGATGGCGATCTGGATTATTTCTCCTCCCCCTCCTCTTCCTCCTCCTCCCCCCCCCCTGGTGCCGTGCTGACTTTGGCACACAGGCTCCGCGGGGATGGAGGTGTGGAGATGGACGGGAATGTCACTGCACTCCACCAGAGCGACCTCAGGACCTGATCTGTCTGATAGGATAGTTTAACCCTCTGAACTCTGGAGGGTTTACATAACACTCAGCTCTTCTGCGAATGCTAGAACCTCTATGTGTGCAAATGTTTGTATGCATTGTGCCGTTGTTGAACCTCCTTAACTCAATGCCGTCAAGATCGAGGTCACCATCTTTGAAGACCGAAGCCTGGGAAGATAAAAGAAGCCACCATGGTGAGTTTGATTCCGTGTGATAGTCGAGTTCTACCAGGACCTTTCAGTCTCCTGGTCAGATTCCGATTCGACCCTGAGCTCCTCGTCTTCCACACGAGCATCTTCAGCTCCAGTGTGATCCTCTGAACGTTCTGAAGGCCTTAAAGCGAAGCTGCAGCAGCGTTGAGTCATATTCCTTCACTTTAGGCTCGAGGGAGCTTTTCTAAATAGTTCTTAAATGATCCTCTCTGTTATTTTATCATCTTAGTCTTTTCCAGCGATTGTTCCTCACTCAGGACTTGATGTACCTGCAGGTTTCCTTCAGAGCGCCAAGCTAAACTCCACCAGCCGAACCCAAACAAAGCAATTAAGCTTCCTTTCATCAAGACCTCCTTACAGTGGTTACGTTGTGTTGTCATCGCTGTAATCAATCATTCTAGTTGGAATTGGCGGTTGTCCTTATTTTCTTTGCTGGCCCCGGCTCTTCTTCTTCTCTGACAATGGAGTCCTGCTGCTGAGAGCTCTGAGTGCTTGGAGCTACTCTCCATATCAGTTGTTTAATTAAAAGTTTTGGTGTATAGATGTTCGAATGTAGCTCCACGTTCACATTTAAAGTGTTTCTTAACATCTCTTAACGTTGCCAGTTACACCATTATGGTGCGGTTGAACTCTTGCTCCTTCTCTGGCTCAGTAGATTTGTTTCACAGACTGGAGTCCAAATGCACATGAAGCATTTCTGAACATAACTATCATTAAAACAACAACATGTACTGTAGGTCCTTGGCAGAGGTATGGGCTCCCTGTAAAGCTTCCTCCTGGTGTCTTTGGGTCCAGAACTCTGGAGCTCTCCCAAGTGTTCTTTGGACCTCAGTCAGAGGTGCAGAGACATAAAGAACCAGGCTGAAGGAAGTGAGGAAACTAGGAACCAAATTCAGTCTGAAGGTTGGCAAGAAGGTGGGAGAACAGGAACCTGGGTAGAGGGGAGGGAGAGCAGCTTAGATCCCAGAGCAGCTTAGGCCCAGAGCTCAGACCCAGAGCAGCCTGACAGAGAGAACTGGAATTGGAATTGCATTGGAAAACAACAACAACAACAACAACAACAACAACAACAGTCAAACCCTTCAGCTTGTCACAGTTCTCCAGGTCTTTATGCTAACATGTTCTCTCTGCACACGTGTGTAAATGTTAGTCTGGAGCCTTTAAATAGACGTCTTCCTCCTCCTGCCCCGCCCTCACACCTCCTGTCTGTTACTCTAGACTTGTTCTAGTCTCTAGGCAGAGCGGCGGTGGACAGGAGAGAGATGGAGAGACGCAGATAGAGACTGAAGCTGTGTGCTCAGCTGCAGCTCAGATTAGATCACATTCAGGAAAAAATGCATGTAAGGCTGCGAAAACATGAGCAGACCTGTCTGCCATGTTTAAAACATGTGGAGGATAACACACACACACACACACACACACACAGACGCAGGCTGGAGAGCTGCTCGGTCCAGACCAGAGATGGAGCAGATAACACAGACTAACACGAAGGGAAGGAGATGGGGATAAAGAAAGAGACTGTAGAAGAAGAGGAATGTAGACATGAATAAATGAGATAAAGGAGACAAAGTAAACACCCGACACAGAAGAAACAGACTTCATGATCAATTACCAATCAGCCCTTTAGTGTTAGAGGCTCTTTGAAGAGTTTTGAGAGGGAGTTAGTTGTTGTTTTTGACCTAGTTAGTAAGATAGTTCAGTAAGTTCAGTAAGTCCATTAGATATGAAACTCTGAGTGACCTCCTCCAATCCTCTCCTGTCTGAACTTCCTCCTTGGTCTCTATTACACCAGGAATCACACTGAGGGGAAACGAGTCGGACCACCAGGCACCAGAAGTGTGAGAGTCCTAAATGAAAGGAGCATAGATAGATCTCTGGGTTTAAAAGATGTTCTCCCCACTGAGCTTTCCTCATTTGGCCTCCATTCTTTAGTTGCCTCAGATGTTCTTCCTGTAGTTCTGGAAGTCTTCTGCGTTTCCCTCCCTCCCTCCCTCCCTCCTTCCCTCCCTCCCTCCCTCCTTCCCTCCCTCCCTCCCTCCCCAGGTGGACCTCATGGATTCACCCTCTGCTCTCTGCTCCAGACCGCAGAGACGATTTACCCATAAATGTTTCAGCCTCAGCTAAATCACCGCCTTTTCCATTTCCGTGTTGGAAAGCAGAAAGCCTCTCTCCTTCCTGTCTCTGTCCTATATGTTTCTCACACTCAGCCGTATTTCTCCAGACGCGGCCTTTTGAGTCTGCGTCGTAGCGTGGACGCTGCAGTCAGGCCGGCCAGGAGGACGCGCTCCATAAATATTGTACCTATGGGGGAATGTTGTGCTTGGCGGTGTGTGTGTGTGTGTGTGTGTGAGGCCGCAGACCCCCGTGGATGCTGAAGCCCCTCCCCCCCCTCCCCCCACCCCGACCCTCCGCCTGCTCACGACGCAGACGGGGATTCATCTGCACACGTTTGGAAATTCCTGCTGAGCACTTCTATACGTATACATGTCCTGTAGAGGAATGTAACCTCCGCTCGTTAATAAGGAGCTGCTGAGAGAAGAGAGCAAGCACTGGAGCCGTGCCATGGTCAGAGGAAGGGTAGAGAGAGGGAGAGAGAGAGAGAGAGAGAGAGAGAGAGAGAGAGAGGTGGAGAGAGAGCCGGCGGCGGCGGCAGCTCATCCATCCGTCTGAGCGTCTTTGTCTGCCAGGGCCTCTCTCCTTCTCTTCTCTTTCCGTCTCCTCCAGGCTCAGACGGACGCATCGCCGCGCCAACGTGTCAGAGCCGTATCAGCGCTCCCGTCTGACGCAGGCTCGTCTTCCTCTATTAAACGTCTGTGAACACGGCGACAGAGAGACCTCAGAGCTCTGCTGATCTCTCCAGGCCTCCTTTGATGCTTGATGCGTAATTTTCCGCTGTGAGAAAACAAATCAGAGTTTAAACACTGAAGCTTTTGTTTTCTGTTGGCATAGAAACGTTCAGGCTTTAGTTTTTAGTCTCTGGCAGCCTTGAGCTCCGCTTGGCCCCGATCACAGATCAATCAAACCCTCTTCCCCTGCTCGGCGTGGCCATGGGCCCGCTTGGCCTCCAGCTGGGGGTGTGTGTGTGTGTGTGTGTGTGTGTGTGTGTGTGTGTGTGTGTGTGTGTGTGTGTGTGTGTGTGTGTGTGTGTGTGTGTGTGTGTGTGTGTGTGTGTGTGTGTGTGTGTGTGTGTGTGTGTGTGTGTGTGTGTGTGTGTGTGTGTGTGTGTGTGTGTCCGTGTCCCTCCCTCCCTCCCAGGTGTGACGCCTCGTGCTCGGTGATGAGTCGGTCCCCCGGTGTGACGAAAGAAACACACACACACACACTCTCGGCCCTCGCACAATTCAGTAAAGTGCAGAGGAGTCAGATGGCGTCGGCCCGGTGTCCCCTGGCGTCTCGGTGCTCCTGATAAAGTTCTGGTTTGGCCCCGGGCTCAGACCTGCCGCCCGGGCGCCGCGGCCCGGCTGAGCTGTAAATTGGGCCGCGTGCGTGCGTGGAGACGTTTATGTGTCAGCGAGGAATGTGGGAGAAACGGATTCACCCGGGGTTTGTTGGGTTTGGGAGTCACATGCCAGGAGTCTTTACTGTGTGTGTGTGTGTGTGTGTGTGTGTGTGTGTGTGTGTGTGTGTGTGTGTGTGTGTGTGTGTGTGTGTGTGTGTGTGTGTGTGTGTGTGTGTGTGTGTGTGTGTGTGTGTGTGTGTGTGTGTGTGTGTGTGTGTGTGTGTGTGTGTCCTCCCCTGCATGTTAAAAAAAGTGCAATATAAATGAGTCGTATGAAGTTTCCTCCCCTGCTTATCGTCATGGTGACAGCTCCTACATGTACATTGACTGAGATTCAGAGGATAGTTTCCCTGATTTGTTACCTGTTAGTTGCTTAGCGATGTATCTGAGACGGTGATGGCTGAGCTGAAACATGAAGCTGATCCACACCGACACACTCACTGGGCTGAAGAGTGTCAGAGATGAAGATGGAGTCAGTTTGTGAGCTCAGGCTGATGTTAGGAGGAATGTGGGGGCAGAACTATCATCATCATCTCATCAGTGTGTGAGGTGTGTCGTCCTTCATCCTGTTGTCATGGGGAGAACAGCTGATTAATGTCCTCACGTATGAAAGAGAAGGAAACGGGAAGTTAGAAAAAGTCTCAAATTCAAATGAATGCTGAGAATAGGATGGAGCAAACGTCCCTGACCCAGAGCGTCCACTGTGTGGCGCTGTAGCACAGAGCAGAGGCTCTGCAGGAAGGACGCTCTGTGAAGGACCTGGAGATAGAGCTGTGAGCTCAGCTTCACTCTGAGCAGGGAGAGGAAACGTTCAGGAGCAAAGGTCCAGAGATCTGGTTCTGGAGAATCAGAGATGTATTATCTGCAGGGCTGACTGCTGGAGTGAGCTCAGCTGAAGAAGAGGCGTGCAGACTGAGTGAAAACAGTTTGAGTCATAAATCATTAAGTCAAAGTTTCCAGTCTATTAAATGTGAAATAAAGGAAGACTCCTCTGTGATGAAGAGCGACGCTGATGCTGCCCACACACACACACACACACTCACACACTCACACTCTTCCTGTTTTCTCAGCAGATGCCGGTCCGGTCTGAGGGGACCGCCCAGATCGACTCCCTTACAACTGCGTCTCTACAATCTCTCTCCTCCAGTCTGACCCCCGGAGCTTCACTTCCTGTTTCCTGTCGTTGCCCCCGCTCGTGTTCCTCAGCTCAGTCAGGTGTGATGTCGTCCCTCCCTTTGTTTTTAATATTCAACCTTCAACCTTCTTCTGGTGTTTTATCTCGCTGCCTTGCTGCAGAATAAAGCAGCTCATGGTTCTCTGATGTGAGAGAGTGGATTGCCATGGAGACGGATCATTCGTCTATTCTGGGATGGAAATCTTTGTGAATATGAACGTTCATGCAGTCTTTGTGTATTCTTTTATATTTGTCTCTTTTCTGGACGCTCCTCTCTGAATGATGAAGACGCCACAGAGTCATAAGCTGGCCCCGCCCCCTTCCCCAAGCCCCGCCCCTCCCCGCCCCTCCCCGCCCCCTCCCTCACGTGTTTGTCTTGGATGAACCCAGGCTTATAACTCAAACAGGAGAGTCAGCCCGTGTTGCTCTGCGTTGCTCGGCTGCATGCGCCCGCCAGGTATTTGTCTTTATTTATGCATCGTCACGGCGACGCTGGGTACTTTCTCACTTTTACTGCTCGCCCCCTTTCTCCTCCACGGGTTTGACCTTGTAATTAATGGACTCCACTGCAGGCATTCCAGTCAAACCCTCACACACTCTTCTTCTTCTTCTTCTTCTTCTCTTTATGTAACGTCCCTCCTCTTCATAGCTCAGATTTTCCTCTGATAAACCAAAAAAAAGGCCCAAACTCGTGCTCGCTCTTCTCCTTACCTGGTGACTTCCTGCTGGGCGTCGACTCGTGTCTATAGAAACGTACGAGGCGGTCAGATTAGATGAAGTTTATTAAAGTGCTCTTGTTGTTGCCGGCGCCTGGAGTTCATCACAAACAAACACGATGACTTTAAGGACTGTATTATTATGATTATTATGAAGCACAGAAGTGATGGAGCCTCTTGTTTCTCATATTGAAACTTAACTAAAGAAGTCTGGATGAACTTTATTGAGACTCTGAGGCGTTCTTAAAGTTTAACACTACAAATATTTAAAACTATAGATCTGTTTCATTTACATACTTTTATCTTCTTTTCTAATTATGTAAATATATTTTGTGAATTTCTTCTTTGTAACTTTTCAT
>NW_027466938.1:162500-180000 GCF_046128005.1 Genypterus blacodes | reverse complement strand
GTGTGTGTGTGTGTGTGTGTGTGTGTTTAGATGTAATGCCACGTTCTTCACTCAATCAACTAGTTTAGAATTCAAATGTACAGTAAAGGAAACACAATCTAACCTGAATCCCAGGTCTGCAATCAGAGGAAAATTCTGTAATGCGTGTTTCTGGCCACAGCGAGGCGCCATTTCACCACTTCTGGACCCTTTTAGTTTGTGCCTCAGATAAGCGCTTGTGTATTTGTGTATTACTACTAAATACTCCCACAATTCCCCACTACTAACGCTACTTATAATGAATTCAAACATGGATAAACAACGAAGCCTTTAGATATGTTTCAGATTATGATATAAATTCCATGCAGCCAGTCTTTAGTTGCTTCATAACTCAGCCCTTTATTATAGTTTTACACACAGAGCACATTTCTTACACGTATTTCAAGTATACAGTCTGTATACATAACAAAGCCGTCCAGCTGACCGACACGACTGAAGCCTCAGAAAATAGAGGCTCAGTTTGATAGCACCAGAATAAAAGTACAATCAAATAAGATTCACACATATTATTGTACAAAATGATCTCTAAACATGGAAGGAAAAATGTAAAAAGCTTTATTCTAAATGACAATAATTTACTAGATGTGTTGTTTTTGTAGTTTAATGCACCGAGGAAAAATCAACAGATCTGTCACTCTGGCTGTGTACATATGGAGGAATGTTAGGTGACGAGTTCCCGTCTCAGTCAGGATGGAGGTTCGGCTCGTCGGGAACGTTTGAGGCTGAGCCTGAAAGCTTCCTGTGTTAGAAACTTCAACTATCAAAGTCACGAATACAGAGAGAAAGTCTTATCATATACAGTTACAATTAATGTAGAAAAAAAATGAAAAAAAAGCACTTAGCAACAGAAATGAGCTTAAAATGTGACTCTGGTTGAATTTGTCCCGGTGTGAACGACGTCCACTCACAGGAGCAGAGAGCTGAAGGAGCCACTCCGATCCAACAAGGGAGTCACTGTGGAGATTTTAATTTGTTTTGGAGAGCAGCAGAGCATTTTGTTTTGCTTCCATCTCTGAAATGAAACTCGATTCAAACACGCAGCTTGACTCAGATCTGAAACATCTAAACACAGATTCGGATATGAGCCAAGGAATCAAACTCTGGCTTTCAGGAGAGTCTGCATGGGTCATGTGACCTGAGGAGTGAATGCAGCAGGTGAGTCTGTGTTTGGTTTGGTTTGTGTGTGTGTGTGTGTGTGTGTTTCTGTTTGGTTTGTGTGTGTTGCTGTTTGGTCTCCTCCTCAGTTCTGCACCACTTTTAGTTATTTGAGAAAAGTTTAATTGAAGTTGCTTGTGAACTTATCACAACAATCCCCTTAAACTCCGAAGCCTTCTGACCGTAGCTGTGCTAAGATAAGGCTTTCTGTAAAGGCACTTAAGGAGAAAAGTGAACCGAGGTCACATATTGGCTCCAAAAAGCAGAATATGCTACAGATCATAAACAGGAAGTGGTTACAAACACACCACAGAGAGGAGGAATATGATATTCAGTCATTGTGAAGACGCTGTTTAGGCTCTGAGAGAACGGAGAGCAGAACAGGAGAACGAAACCATGAGGAGCAACGACAGAGGGACGCCAAGACCACACACACATATGAAGGTTAAAGCAGATCAGGCTCTGCTACACAAACTCCCCACATAAGTGTACACACTGTGAGACTTCTTGTTTGTTCGTGTTTGTGTGTATGTGTAGAGATGAGTGGATGACGTTAAAGGCACAGAAATGTTGGTCATTTGGAGATTCAGGTCAATCAAAGCTCCTGTGCAGCCTGATTCCCGCTTATCCTGGGCATCCGGACACAAACATTCAAACTCTCCAGGATGAGCTTTGAACCGGCAAACACACTCTTAATGACGTTCCCTTCATTCTGTTCTGTTCTAAACCACTCGGCACATTTCCGGCATATTCATTTCATCGCTCGTTCCGAAAAGTAAGAGTTTGTAAGAGACAGGAAGCTTAGTTCAGTCTTTGATCTTAACCTGAAGCTGCTTCTGTTGGGGAAGAGGGAAAATCTAATATTCCTTCCTCTGGGAAAAGGAAGGGAGGGGACAGATTAGTTATTTAGTGGGGCTGGAGTCCAGAGAAGGCTGCTGCCTCATGGTGGGCGGGGCATGAGAGAGTCTGAGGAGGAGGAGGAGGAGGAGGAGGAGGAGGAGTCCAGCCCTGAGCCACAGGGAGACGAGCTGCTGGTCCTCGGCTCTGCTGGGCCTTTACCTGTGTGTCACCTGGTTGTTGAGGAGGCCGGGGAAAGTCTGTTCTGTTTCAGTGCTTAAAGAGCCGCCTGGCAGACAGGGAGGAAGAGGAAGAGGAAGAGGAAGGGACATGAGAACACAGACACAAGCATCTGATAGATCACAACACAGGAAGAATGGAGACGATCACTTCAACTGCCAGGTGAGATCAATGTGGAGGATCCAGACATTAAACAAACTTGATCGTCGTCGTGGTTACACAGACGACAATAAGAATGGATGAAGAATGTTAATCAATAAGTTAACTCTTTATGATTCATTTCACTTTTTCTTCAAATTTTAAAACCAAATCCCAATCCCTCAGTCTGCCACATGAATGACATCATCAACCACACAGACCAGTCAGAGCTCAGTCAGCTGCTCACCGTTGTGGCAGCTGTACATCCACACACGATGGCCGTCATATCGACACCTGCACTTCACTATGTTGTTGGAGTAATCTGACTCTGCCACCTCATAGTTTGGGTTTATAATAATCTGTGGGAGGGGAAATATTCAGTCAGAACAGGAGAAACACAAACATAAACAAACTACACAACGTGGATTCTGGGTGTTATTTTCACCACTAGGGGGCAGCAACAATGTCCTGACGTGAGGACAACAGGTCTAAGTTAAGCCCAGTGATGTATAGATAGGGTGTAGGGACAGAGGATGAAGATGAAGGTGTCCCCATATGAGGACACTGGGTCTAGGTTTTATTTTGATTCAACATCACCTGGAAGATGTAATCCCCCGGGGTCACGTTGGTGATGTCCACCCACTGACAGTCGATGTCGTGCCTGTAGGTGTCCCAGCAGCCCAGGGTGATCCCCTGCTCGCCAAAGTTAGCACACTCGTACCGCTTCTCAATGCCTGCAAGGAGACGAGAGAGTGTGGAAGCGTGTGGAGATAAACCGATGAATCCTTCACTGACCGGGTGGTGAAAGGTCTCCTCACCTTCATCACACTCTGAGTCCTCCAGGCAGAAGCTGGCCTTGTGCCCTTCTGCCACTTTGGTTCCATTCAGACTGAAGAGATCATATAAGGTGAACACCTCCATGCTGTGGTAATGCCTGCACACACACACACACACACACACACAGACACAGGGAGGCCTTCAGAGTGGAGTTTCCTGATATGAGATGAACCGCAGACACTTCAAAGGTCGCACAGAAGCATTTCAACCACTAAACATGGAGCGGCTCTGTGGTTTCAATCTGTTTCTGATGAGTGCTGTCAGAGACAAAGGTGCCAAAGGTTGAGTGTGTGTGTGTGTGTGTGTGTGTGTGTGTGTGTGTGTGTGTGTGTGCAGCTGTGCAGAGGAACCACAGGAATCTGGGACTTTACAGCAGCAGCAGCTTTATCTTACAGCCGCCGCTCAATTACAGGGCAGCACAACGTATGGAGGGCAGAGACGAAGTGAAGAGACGAGGAGAAGACGAGGGGAAGAGACGTGCACGAAGACAAGGGGAGAGATGAGGGGAGAGACGAGGGCGGAGGGCGGAGGGCGGAGACGAAGTGAAGAGACGAGCGGAGAGACGAGTCGTCACACGAGGAGATTGAGATTCTGAAACCAGGCCAGGTTGTTTCTGGTTCATTTTAATGAGTTTGTCCAATTATGCTGTGGGATCAAATCAAATAAGCAAAGATTTCCCACGAATTCAAGTTTGAACTCAACTGATGGAGAGCGTTTACAGAGCATTAGAGCGTTCTGTAAACCTTTACTTTTACTGGTTTCATAAAGGCTCCCTGTGTTCTCATCATTTATCATTAAGTTGTGATTTATGTTTCTGTGAAATCAGTTTGTCTGCTTTTGTTCCCCCACACCCACACACTCACACACACACACACACACACACACACACACACACACTCACACACATTCGCTGTGACGCTCAGAGTTGCAATTAATGACTCACTTTGGAAATGATGAAGCTCTATATGAAAACATGACATAGTTTAGCTTTAAGGTTCAATTACAACAGGTTTAAAACTGTGAAAGGGTTTATAAAGGGGAAGGAGGAGAAGGAGGTGAAGGAGGTAAAGGAGGTGGAGGAGGAGCAGGAGGTGAAAGAGGAGCAGGAGGTGGAGGAGGTAAAGGAGGAGCAGGAGGTGAAGGAGGTGGAGGAGGTGAAGGAGGTGAAGGAGGTGGAGGAGGTGAAGGTGGAGAAGGAGGTGAAGGTGAAGGAGGTGAAGGTCTCTGCAGGGCCGAGGTGACTGTCACGTCTCTGACGGGGCTGGAACTTGGAAAAGTGAAGCTAAGTGAAGCCTTCAGTTAAAGGATTTAGACTGAAGTCACAGGCCTGAGACACACACACATTTACTGACTGACTGACTGACTCTCCCTCTCTGTCTCTGTCTCTATCTCTCCCTCTCTGTCTCTGTCTCTCTCTCTCTCTCTCTCTCTCTCTCTCTCTCTCTCTCTATTATATCATGCATTTCTGTGTTCATTTCACTTTTATCTTATTTATTTCTCTCTGCTGCCATCTGGTGGTGACCTGGACTTGAAAATAGTCTGTGACTAAATATGAAGTTACATAAAGAATCCACATTCTTTAGATTTAGAGAGAATCCATTTCTCTAAATCTAATATAAAGAAAGATGATGATCACATTAACTTTGACATACACAGTAGAGGGACCTGTGACTTGTCTGTGTGTGCGTGTGCGTGTGTGTGTGTGTGTGTGTGTGTGTGAGCTGTGACTCTGACCTGTGACAGTCGTGCCACACCCATGAGTTCCTGTTGGCTTTGGGCCTGAAGTCTGACTGTCCGTTGTTGTGTATCTGAGAGGAGAAGCGCAGGAGGCGGCGGTAGGAGTTGGCAGGAGCCTGGCTGGAGGTGGAGGAGAGGCAGTTCTCCTCGTAGGCACACTGCAGCAGGAACATGGGCCGGTCCTCCATGTAGGTGGTCTGCTCCACCACCTGAGGGTTCAGCACCAGGTCAGGAGCCGCTGGAGGGCCAGGAGGAGGAGGAGGAGGAGAGACCACAGAGACGTGGAGTTTAGAGACACGTGGGCACAGAATGGAAGGTTGACTCTGGGCACATGAGAGAGGAAATGAGACGCTTCACTTTCAAACCTCAGAGAAGGTCTGGGGTTCAGGAGGGATGTTAGAGTTTTAGTTTGACTGAAGCAGCAGAGCTCAGAGGCAGAAAGACTGATTCAAAGATTCTGACTGCCAAACTGAAGCAGCAGTCAAAAAGTAAAAATGCCCGTTTCTTCATGAATTCCCAGATAAACAGAGGCCAGAAGATGAGATCAATCGTTTCTCCAGATGG
This sequence comes from Genypterus blacodes, assembly GCF_046128005.1. NCBI lineage: Eukaryota > Metazoa > Chordata > Actinopteri > Ophidiiformes > Ophidiidae > Genypterus > Genypterus blacodes. Next base: position 174,453 of record NW_027466938.1, on the reverse strand, counting down.
CCTGAAGCTGGTGAGCCAATGGACAATCAGCCAAGTTACTCAATAGAACTCTTTCACTCTGAAACATCAAAAACTGCATTTGAACTCAACATTGATCTGTTTCTGCCTGTTGCTCTGGTTTCAGTGATGTTCTAAGAGGTTAAGCCTGTCTGTTGTGTTTCTGTGTCTCACTCTCTGAGCAGGAGACTCCTGCAGCGTTGCGTCCTCCTCCCTTGGCACAGCTCATGTGCTCCCCGTGGTGCAGGCAGTGGGACAGAGACATCTCAGTGCCGGAGCAGCGGACGCCACTCATCACCACGGCGTCGGCGCTCACAGCCCCCGGCCAATACCACGTCTCCTTTAAGGGGAGAAACGGGTTCAGGTTAAGATCAGAGCGATACAGGATCTGTGATAAGATCCACACAGTGCACTTTGATTCATCACACATTAATATACACCTGAAAACATGAAAACTCTTCATCTGAACTGATTGTAATTTGATTCCAGGTGAACTTAAACTTTCACCTCCACCTGTAAAAGTGATTTAACCCTCAGACCCTCCCTTCTTTACTGCTCTATAGAAATAAATACATTAAAATCAGCCCCCAAAAACAAAAAACAAAACTAAAATTTGATCTAAATTTTAATTAAAATACAAAATTTCTTTTAATAATAAAAAGAAGAAAGTAAAAAAGAAAAAGAAAAAAATGTTTAAATTAAAAAACATTTAAGATGTTTTTAAATCTTAATTTTAAAAAAGTTTGATAATTATAAAATAAAAAAGTTACAAGAAAAGTTGAAAAAGTTGAAAAAATAAATTGTAGAGAGGGAGACAAAAATAGAGTGAGAAAGAGAGTGAGAGAGAGAGAGACAGAGAGAGTCAGTCAGTCAGTCAAATGTGTGCCTTGAGTCCAGGTCTAGTCTCAGGCCTGTGACTTCAGTCTAAATCCTGACAGAAGCCTTTAACTGAAGGATTCACTTGGCTTCACTTTTCCATGAAGTTTAAATCTCACGCTGCAGCGTCATGTCCATTATTTCACCAACAACATTGGTTAAACCACAGAGTGGTGATGGATTTGTCGCAGACATGATGATGAAGAGAAACCTGAGCTGTTACACTGGAACCTTTTACAGAGCAGACAGAGCAACGGTCTGTGACCTATTTGAGACATCATTTGAGTTTCCAACCCTTTGCTCTGCTCTGAAGAAGGCAGTTTGCTCTAAAGGACACTAGATGGCGCTCCTTGCCTTTCTCCAGCCTCATGGATGTCAGACTACAGTGACTGATGTGGCATTGAACGTCTGATAGATCCTCCTGTCAGGTGATTAGATTCTGACTGCTTTATGCCTGAATTCCACATTAACATCTGAAAGCAGCAGATGAATGTTTCTGATCAAGGTCACAGAGAGGTCAAACTAAAGTGCCAGCCCAACAGAACAGCCGCTGGCAAAGACACACTTCTTATTCAAGTCAAACCCTGCAGGAATCATTATTTCACCGTCTCCACTCATAAAGCAGTGAAACACTCTGAGAGGCGTTAAACACGAAGATGTCATCATTCTGCACTGTAAACAGCGTTTGTGCCTCCTATAAAAGGAGAAACACTCTTTACCATAACGTCTTACAGGTGTGGACAGTTAACAGAGGTAATAGTCCTGAACGCCACAGGGCTGCGTCACCATAGCAACCGCACGTACGCAGAAACACAGGAGTTCAGAATTCTCTATTTAAATGTTTAAAGAAGAAGAAATAAAGTGAAGGTAGACAAAAAAGAGACCAACAACAACAACAACAACAACATCTGGACTCTCAATCTCTCAAAGCTCCATAAAAGATAAAAAATAACGAGAGAGGAACTTGTTTTTGTCACAAGATACCTGTTGGAGCTACCTGGACTTTGCCACAACAGGGTTTTCTTTTTAAATCAATACCAGTTCCAAATGATTTGGCAATCCAGCTAAAACAACAACACACACACACACACACACGAGTTGCCACCTTGCAGAGTGAGGAAGTGTGGACGTGGATCAGAGACAGGAGAGATCAAATATGTTCTAAACTGTACATTTAGCTGTTTGAAGTCCTTATATGGACTCAAATCAATGTTTATCTCAGCTCAAATCAACGGAGCTGCAGTATTACCTCATCCAAGAAGGAGAAACCTCACATGTCTTCTTCTCCTCCTCCTCCTCCTCCTTTGAAGAGTAGAACCTGATCATTACAGTAAACTAATTCCAAACACGTAACTGAGTCACTAAGCATCCAAGTGTAACAGCAAAGAGAGACAGACAGGAAAGGTCTCGCTGCTCTGACTGCTCTTAACCTCCTGAACACACACCAAAGGTCTCAGCTTCCAGGTGCTGATTAAAGCTACACACTGACATCTGAGGTCACCGTCTCTGCCCACAGGAGACGGCTGAGACGACTCTGAGCTTTGAACATCCCTCCTCATTCCAACCCTCCTGATCTGCTGACCCCCCGCTGAGCTCCACCTTCATCTGCCCCGGGACTTAGACAGGTTAAGGGGGGGAGTGATGCATTTTAAGATTCAGATTGATCACCGCACCATGCAGCATAATGAGGAACCCATAAGAGAAGGGAGGTTCTTTTAGTGGGGGTTTGCTCATGTAGGGGCAGGATATGAGCCTCTTACACACACACACACACACACATGCTTTACAGAGGGGTCAGAGCTGGGCAGACATGATACAGAGCCCCTTAAAAAGCACGAAGGGGGGCACAGTGCACCTGACATCCGAGGCACAGACGGGGTTCGAACCCGTGTTCTTCGGTTTACGAGACCGACGCCTTACCACTTGGCCACCGCGCCTCGAACTGATCAGCTCTTAGTTATTGTGCGAGTCAAGTCTTTAGTCAAGATGGGACAGTCACATATCATAAATATAAGACGTGTGCTGTAGATGTCCCAATGTGTTCCAAACTCTAATTTAGTCATTTAAAATAAATCATATCCTCCTGAGACCCAGTGTCCTCGTATGTGGACCTTCTATCTTCTTTCCCTGGACCCTATCTATCTATCTATATGTCACAGTGCTTAACTTAAACCTGTTGTCCTCATGTCTGGACATTTCTGCTGCCCCCTAGTGGTATAAAACACTTTGAGTCACTAGAAAACATGGCAGACAGGAAGAAATGTGTTATTCTCTTTGTTTCCACATGTAGGACACATATGATCACACTGGGCGATGTTGTGAATAGCCTTTGTTCTTCCTCTTGGCTGCTGTGACTCGTGACTCTGCTGTGACTCGTGACTCTGCTGTGACTCGTACCTGGAAGGCGTTGCTGGCAAATCCCAGGCCCATCTGTCTGCAGACCACCATGGCCTCCATGGTCCCCCAGCCTTCACTGCACACCGTCCCCCACACCAGAGAGCCGTTCCTCTCCACCAGCACCTCCACCCGGCCCTCGTAGGGGTTACGCCCGCCGCTCAGACGCAGCTGCATGAGCGGAGACAACACAGGGATGAATGAATGAAGATGTTCTTGGCTTGTGTGTCTTTGTGTGTGTGTGTGGTGTTTGCTTGTAGCCTCACCCTCTCCTGAAAGCCCATAGCAGGAACGTTACACCTGACAGCTGCATCTTCCTCATGGCTGCAGCCCAGTGACTCCTTGTTGAAGAAGCACTCGGTGATGGACTTCTCGAATCCAGAGCACTGCACCTCGTTCATGTGAACCGGGCCCATGCCTGCAAAACACAACATGTGACCTCACTTTTTCAACATTTTCCATGTCTGATGTGCTTTGACACCGACATCCTGCTATTATGAACCTTTGACGAAAAAGCGCACGCAGTGTGTGTAGTCACGTCCTACAAGGGTCATCAGAGGAAAGCTGTGTGTTTCCCATGATGTGTCACAACACAACACAAGCTTAGGTCTGTGCCGAATGCGCAAGACTCACTTCAATCCTGAAACATTGATCATGTACCCCAGATGGGACTCGAACCCACAATCCCTGGCTTAGGAGGCCAGTGCCTTATCCATTGGGCCACTGGGGCTGATAGAAAACCCACACACTCCAGGTCGTCAGAACCCTGCAGGAAGAATCTGCTGGAACTGGGAAAAGACGGTCCACTGTACCATTTGTAGCAGACCTAAAGTAGGAACAGGTCCTGAATCCTTCCTGAACAGACCTGAAAGCTTTGAATTGAGTTTCTCTGCCTGCCCAGCTGGTTTGGCTGACAAGGATCAGGTGAGATCAGATCATTCCGGAAGGCTTTAAAGAGACAGCACATAAAATGGTCTGTTTTCACTCAGTGTGCCCTGCGTGACCGATGGGTTTTTGAACATTAAAGCCTTGTAGAGTTTAAAAATAATTCAAAGGAGAGAATTAAAATAAGAACATGGAACTGTATAACGTGCCATTAAGAGTGGACGAGTCAGTGGTCAGTGGTTTCTGTCTGTCTGTCCTCGTCTGTGTGTCCTCAGTCTGGATGAACGGTACCTCAGATCCTCAGACACACACCTGCAGAGAGACATGGCATTGCTTCATCTCAGCCGGCTGGGATTTCCCATCTCACCGACCTGTGACACGGACCTAATCCCGTTCCAGGTCAGGTCTGTGAGCTGAGGACTTTCTGCTCTGGAGCACGGTGGGCAAAGCAAAGAGCTTGAAGGATAGAATTAGTGTCTGTGAAATGTTTGGGACATTTTCCTACCTAAACATTTGGGAGGCAGATGTGGTCTCAGCCAGACAAACAGCAGCTTTGATTCTGTGCCATGCAGGCATTCTGCACAGGACAGAAATAAAGTCTGTAATCCTGAGCTCACTGGCACGTGGGTCTGTGGGTCTGTGGGTCTGTGGGTCAGGCGAGCCCAGGGAGTCCAGGCTGGGTTTGGCTTCGGGTCCACACTTTTCCTGCTGCGGTCACATATTTCTCTGCTTGTCCCACTTCTTGTGACGGCGAAAGTGGAGAAAGGAGCAAGAAGCACAGGAACGACTTTCAATGAGCGAGTGTGTGGGGTGAGTTATTGGAAAGCAGCTGCGTTTTTCCTCCGCGATGCCCCTAGAACACACATTTAACCCTTTCTGCGGCCGGGAAGCTCCAAGAACAGAGTGAGTGTGAGGTAAACCAGGTTACCTTGGCCGAGCCGTCCTCCAGACAGAGCCTCCTTGGCCGTACCGAAGCCCAGCTCTCTACACACCACCGTGGCAGAGAGGAGGCTCCACTCGTCGTCACATATGGTTCCCCACTCGCCGTTCTTCAACACCTCCACCCGGCCCTCGCCTACGATGGCCCCCCCGCGCAGACGGACCAACGGTTGCTGGAAGGGGAAACGAGAGAGAGAGATGAGGTTTTAGATTGGCAGAGATGGAGGAGAGACGACGTGAAGCAGACTGGGTGGCTTCATGTTTACAGGACATGCTTCTGACATGATTCTGCCTTTAAGTGTTTAGATAGACTGGAAGTGTTTAACTTTACAAGTAAACACATTAGGAGCATAGTTCAGTCTGATTTACTGCCGTCTGTGGAGTAAAGTGAAGACATCTTAATGATTGGAATCTGGGAATGTTTCCATCTGAGCCGCTCTGCAAAATACAGAAATACAGAAAAGAACATTTGTATCTTGTCTCTTACGTCATACATTCTTCTATAAGATGAAGCATAATGAGAAATATAAACAACATATCGACCTGAAGGGCAGAAGGTTATATCATCTTTCAAAACATTGGACTTTGTAAGATTAGATTCAATTTAAGTAACCCGAAAAAAAGACAGGAAAATGTGTAAATAGGTCAATTTAAAGGGTTAATATGTAGTAAATATGCTAAATGTCTCTGTGGTGGTTGTGTGACCGGTCTCATATCTCCATCACAGAGGAGATCTCTCCAGGTTTTGGGAGAACAGGCCTCAGTGACTCTGTTTGTCTGAGAGGCTTTTGGATGTCGGGACGGTTCAGCCCCGCCTGGCTCTCAGCTGTGGGACGTGACAGAGAGCAGGAGAGACATGGACGCCGTCACACACACACAAACACACACACGCACACACACACACACACGAACACACGCACGTTCACAACTCATGTCATGAATTCCTGCGTTGAGAGTTCACACAGTTGCTTACGGGCTGAGAGAGTTTCTGTGGAAAAAACATTTGTCATTCTCAAGTCTCAAGACTTATTCCCTTCTTCTCTCGGTCGCTTTAGGTGAGGTCAAAGGTCAGCATCAGCAGCAGTCCCCTGGGGCTGTAGAGGTTTACTCAAGGACTGCAGACTTATATAACCGCAAAAAACACACACACTTGGCTGCACAGTGGACGAACTCTGAAATAAGCTCTGACTGCAGCAGAGAGACGCTGCCAAAAGCCTCAGCACCTCAGGTTTACTTACCTAAAATAAGCCTTAAACTCAACACTCAGTATGTTTGCATGCATGGTAAAACTAAGCAACATTGATTTCTAACAACAGACCTGAGATTTAAGTTGATTTCCTCAAACATATATATTCAGCAATTTCCCTCAGGATAAATAAAGTAAATGAAGTTTTATCTTAAGTATTATCTTAAGAATTTTTTTAAGTATTATCTTATCTTATCTTATCTTATCTTATCTTATCTTATCCTAACCTATCTTAACTTAACTTAGCTTTTCTTAACCTAACTTAACTTAACTCAACTTAACTTAACTTAACCTAACCTAACCTTAATCTTATCTTCTCTGCATTTCCATGAATCTGACTGATTCCCTTCATGTCTCTGCTTTACTGAGCATTCTATATTTCCAAACCTTTACAGAGAGATGCTCAGCTCACAGGAATCAACAAGGCAGAGAGTGAACCAGCAGATTTTCCATCCTGGAGCCCTGGAGCAAGGCAGCGGGCGCTCCGGTTACAAAGCTTCTCTGCAGTTACAGAACAACATCACAGCGTCACACAGCTCCACCCCTGACTGAGTCTGGATGAGAGCATGGAGCTGGAGGACACAGCTTCATTCTTCTCCAGATGTTCTCCTGATAAAAAAATGTTTCCTTCCACCGTCCCCAAAGTTTGATTAAACCTCCAATCAATCAGGCTCCTCCCTCAAACGCAGCAAGATGGCGAAGCTGCCTGGCTGACCTGACCTGACCTGACCTGACCTGACCTGACCTTTCTTCATGTAGCCTGTCAGTGTCACTTTGTTGCAGATAGAGCTGAGGGAAGAGAGTTAGGATCATGTGGAAAGACTGAGCAGTGCAGAGATCCTGTACCTCTTGTCTGAAGGCCTTCCTGAATCCTGAGATGGGCGTGGGAGAGAAGGCTCTGCCAGGAACGCAGCTCACCACCACGGGCAGACCGCCATCGCACGTCCTGTTGGCCTTCAGGGACACCACCTGACCCAGTTTACAGCTGGACAAGTGGGCCTCGTTCCCAGTGCAGTTGATGGAGTAGTCCCAGTATGTGGGCTTCCTCCTGCGGGCAAACATCCTGGGGACAAGGAGGAGAGGGAATAAGAGGAGAGAGAGGTGAAGAACATGCAGAGCTTTGGATCAGAACGACATATGAGCCTCTTTAATTCAGTTTATATTAAAGTTTACATTTTGGGCTTCACCCTTGGGAGTGACCTAAGAAGGGCGAGGATGTAGAAGTTTGTCAGGCTCAAGGGCACTGGCAACACAATTCCTCTATTTACTATTCTGGCAATGCTGGACGGATTGTTCCAGATGTTCATTCATATAATTCATATAGAAACGTAGAGGTGAAGCAGGACTTACACCAAAACTCCACACCAAGCAGAAGTTTCTATGAGACGTTTGTGAGAGTTTACACAGAGCTGCTGACTCTTCTCGGTCCATCTGCTCTTAATGCTTGGTTGATTTGACCTCCTTGCCTCAGTTTTGCTTTCCAGGTGAACTAAAATAAATCAACAAGCCACGTGACAACACAGAAGTTGCTGTGTGTCAGGGCCGCCAAGTAAACAGGCATGTGGCGACACCAACACAATACTGAATCTGAGTATGATTGACATGTTAACCTTCATCATGTGAACCTGAGGATGTGGATTCAGGACGGGTTCAGATCCTGTTCACCCCTCGTGAGTGAGTTTGGGCCCAGGGTGAGGTCACTTCCTCCTCCGCCTCTCAGTGTGAGTGTGTGAGTCTGTGAGTGTTTACTGCTGACCGGCCAAGAATAAGTGAGCAGGAGGAAAAACCAGGAACCAAATGGACCAAAGCAAATGTTTCATTCGTGGTGAGTGTTGGTAATAGAAAGTAAAGTTTAGATCAGATTCCTCTGCTATAAGCACACGTATGTCATCATTCCAGTGGCAGTGGCTCAGTGGGTAGTGCTTCCGCTTGGGAACCGGAGGGTCGCCGGTTCGAGCCCCTGCCGAGGTGCCCCTGAGCAAGGCACCGAACCCTCAATTGCTCCCCCCTCTGCGAAGGGTGGTAATGTAATGTAAGTCGCTTTGGATAAAAGCGTCTGCCAAATGATCGTAATGTAATGTAATGTATCATAACTAGCAGAGTTAGAAAACAATCCTAGCATCCTTTGTGCTGCTTCAGCGGCTTCTCCAAACCTCTCTGAATCATTTACTGGCAAACTCTGACAAACACATTTCAGAGGAGCATGAAGGCTCAGATTCACACGGATGTTTTCATTACATCAGATAAAGAATGGAGCAGAGCGGCACAGAGGCTGCATGACGACAGAGCGGCGGCTCCTGGCCGTGAGTCAGACCCTAAACAGACGGCAGCTTCATGCCTCCACAGAGGGAGCGGGACGACACGTGGATGGAAAGTGGGGAGTTGCTGCACTTGACTGTGGTCACCTAAAGGCGTAGGAAACATTCCAGCCCAGCAGACAGTAAATCCAAGGTTAACCTGAGTGCTTGAAGTTTTATAGCCAGCTGTGATTAACCTGCGGCCGTTTGTCTGCAGGACGCCTCACGTTAGCAGGATTTACATCGCTGAGGCGTTACGGAAGCTTGGAGAAATCTGCTGATGTCAGACGGCTTTGGTTTGAGGGCACAGCAGCTTCATATAGGGAGCGTTTAAGATCCAGGATGAAAGATAGCTCTGTTCTATGCTTTTTGGAGAAATATGACATCATGACATTAGAAGCTAATCTGGGTCAAGGCCCGGATCTGCTCACTGTAATGTTTCATACTTTAGTACTATAATCACAGCATTTACACTGATTTAGATTCAGATGTCGAGATTTTATGTTGAGCCGACTGAGATGGAGACCTGAGCAGGACAGACAGAGGTCCAGGTCCAGGGTCCAGAGTCCAGGGTCCAGGGTCCAGGGTCCAGGGTCCTGGTCCTGGTCCTGGTCCTGGTCCTGGTCCTGGTCCTGGTCCTGGTCCAGCTCCAGGCCCAGGTCCAGGCCCAGGTCCAGGCCCAGGTCCTGATCACTGATGCACAGCTCATCATTCCTCTTTTATGAGCTGAGTGCTGCACTTGACCGAGTTTACAAGGAAAACCATAAAGTTCCATCCTAATGACCTTGAGGTTATGAGCTTCCTTCTGTTCTGAGACCTGCTGGAGATGAAGCATTAACCATCCAGAGAACAAACTGAACAAGTGCATCTTGACAGCTGGACTCATTCTTCAGAGCCTTCACACCTCAGAGCTCCACTAAGGGATCAGATCCTAAAACCTTTCTTCCTCTTGGACAGCAACAGGCCACAGAAAGCTGGAGGACTCACTTGTAGACCCTGGCGTTGTACTTCTTCTCCCCGGGGAAGCCGAACATGCCACAGATGACTCGACTGTTGAACTGGGTCCACTCCGTGTTGCAGACCTGCTTCCACTGCCCTCCGTCCTTCACCTCCATGTAGCCCTCCGTCACCGGGATACGCTTACGGAACGATGACAGGATGGCTCGTATGCGTGCGTCCTCCACCTGAATGTCCAGACTCTGGGGACAGGAGACACAGAGAGGTTTACACAAAGAAACATCATCATCATGACGAGTTTATCCATCAAACCGTTACAGAATCCTTTGGTCCAGTTCTGTATGTTGTCATAGATCAGATATGAACCATAACTCTGTGTCATGTTTGCATTACATCTGTCTAGAATCTGCATTTTTCTGTGTTACCTAAGAGGCAATAAGCCCCTCCCCTCCAGCCGCCTGAGCTCTGTGTGTGTGTGTGTGTGTGTCGCCTCTAAATCTCATCCAGATTGCCGACATTTTTTCTAAAGCGAATCACGTTATCACACTTGTGGCCGAGTGTTTTGGCTTTAAAGAGGAAAGAGACACGTGCAGCGGGTTTTAGTGGGTGTGAGAGGGAAACAGTCAAGGAAGGAAACACAGCAGCAGGAGAACACATGCAGCGGGGCAGGAAGCATCATCACACAACATGTGGAGCCTCCTCTGATGTGCAGAGATCAAACCTCTTTAAAGACACGTTCATGCTTTATTATGACATCATGCTCTACAGGGTACAGTGTAGAACTCTCTGCATTCATCAGGACTCAGAACTAATGAGAGATTTACTGACTGCTGATCCTAGTAACTGAAGAAGCTCTGATGGATTGTTTAGTCTAACACAATCTGATGATTAGGAGTCTTGGTGTGGTGTGACTCGTCTAATCTGAGCCTTTACCCTCTTCGTGTTACTGAGGGATGATCTCTTCTTGCTCCCAGGCAGAGTTGGGTTGTTGTAATGAACTCAAAGACTTCTTCTCCTCTGACTCCTTCGCAGGGATTGAATAAACATTTTCCTCTCCCGTAGACCAAACCCATCTTCCTCTGCTACGTGACTGAGCTCAGGGAGGGAAGCTCAGCCTGGCTTAGGGGGCGAAGGGGGGCGTGGCTTCACTCAGCAGATGGGCTGGTACAGATGCCTCTCATACGCAGCCAAGAAGGCCGAGACCTACAGATCAAATCATGAGAAAGGAGGGTTTCCTGCCTCCAGGGGAAAGAGCCGATGCCACCGCCGTGAAAACTACAACTCATCCGTCTCTCTGCACGCTGCTATTTCCTCCCATAGATCACCACATTAATCACTCCGCTCAGAGGGAGAGGAGGAGGAGGAGGAGGAGGCCTGGATCCTCTGAAGGGACGTCAAATTAAAGCTGAAATCATGGAACATAGTGATGAATGGAGATGTAGCGCTGTGACCTTGTCGGGATCGTCTGTAGTGTAAAGACTCGGAGCCAAACCACGGCGAGGACGCTTAGAATGTGTAAATAAGAAGGGAGTTTGATCCAGAATAGAGTTTAAACAGTCAGGAGACAAAGATCTGCTCTGACAAAGATCTCTGCAGCTCAAGTCTGCGTTCAAGGACTGATTGACCCTCAGATAAGTACAGGAGAACAAACTCTCCTCTCCCCGTCACACACACCGACCCCGAGTCTGTGTGAGATAAACACCGTCCCTGCTAACCTCCGCCCACTGTGTCTACACAACATCTCACACACGACACAAGAGACTCCGCTTGTTGCCCTCACTGGCCCGTGTTTTAGTTTCCTCGTCCTCCGTTTCCTTTCCCCTTCCTGTCCCGTATCCTATTTCACTTCCTGTCCAGTTGTCAGGGGTTCTTACAGACAGAATGGGTCTTAGCCTGCAGGAGAGTGTGGTAAGAAGAGGTTCTGGGTATGGGTTCACTCTGGGGATGGAGCCTTTCCTGCCTGACTCGTATGATGAAGGTGCACCAGATGGAGAAGTCATTAGCGGGATGAAGAGGGGGGCCCCACGTCTTCGCAGAGGAAACTCCAAAAAAGCTTTCTCTCTACACAATTCCTAATAAAACCTCATTCCCCACATTATGGCTGCCAACATGTGTGGAATGAAAGTGCTGGAGCTAAAGGTACAAGCGGTTCAGTGTTCCTCAGTGGAAAACATTACAGCTGTCATGCTACGTCAAATTAGCAACCGGAGCCGGGGGAGGAGAGCGCGGATCTGTGCAGGACGCAGGGCCCGGCACCGTCAGGGACCGGAGCCGTGTTTAGACCTGACCATGATTAGGGTTGTGTTAAAAACAACATGTCCTTGTCAGTGTGTTGTGAGTCTGTCAGTGTGAAAGCCTCTGA
>NW_027466938.1:65000-160000 GCF_046128005.1 Genypterus blacodes | reverse complement strand
GTCTGAGTCTGATTCTGGCCTCCAGGCTTCTGTTATCAACACAATCTAGACTCCTTGAAAGAGTCTCTTTGAGTAGCTATAATGATGATCCACACGTTTGTCTGCCTCACATGTTTCATTACATGTGAGGCAGATTCTAACATGGTAACACAATGTTCAATGTTCAATTTAAGGACTTGAACATAAGCAAGATTATAATTTGTACCACCGTTCCACCCCGATGACAGGAGAGGAATTTACACTAATGGTTTGTCTTAAGAAACAGTGATTGCACCTTTTCTCCCAAAGCTACAGATCCCTGATCCTCACCTGGGCCACGCCCCTCCTTCCCGTCAGGAGCCGGTGGAACTTCATGCTTTACACTCCATCACAGTCTATGTTGATAAATGGGAGACAGGATGTTGAAGCGGCAAACAACGCAACCCATAAACCCGGGAATTTTGGTTTGAAATGGGATGGAATGATTCTGTGCAGCTGAGATGTTGAGACAGACCAGAGTTCCCTCAGAATGTAAACAAACAGAGCAGAGACACCACAGTCAATATGACACAGACGGAAACTGAACTCTGGGTGTCAATCTGTGTTTACCGTCCAGCTGACACACACACACACACACACACACACACAGTTACTCCACTGACCACCAAAGACAATTGAGCTTTTTTCTGCCGTTCTATTTTAACTTGTTGTTCACTTTGGAAGCGTCTCTCACCTCCTCTTTCATTTCAACAATGTTGGGAGACAAAGCGCCCAAAGAGAAGAATCTGAGCTTAAAGGTCAGAGGTCAGCGACACGTGCGTGCAAAAGGCCCCGTGTGTCTCCTCCCTCCTCGCTCGCTCCCTCCTCGCTCACTCTTTGGGTATTTCCTCTGTGGTCGTCTGGTTGTGCTGAGGTTATCATCACCTGCTCTACACTATGGGAACGCTATGGGAGCGCTATGCGGTGTTCCCAAAGCCCCTCATCATCCCAAACCACAAAACCCCCGGCGACATGTCGTCATGGCTACCTTTACACCCCAGAGTGAGTCAGTGGAACACCACTTCCAGATGATAAGTGTGTGTTTTACATGGAGGTGCCCCCCCCCCCCCCCCCCTCTGTTAGGGAACGGAAAAGCTGAGTGGGACTTTTCTGTTCCCAGTCACTAACCCAGCTGGAGGCGGGACTCCAGACGTCTGGACCGCCGCTCCAGCTCGGGAGAAGTCGTGCATGTGGTCCCACAATGCAGCTTCACATTTCAAAGTCCTTAAACTCATAACACACATCTGACACCACACACTCACTCCCTGCATGGACGGTTTATAAAGACTGGAACAAACATTACAACAACACTGACGGCCCTTTGGATAAGCTGTCAGTCCATGTTCTGAGGTTACATGGAGAAGACAGACATTCTATACTAGCCTTTAAACAAGCCAAAGAATGAGAGGAGTGAGCCAGAGAGAGAGAGGGAGAGAGAGAGACAGCGAGGGGGGAAGAGAAGGAGGCGGGGCAGAGAGAGAGAGAGAGAGAGAGAGAGGGAGAGGGAGGGAGAGGGAGAGAGAGGGAGAGAGAGTGAGAGGCAGAGGCTGAGAGAGAGAGAGAGAGAGAGGGAGAGAGAGAGAGGGAGGCAGAGAGAGAGAGAGAGAGGCAGAGGCTGAGAGAGCGAGAGAGATAGAGAGAGAGAGAGAGAGAGAGAAAGAGAGAGAGAGGGAGAGAGGGAGAGAGAGAGAGAGAGAGAGAGAGAGAGAGAGAGAGAGAGAGGGAGGCAGAGGCAGAGGCAGAGAGAGTGAGTTCTTTCCTGCAGCTCTCTCATACCATTGGAATGTGAGTTTGTGAGGCCTGCACAGTGAGGAGGAGGAAGAGGAAGATAGCGTTCTCTTGGTGGCCGTTGGCTTTAGGGCTTATTGGCCCGGACCAGAGAACGAAGCACAGCAGGGCCTTTAAGAGTCCAACCAGACAACACTGACAGTTACGAGTTCAGCGCCTCACAATTACCACTTTAACCTCACTCTCACTCTCTCTGTCACACTCTCACTCACTGCTGGCTGTTTGCTGAGAGCTATCATTAAAACTTAAAGTCATAAAGCTTTATTGACTTTAAGTTTAGGCCTGATGCCGTACGAACTGTGTATTTAAACACCAACTATTAACTCATTTACCTGCTAAATGAACGTTTTCTCCCTCCCTCCCTCCCTAACACACACACACACACACACACACACACACACACACACACACACACACACACACACACACACACACACACACACACACACACAGGCTGAGGTCTGCATGAATAATGGGAGGAGAACTTTAAAGACAGAATGTCAAGAGACGTGTCAACAACTGCACATTATGTGGTGTTTGTACAAAGAGACTCAAACCAAAGCCCAGCTGTCACCGTGCCAACTGACAAGGTGTCAAACAAATGTTCCTCTGTCCAGCAGTGACAGAAGAGTCTGAGGAAGCACGCGTCCTCCTGTTAGCTCCTCTGAGAGCGCTGCACCTTCATGGATCTGCGCTGTGTTCATGGCTTACCTCCACATGATTGGGCAGGGAGCTGACAAACTTAAACCCAGGGATCCTCTTCTCACTGCAGACCACGCCCACGTCCTCGCTGTGTTTGCAGTCAGACACGCCGATCCCGTTGGAGGGACACTGAGCTAGCGTCTTCTCTTTGCCGGTGCAGTGGAGATTGTCAAACCAGATGGGTCCTAAGAAAACAAAAAGAGGTGCTGAGTCACTGCGGAGGAATCAGAGCTTCCATGAGGAGGACATCTTTCCCTTCTAATGGGAGAACCTGGCCAATATGTCCACTCAACGTTAACCATCAGGTAGTTTGACATTAGTTTATGATGGGAGGAGTCTTAACATGAAGGATCCTCATCTAGGCTTGGCTGGACCTACCTTCCCCTTTCCCATATTTAGACGATGGAGACCAGGACACGGCCTCCAGGTAGCCCAGCTCCCTGCAGACCACCTGGGCAGCATGGATGGAGAAGTCGTCATCGCAGACGGTGCCCCACTCGTTGTTGTAGAAAACCTCCACCCGGCCCTCGTTGTGTTTACGCTTGTCCCCCGCCAGGCGAAGCTGGATCCTGGGAGTGTCTGGCGCCAGCTGCGGGGCGGTGTACTGCTCCTGCTGTGGCTCCAGGAAGCCCGGCGGTAAACCGAGGTGCTCGTACTGGGCCAGGACCAGCTCCAGGAGCACTAAGAGCACGGCTGAGCAGCTGAGCAGGGGGCGAGGGGCCAGCATTCTGGGCCGACCTGGAGAGGGAACAATGAGGAGAGCGCTCATTAAAATTCCTGTTTGAACTCTCACATGTTGCCGAGTGCAGGAAAATTATACAGAAGATGAACGCTCCTCCGAAGCTCCTGTGGCTCCTGGGAAGTTAAAGCAGCTCTGCAAAACCTTTTGATTATCTCAATGCTGGCAACACCTTCAGTAGTAAGAGGCCAGAGTCTTCATATTGTGCAATCATAAGAGTCTGCAGCTTGGGAGAACTCTTCTTCAACTTCAGAATACTTCGAAACTAGAGATCAGCAGTGCCTCTTTGTTTAGAAATGATCCAAACCTCTCAATCAAGTTTGATCAGTCAAGACATCCTCAACTTGAAAGTTTTGAACTCCAGACACCTGCAGAGTGATGCAACGCCAAACTCCTCACAGGGAAGTGCTGTCATAGCTTAAATCCTTTTCTCACTCTTTAGCTATAGGATGTGTGGCGTGTTTGTCTGTTTGTCCAGAGTTGCAGCAAGCATCATTCCTACAATCGCCTCCAAACTTGCCAAGAACAGTTTGGGGTCAGGGGTCAGGGGTCTAGCTTTTACATACAGGGTCAACATTTCATTTCATTCACATACAGAACATGTCAACACTCTCTCCATCCAGATCTTATTTGAGAACACACGTCTGACTATCGCCTCCAAACCTGCCATGAGTTCAGAGTTCCTACGACTGCAAAGGGAACGATCTGTGACTGTGAGGAGAGACAACAGAGAGAGAAGGAAGAGGAGCGAGTGAATGACGTCACCTCAGCTTTAATATTCATGTTTCCTACAGCGGAACCACCTGAGGCCACATGGAGGCAAACACGTTTTAAACTAAACCACTTCATAAACGAAGTCCACTCCAGTCACACAGAGCCGTGTGGTTTGTGTGTCGTATATAAACATTCTGCTGAAGGCTCATTATCTGTGTAATAACAATACATGACATCATCTCATCTCATTTTGCTGACCAGGTCACAGCTAAAAGCTCAGGTTCTCATATGAATCTAGGACTGAATCACAGCTTTATCTGTTCCACATTCACATTATAATTCTAATCTAAAAAGGTTGTGTGTTCTTTTAAAGTTGGCTCTCACACAGGGAACCTTTAAGCAGCACTTTGTCTGCAACATACACACAACACAAGGTTTATTAAGTAACTTCCTCTTATTATACAGCTACTTAACAATTAAACACACATTTTAACACCGTATATCAATTCTCAATGATTGTATTTAGTAATTGCAAGCTTCTGCTGCTTAGCAACTGCAGCAGTGTCAGCTGTGTTTGATCTACTGGTCCTGATAAACAGCCAGGCAGCACCTCCTCTTAGAAGAATGAATAAATCCCAAATCCCAGTGAAACGCTGACAGAAGCTGGAGACCTGACACCAAGTTCATTAAACCAAAAGCTCTTCCTGTTGTGTGATGTGACAGAAAGCTAAGGGTTTCTCCCTCCAACTGCAGGGTTTCTGCTTCGCTCCTCGCTGTAACGTGGCAGTTGTTGCACAAGTTACAGATCGACATTACAAAGTGAACAGATGGAATGAAGCCCACAGCCGCCGGGTCTGCCTGCAATGTGTAGGCGATGCTATCATCAGATAAATATGGTCAAGAAAAAACAAGTTCAGCTCAGGCAAAGATCGTAAAGACTCACTTGTAAACACCACTTCTTTCCAGACTAACACTTAACACACACACACTCCTGCCTCAGCAATGAAACGATCACTTCACCGATTCCTGAGACGAGAGAGAGACGACAATCTGAAGATGCAGCGTCTTCACATCACAAACAGGCAGGAAGTTCTCTCTCTCTCTCTCTCTCTCTCTCTCTCTCTCTCTCTCTCTCTCTCTCTCTCTCTCCTTTGCTTCAAACAAAAACAACTTGACAATGACTTCACTAATCGCTGGTTGGAATTTGAAACGCCTGGTGCCTTTGCAGAGAGCTTGGCAGATGTTTGAGGACAGATGATGTTACAGCATAACAGAGACGCTGGAGTATAAAGGCTTTAGAATACAAGGAAGGTCAGGAATGAACACAACTAACCAAGATATGGTCTGTCCTGTGTCCTGGTTGAACGTGTCCACAGGTCCAAATGTCAGTTTATAGAAATGTCAGCTGTTTTCTTGTGGCACTCATCATAAAGTTTCACTTATAACGTGTAAATAAAAGAGTTACATGCAGCAAAGGCTTGATCAGATACTAAAGACTCCTTCAGACATGTAAGCACTCTCTAATCTGCACTATCCTCTCTCATAGTGTATATAAACAACAACGCCTTCAAATAATACGTATTTAAACTTTGTAAGAGCTGAAATAAAAGTTTGAATCCGCTATTAAGCTTACAAGACAACTTTACAAATCAGCTGATTTACTTAAGTACTTAGAGGGAGGTCATAAACTGTTACGGTTTCAATATAAAGTCATTTCGGAATCTTTTTCTGTAATAATTCGGGGTGAATCCATGGTAAATCCAGCTGCGGATGACTTCTACTTACTTGACTTCTGCCCACGGAGGATCTGAAGCAGAATGTGGTCCTGCAGGCTGCAGCAACAGGCTGGAGAGAGAGTCCGGTGTGTGTGTGTATGTGTGTGAGTGTGTGTCGAGTCAGCTGCGTCTCCCCGGGTTCACTTTCACCCTCACACACATTTCACGGACGCTTTGAAGCGCAGTTCCCGTGGACCCTCCCACTGACGCCCACCTTTACTTCTCCGATGGCCCCGGACGTGGAAATAGCGGATGATCCCGACAGTGATGATCATGATTTGTTGCTGCTTTCAAGCGCCGTAGGGAATATTCCATTCAAATCGGTGAAAGTTGAGTTATTATAATAATAATAACTACAAGAGGTTTCAAAAGCGCAGAGGTAAATATTACTATTTCACCCCTGTAATTCGTAAAATCAAATAAAAATTAAAAACCGATTTTAAGGGAAAACAAGAGCGCACAGTGGGAAGTTTCATTATCAACATTCATTCGGATTAAGGTCAAAATTTGCATTTAATGGATTATAATGTGAACGTTTCCATATACTATATTTATACATTAATTCAATTCTTTGTGACAATGGCATCAAGCGCTGAAAAGATGTGTTATTGTTACATGTAAAAGGTTTGAGAAGTTCAATAATGTGGGTAAAACGCTTTCTACATAGATCTTGGCAAATTCGATTCTTGATAGTACCTGAACGCAACACTGAAAACTCTGCTCTGGATTGGTCATTCTCCTTTCAATGAACACAAAATAGATTTCAACGTTAGTAAAAACATTTTTTGATTTTAAAAACATTTGATTTACATGTTGTTGTACAGATAAACAGGCTTCATAACATTTATAATACAAGACGAAATAAACTTCAAACTAGTTTCAACTCGACTTTGCTGCCACCCTGTGGGCGTTTTCTTTACATTTTGTTAGAATATGTGTCCAATATAAAGATGATTACATTCATGACAGAACCCGTAAATTGTCGGATCACAAATAGAATAAGATAAAGAATAAATAATTGACAAAATAAGCAGATAGAATTCTTCCCATGAATATCACTATGATTCAGTGTGTGTGTGTGTGTGTGTGTGTGTGTGGCTGAAGATGTGTGAAGTACAGTAGATCATTACATTACATTACATTACGATCATTTGGCAGACGCTTTTGGTGCCTTGCTCAGGGGCACCTCGGCAGGGGCTCGAACCAGCAACCTTCCGGTTCCCAAGCGGAAGCTCTACCCACTGAGCTACTGCCTCCCAGATCAGGGCTGCAGAAGTTAAAAGCTGCTGGAAATATTCAGTTGCAAAGCGTTTGAAAGCACAACATTCATATCTGTGGAAGTTTCTACCACAGAGACCTTTTAAGTGCTTTCAAACACGGGAAGGGATGAAAAACCTAGACAGCTGCTTTCAGACGTCAAGCTATAGATTCCCTGTCTGTTTGGGTGCCGTTTCACTTCCTGTATCTGTGGCACTTTCAAAGGCTAAGGAAGGCTTTGGTTTGGTTTGTGGCTTCAGCTGTTCTTCTGAGAGACGGTGTAAACGTTTGAGTGTCAGCGACTGTCAGGTTTCTCACCTTGATATAGTTTTCAGGTTGTGTGAAGTTTGACATCGTGCAATCAATCTACATTATTCAACTCATTTGCATATCTAGGCTTGTTGCTGGGCCACCAAACTTATTCAATCATGCAAAGATGAGCCGTCCAGCTGCACTGATAATGATCTGTGTTGCATGGACTTGCATGAACAAACATCCCAGGGTTCATTGTATTTATGGCAGGGGTGTCAAACTCAGGCCCGCGGGCCCAATGTGGCCCGCAGTGTAATTATATTTGGCCCGAGAGATAATGTCAAATGTCTATTAGAGCTAGCCCGCTGGTATAAAGCGCATGCACCGCTAATACTACACATCCCAGAATGCTCTGCGAGTGCGTTCTGTGTGACATCACGAGCCATCTGGATGTGCTCAACCTGCAGCTTCAGGGGCGGGGCCGTGTCATCACACACGCATGTACGCTGAGGTGAGGGCTCTTCAAACTAAGTTGTTCCTGTGGGAGAGAAGGACGCTGCAAGGAAACTTGGGCCATTTTCCGTGCAGCCAAACCATGAAGGAACAGATCTCTACCTCCGTGTTGCCAAGTGCACAGTTTGCTGAAAAACTCTACGTACTCAGCGCCGAGTTTACCCGGCGATTTGCCGACTTTGAAGCCCAGAAATGTAGGTGTGGAGTGATTAGTAATCCGTTTGCATTTGACGTGGAACGCGCATCAACCAACCTCCAAATGGAGCTGATTGAACTCCAGTGTAGTAACACACACGCTCAAGTCAAACTATGACTCTGTTTACTCGTTTCTTCCCAGACACAATTCCCCAACAACTCCGTCCCCAAGCTGCTCAAACGCTCTCTATGTTGGGCAGCACAGATCTCTGTGCATCAGAGTAAATCAGAGTTTAGCAAACTGAGCTTTTCTTTATGCACTTTAGTCTCGCCTGACCTAGAATAGTTGAATTGTTGGATTTTCATTGAGGGCAATTATTATTTGATTTGGGTTGTTCTGTTGTTCTGTGAAAAAAAGGTTTCCATTGAAAATGAACTTGAAAGGTTACAGAAAATTTCATTTTAATTATTTAGATAAAAGTAAGAAACGAATGCCACTTATGGCTCTTATTTGAAAATCTATTTCTCATTTGGTTATAATATTAAGCTGTGCTTGTTCCAGTGAGTGGACCTTTTGTTTTTCCTGTGCTCCTGGATTCTGTTTTTGGGATCCACTCACTCTCGCTTCGTCAAGCGTTCCGTGTTCAGCGTCTCCAGCAGCAGCGCCCAGCTTCATCCTGGTTTGTGTTTGTTAACCACCTGATTCCATGTACTGGTGTCTGTTCCACATAACTGGGTCCAACCTTCAAATAACTTGATCGCCTGCCAATCATAACAATATCTAACAATTCGCCATAAATAATAAACCGAGACTTTACAGAGCAACCTGGGGGTTAAGAGAAGAGCAATAAGGTGGAAACATAACACAACAGTCAGACATGAAGAACGCTCAGATCTCTAGGCTTGGTCTCAACTCCCCAGCTAGGTTTCTAGGCTGCTGCTTCTCACACCAGACTTCTTATTCCTATCACACTTTGACCACAAAGCATCGGTACATGGAGAGAAGGAGAACATGAGTAAATCAGATATGTGACAGAGATGGAGATCAAAGCCACGTGCCGCTTTCCTACAGAGCTTAAATGCATCTAAAGTCCAGATGGAGGAAGATTCCACCACAGAGAACACACACAGACACACAGAGAGAGAGAGAGAGAGAGAGAGAGAGAGAGAGAGAGAGAGAGAGAGAGAGAGAGAGAGAGAGAGAGAGAGAGAGAGAGAGAGAATCACTGGAGGTAATGAGAGAGGAACAGAGGAGGTTTGATATTTACTGTAGCCTTCTTTAGCCCCGCCTACTTGTACCATTTCCACTATTTCACTTTTGTTATGTAGTCAGCAGCAAAGGGCTTGAGAATCATCTACAACTAAAACTCAGTGCAGCATTTCACACTTTTAAACTCCCCTCTGTGCTTATATGTGTGAGTGAAACAGCATGGATTAAAGGGTTAAACATGATTGGAAAGCTCTGGTTTTGTTTATTAGATTACAGATACAGTCTTACATGAACAGAGCTCTGCACTCAAACCTGAAAGTCAAACATGTTTTCAGATTTGATACCAAACATGAAAACAGCTGACATGACCTCATCCCAACTTTATTATTGTTTTTGTTCCAAAGATCAAAGACAGAATTCAGTCCATTCATAAACCACAACCCAACATTTGTGATATTTACAGAGATCAATCAAACCTTTTGATTGATCACACTTACATGCAAAGACTTTACTCAAAGCTTCTGATTGATTGATTGATGAACAGTAATCACAGTTCTTAGATCAGTGTGAGTAAATTGTTGCGTTACAGCAGGAAGAAGCAACCAGAAACAAATATAATGTCATCAGAATGTGAAGAAAAGACAAAGTAAAGAGGGAAGATCAGCTGATCCTTTGTACTTTAGTTCCCTTAAACTACAGAAACGTTTCATGTAAACTCCTGCAGGTTAGGCAGAGTGACTGACAGCTGAGATGATCAGAGGGGCGGAGTCTGTACAAAATAAAAGATGCCCAGGACTGAAGTATGGGAGGAGCTTATGAGTGAAGGAGCAGCCAGTGAAGGAGAAGATCAGAGCTGCAGCATCCACGTCATAGAAGGAGACCAGACCCTCCTCATAGTCCACAAACACGCCCACCTTCTCTGGCTTTGACTTCAGACTCAGAGGGACATGAGGGTCATCATAAGCTTCGTACTCATCTACATTCTCCAACACAACAGCCCAGTAACCTTCCTGAGGGCTCAGTGTGAAGGCTCCCTTCCTCTTGCTCGTCTCTCTGGTCACTCCTAAATCCCACTCTGTCTTTCCTTTGACCTGAACCTCAAAGTAAAATCTTCCAGAGGAGAAACTCTGCTTTGTTAAAACACTAACATATCTATCAAATCTCTGTGGTTTGTCTGGGAGATTCTTCCTCACATCACCACGGTGAACTTGTTTCTCATCATCAGACAGGATGAGTAGAGGATGAGCTGTATCAGGATCCAGAGTCACGTCCACTGCAAACTGCTGGATCCTCCTCAGCTCCACCTTCTTCAGCAGCTTCTTCACCTCCTTACTGATGGTCTCCTCCAGCTGAGCCACAGCTTTCACCACACTCCCCTCATGTGACCTTTGATGGACTCTGACCTGTGTCCAGTCCTTGGTGGGAGGAGCAGAGCTGATGGATGAGAAGCTCTGGAGGAGGTGGAGGTGATCTTCAGAGAGTAGGAGCTTCTCCACATCAGCAGTTCTCTCTCTCTGTCCAGAGAGTTCCTGCTGCAGCTCCTTGATGAGGTCTTCAGTCTGTTTCTCTGTGCTCCTCTGCTTCTCCTCCATGGTCTTCCTGAAGTCGGCCTGGATTTTCTCCACAAGCTGCTTCAGAGCGGTGAAGACCTGATCTCCAACTGCTCTCTCTCTGTCTGCAGCTTCCCTGCTGAGCTTTGCTGACTGTTTCATCTCCTGGACCTTCAGTAGTGTCAGCTGGATCTTCTGCTGAAGTTCAGCCACCATCTTCTCCAGCTCAGACTTCTTTCCTTCATATTCTTCTTCCAGAGGAAGAAACTCATGGTTCTTGTGGTCTAAAACAGGACAGAGTGAGCACACACAGGTCTGGTCGGTCTTGCAGAAGAGCTCCAGAGGTTTCTTGTGCTTCTTACACATCCTGTCCTCCAGGTTGTCCACAGGATGGATTAGCTGGTGTGATCTCAGGCGTGCTGCTGTCAGATGAGGCTCCAGATGAGTCTCACAGTAGGAGGCCTCACACTTCAGGCAGGACTTGATGGCCTTTAGTTTGGTTCCAGTGCAGAAGTCACACTGAACTTCTCCTGGTTTGGCAGCTGGTCCCTCTGATCTTCTGCTGGCTTCCTTTTGAGTCGACTGTCTGAACTCAGCGGCCATCTGAGATATGAACGTGTTGATCTTCATCTCAGGTCTTGTGCAGAACCTCTCGTTACACAGAGGACACACACACAGGACGTTACTGTCCCAGTGTTGAGTGATGCAGCTTTTGCAGAAGTTGTGTCCACATGGTGTGGAGACTGGATCAGTGAAGACCTCCAGACAGATGGAGCACAGGAACTGATCTTCAGACCGCAGACAGCTGGCAGCAGACATGTCTACAAACTGAGAACAGACAAGAACATGAGTGAAAACATCTCTGGAGACACAAACACTGATTGTTGAGCAGGATGAAGAGTCTGGAAGTCTTAAAGCTCCTGAAGTTCATGTCAGAGTGAAACAGGAGAGACGACTTTGTTCTTGATGGATATTATGAGCAGACTGGGGTTTGTCCTGAGGGGGCGCTCAAGGAAACGTCATGAAAAGACTTCAGGCTCAGCTTCAGGCTCAGCTTCATGAGGATTGATTGTGTATTGATCAGGACATGAAGCTTTTGTCCCTTTAGTTCTATTCAGACTGTTTAACTTTAAAGTTTCCCTTTTCACTCTGGAGCTGAACTTTCCCTTTTAATGAGGTCACCATGACTACAGGCTGCACTCACTTCACTTCCTGTTGCCGTGGGTGCGGCTCAGTGCTGAGACTCACTAACACAGATAAACACACACTTCCTGACGCTCTTTTCTTGCTCTGACGGTAAAAACTGCCGTGTGTTTACAAACACCAACGTGTGTGAACCAGAGCCAAGCCTTTAAGACTGAAGCAGTGAAGTGAGACGTGTGAGAGCAGCTCAGCCTGGACCTCATGCTGCTGCTGAAACTGACAAGATTCTGTCTGCACTCACCTGAGTTTGGCTGAGACGCTGCAGAGACGCTGCAGAGACAAACTTGGACAAACTTCTGATCCTCTGGCTTCTCTTCTGCTTCAGTCGAGGCTCTGCTGGACTCTGACTGACTGACTTTCGTTTCAGGAATATGACATTGCAGCTTCTGCTTCCTCCTCTGGTGTTGCTCCTCCTCCTCCTCCTCCTCCTCCTCTTCCTGTAGCTGTTGTTGCTCCTCCTCCTCCTCCTGTAGCTGTTGTTGCTCCTCCTCCTCCTCCTCCTCCTCCTGTAGCTGTTGTTGCTGCTTCTCTTCCTCCTGCAGGTTTGGAGGAAGGTTCTTCCTTTTTACAGACTTACACACGATGCAAAGTTTCTGGATTGTTTGTGTGTGAAATGATCGTTCTCTCTAACTGTTGCTCACTTTTGAAATGAGGCCACTCAAGTGTGTAGTTTTGAAAGTTTACTAAACAATCTGCAGGATCTGTAAGACATTGAACCTCAGCTCACTGTCTTAAGATAAGAGATAAGATAAGATAATCATTTATTCGTCCCTCAACGGGGGAATCCACATGTTACAGCAGCAAAGTCTAAAGTGCAAAGCAATAAAGAGCATTAAGATAAATCATCATATATCTGGAGAGAAGTGAAAACATGTACAACTGTAGTCCATTTTTCAAGAAATATGAAGTCTGGCCCGCGACTTAGTCCCAGTTTGTTATTTTGGCCCAGTGTGTGTTTGAGTTTGACGCCCCTAATTTCTGGCTTCACCTTTGTACCGATCAACTACATAAAGTCAGGAATCACTCTGGTTCACCTGCTGCACAAACATTATGTGTTTTTCATTACTCTGTGTATACTTAAAGGTTTGCTGAGTTTCTTCCCGCACTTCCCTGACTGGATGGAAGCTGGATGGCCTACAAACGAGCCTTCAACTTGCATCCTGTCTTCGCCTCTTGTCCTCTTATGAATAACCTGAATATGGAGGACATTATCAAAGAAAACAATCATGGAGCTTCTAAATTAAGTTTCCATGCATCATCCCCTCTGTCTGCAGGACTCCAGCTGGGATAAAAAGATTGGATACCTTCTTCAAGGTTGTCTCAGATGTCTCCCATAATAATACCAGACGTCTTGCTGGCTCTACCTTCATCCCTGTCCCCTGGATGTTGGTGTCCTGTCTACTACAGTCTGTCTAACCCCCACCTGGGTTTTCCAATACTTTTATACAACTGTGAGACAGAGAACTTTCTTTGAGTGTGAAGGTCAACAAACGTAGGCGTATCTAGACGACCTGAGGTGGAACATAACTACAACTACCAAGGGAGGGAAACAGTCAGCTCCCACATGAGGCTACCTGACCCGGCTAGGACAGAGATGTACCGTCAGGCCAAGATTACTGCCGTCTTCTCCCTAAAATAATCCTCAAGCAAGCGTTCCATATAAATCCCCAGACTGAGAGAGAGAAAGAGAGATCCCTGCACATGATGAACGAGAGAACTTACCCACACTGCTCTCTGCTTCAGCCTTGCAGCTCCCAGACTCCCTCACTGAACGAGACGAGTTTGCTCAGACACTCACATTGTCTGCTTTGATCACAGTTTGGGGGATAAAAGGCAGCGTCATGCCTCCTTAGAAGAATCCTCAACCAGTCTGACTTCTAACAATGTCCCAAAAGTGATGAGAGGCACTTTAAGGTGGACTTCAGATGATTTATTTATCAAATGCATTTTTAACTTGATGGATCTACAACATGCCTGCAAGAAACACTTTGAGTCACAGAACGACTGAACGTGTTCTATCTGCAACTGCTCTTTAGAGGAGGAGGAAGAGGAAGAGGAACAGAATAGAATCGTTACAAACTAGGAACACATTTGGATTTCTAGATGTGTCTTCATTCACAGCTCTGACAAGTTCAACCATAAATAACTCTAAAGCTTTAATCAACATGCTGAAGTTCACACAACCTATACTTTGTAATCTGGCATTCATTCATCTTTAGGAACTATAGTAGCTTCCTGTGTATTGTTTGTTGAGGCTCGGACAGAAGAATGACTGACACACACTTTATTCTTTGGCTATTCTTCTCTTTTAAATATATCTAATACATATTTTCAACTATAATAGACATAGATTTTTATTTTCCTATCCACACACAATCTTCTACATTCAAAAACTGATCTGTGGCCCTGAGTTTGTTTGCATAGACGAGAGAAACAATGAGCAGAAGTTCCCTTCATTCATGTTCTTCTTGGAGAAGCGGCTGTGGAAGAGAGAACAAACAGATCAGGTTCCATTCCTCATTTTAAATAATAATCATCTATTTTCTCACATGTTGTCTCAGATGCAGTGGTTCTCACCCTGTAGGCCAGGTCCCCAGGCCTGGACTCAGGTCTCTGCCAATCCTGATTCAACAAAATCATGAGGACAACCATGCCGAAGGCCACAATCAGAACTCCCAGGGAATTCCCCATCAGAGCCTCAGGTGGAAGCTCAGAGTACGGCTGGGATGTATTGGATTTATGCCTTTGGGAAAATACATTTGTAATTGTTTCAAACTTGGTTATCAATGAAAGGGTTAATCAAAAGGTAAACTCCACTCACAGGACGAAGAAGAGCTTCTCATTGATCCCAGAGATGCAGGCAGCGACGCTGAGGGTCAGAATGCTGACCCCCATCCAGACGTGGACGGGCTTCAGGAGTTTCCTCAGCTCCATGGGGGAGCAGGGCAGGAGGAAGCCGAGCAGACCCACCAGCCACTGGAGAGGGAGACACACACAGACACACACACCACCACCTCCTGTCAGGTACAGGACGCACATTTTAAAGAGCTGCATGTCTTAACACACACACTTAACGGGCACACCTGCACAGCGAAGAGAGCTGTAGCTGTGATTCCAATCCAGCTGTGTAAGGAGTAGAGATTGGCAGTGCCTTCAGCGTTGTGGACCTGAAACACAGCACACAGACCCACAACAGAGAGGACCAGGGCCAGCAGCATCACTCCAGCATGCAGCAGCTTCCAGGGGAGCTTCCCTCCCCCCCAGGTCAGAGGGACACGGTACAACACAGCTCCTGTTACAGACACACACCAACAAAGAAGATGTTTAACTACACACATACTGTACATACAACCACTGTGGGTATTGCTGTCAGACGCCTTCATGTAATGATGTCATGCTTTGTTGTATGGATGTTTTACGCACTGAAGCGATTATGTCACCATGACAGAGTGTATTTCCCATAAACAGGTGTGGTAATGAGGTAAGAAGGCAGAGGTGAAGATGTGTGAGAGTTCACTCACCGTTGCCATAGAGAACGATGAGCCCCGTCACCATGAGGACGGGATGCCAGTTGAACTGATGGGAAGAGAGATCCCAGGCGAATCCTCCTCGCCACAAAGTGCTCCACAGACACACACACGTCACGCAGGCCAGGCCCAGGCACACACTCACAAGGTAACATACGTAGAAGCTCAGAGACGTCATCCTGGAGAACTGAAACAGTCAGAACAGAAATCAGAATGAAGGAGGCGTCATGAGTTTAACAGCGTGATAATGAGGGAAGAAACCAAAATGTAGTAGGAATGGATAGAAGTAGAAAGATAGTATGTGTCTGTACTGTGTATTTAATATGAACGCAGAGAGGAAGTAGCCTTAAATAAAATACTGTCACTTATTTACCATTACTGCAGCTTGAGTGGACTTTAAATACAATCAAGATTTGTTTTAAGTAGTAAAAAATAAATAAGTAAACACCACAGACACCACTTCAATCCCGGTGTCTTGGTAAAGTAAAGATTTGAAGGCAGCTACACGCCTCAATGCCTTCAGTCAGTCTGTGCTGAGTGAATGCACCTGAACGCACCTCAGCACAGAACAAATCGGGGAAATACAAACTTCCTTCTGTAATCTTCCACAACTTGCTCTGTCCTAAAGCCACAATAGTTTGATGCACAGCAAAATGGTTAAATCAACACTTATTATTGTTAAACTTTACATTCAAACGCAAACAACAACAATCTATATTAGGTTTAGATGAATCTTAGCTATCCTCATATATAGTTCCTTACCTCGTCCTCAGCTGCTACCACACTGACAAAGCTCACTACAGGTCAACCTTACTCCAATTCCATTTGCAAAGTCATAAAATGGAGCCTGGCTGTGAGTGTGACAGCCTCGTGATTCTCCCGTGGAAACACAACCGCCAATGATACAATATTTGTATATTTATTCTCACTTCGTGTTTCTGTGCCTCAGCCTGCGTCTCACTTCCACATTCATCTGCATGCAGGTGATGGAGGGGAAGAAAGACCGAGGAAGAGGAACAGCTGGGAGATGAAGCTGGAGCCTACAGATAAGATGAAGAAGGGACAGAGTGGGACACATTCATCAGCTTAACTGGAGCAGCAAAGGCGTTCAGCCAAGGAGAAACGCTGAGGAAACACAAACCATGATACATGTGACATTTTACTGCCTTTTATAGTTTAAACAAGCGTCCACACTGTCTCAATACGGAATCCACGGCTAAGTTTAATGGAACGATATGATTTATGATTTAACGACACAAACCCGAGTCAGCAGATACGACAAACCGGAGAAACGGAACATAACTTATTTACCTCTTGTTCACCTTTAATTACGCCGAATTAAACTCTAAGACCTTCCATAAATGCCTGAATTAATTATTTGTTAGGTTAGTTGCTCTTTCTAAACAGGAAACCCGTATATTAGCAGACGTATATTGTCGATTTCACCTTATGTGACATCGTTGTTGACATTGGTGACACATTCACGTCGCCAACGTCAAATAGAACGTTTCGTCTTGTATCCTCATTGACAAAAACTCATCACTCGCAGACACCCCTGACTTATAAAGACGACTGAAGAGTTGTGTCATGGCGAATGTATCAACCTGCGTGACAGGAAAAACGACTTTTAATGTCACCAACCGATGTTTACCTAATCCATTTCCGTGTGCACCGCGAGGCATTGTGGGAGTTGCAGTTGTATGCGTCACTCGCCGTGAACGCCCCTTCAATCAACAATGTACGATTCTGGAAGTGTACTTTTGCAACTCAAGGTCGTGAGAGCGCAGCAGAAGCGCTCTAGGGTGTGTGTGTGTGTGTGTGTGAGTGTGTGTGTGAGTGTGTGACGGTCTGAAGCTCACAGATAGAATAAGATGATAAAACTTTATTGATGACCTCGGGGAAATTAGATCGTTGCAGCACTTCAAGCAGGGGGAGAAAAATAGAATGAAAGCACACAAATGCACCGTTAAAACACGTAATAAAACAATGGAAATAATTGTATAATTCATCAGAAAAGCAATAAAAGTGGAATAGCCTATAAACAATTCTGGGGTTGTTTAAACATCTGAATTACTTTATTTATTTAATGGGATTACGGATACTACCGCAGTGCCCTGGAGCCAGGGTGACAGGCAGGTTTCTGTGATTACAAAGAGTAAGAATGGATCAAATGGAATTTACTGTGAAAGAGCTGGAGGCTGGGGGAGCTGCAGCGTCTCCCTGTCTGTCTGTCTGTGTGTGTCTGTCCTGCTCAGATGTCTTATCTTCCAGCTCCACCTGGAGGCGGTGTTAGTCACTGTTTCATTTGTTATCTGCTATCTGTTCGCCAGGGTTGGAAAAGAAACTAAAAATGCTGTTTTCAGTTCAATGAATATGTAAGATGTGAAGGAAAAATGTTCACATGAAAAAAAGGTATTTATATTTTCATAAAATGACAAATAATTACAATAAACACATCACATTAACTGTAATTTGCTGGCTTTCATGTGTCGCCCTTGAGCTCTCAAAAGCAACAACATTATATGTCTAAGGAATCTATGTGAAAGTTAAAACAAAAGATAAAGGGAATAATTATATTTGATTCCAAAGAAAAATGATCAAATGTTGTTGGTCAGCCTGAATTACTTTCATCTTGGGGTAGTTTGGATGCAATGACAATGAAGGCATTCTATTGTATTCTAAAATGCAGACACACTGAATGAGACATACAGTGTGTGCAGCCATGATCAGTGACTACAGACAAACAGTGAACACCAGGGACGGCATTAGACCCCAAACCTAGTGGACTTTGTCTTAAAATAGCTTTGGTGATTAATGATATCAGAGTCGGAGCACGAAATCTGGTGGCAATATGTTATAAGTGGCCCCATGATATTCTCCTGTTATAATAAATACAGGAATCCAAACTCAGAGCTGCTAGCTGACTGGTAAAAGGACAGAAATCTGTTTTACTAGCAGAGCTATTCTGCTTCTAATGAAATTCTAATGGATTTAGATGTTATTCAAGTCAATACTTATCTTGGTAAGATACATTTTCTAGGTCTTGCTTGGACATAAATTAGCTTGATCTGACTTTATTTTGAAGGTGAAGTAGTCTGATTTTGTAATGGTCTCCAGGTGGCTGTTAAAGTTCAGGGCTGCATATCATTACAACAACATTGTCTCATATGAAACATTCTCAACTGGGCCAGAACAAAGTCAGGAACTCTTAGTCAAAATTCAAAGTTCTGAAAAATGCTCAATCAGGCAGAATGAGGTGCAAAGAATAAGAGTTGATTGCTAAACAGCATAAACTCAACAACAAGCAATGAGGTAGAATTCCGTAACTCAGCCGATATTCCGGTCTAATGGTGATATTTTGTACTTTTCAGCTCTAACCCTCCTGCTGGTACTGACAGCTGATATCTTCTTTATGTTGAAGTTCACTGTGCCTTCATCTCTGCCTACAGAGCAGAATCTCTCCTGACACATCCTTAAATCAAATTATTATCCTGTCTTTCTGAAGCGACTCGTCACAATGCCAAATCTCCAACTGGCTCGTCTGCCTATCTATTCTATTCTTCTTGGGGTGGGAGTGATTGATCACCCTTTCACTTGCTTCCCTTGATGTTTTAGGTAGGCTGTGGTTGCTGCACTAATTGCTTACCCCCTCCCGAGCTGGTTGGTAGGCTGACTACCTAAAATAACAAGTCCCCTGCTCCATGGACTTTGGCTGAACTTCACTTTGAGCCTGCGGCTACTGTACTCAGCACAGTCTGGCCCAACATGAAGTCTGCACACACACATATATAGAAATGAGAAGATGTGTCTCTTTACTGCAGATGGAGAAATACTCTGTTACACTTTAGACGTGATATCTTATCTGTGTCTATATTATTTTATCAGGAAAACCTTCAGAAGACATAAAAACAACACAAGGTGTGCTGAGAGGTTCTTCCAGTCTGACAGCACAACCTTTCACTATTGTATCTACTGTCTCACACAGCCTATAACAACATGGAATGTAACAGAAGTTCTGCCGCCACAGCAGGTGGTGGATTTCCGGTGGACCAAGAGACCCCCGACACCCATCGTGATCCAGGGGGAGGAGGTGGAGAAGAAGAGAAGGAAGGACAGAGCAGGTACTTTAACATCTGCAACAAACTGCTACAGATGTTCTACCAATCTGTGGATGCTAATGCACTCTTCTTTGCTGCCAAGGCCGCTGAGGTCAACGGGTTGAACAAGCAAGTAAGGAAGGCCAGATCCATCGTTGGTCTACAACTAGACAGCCTGGAGTGAACCCCTCTTACCCCCTGTATCAGGAACCAGGGCGGATGAAGAGAGGTTGGAGCCACAGATTCATCTTGCCACTTTGCCATCTTATCTTTTCTTATCTTATCCTGAGTGGTGCACACAAACAATGAGGGCAAACAGGTGATGACAGGGGCAGGATGCTCTGAGGAGGCAGCAGGATTAGAGGATGTCTTCTAGTGCAGGCAGAGAGTTGGCAGTGATATTCTGTGAGGTGTTTATCTCTCTCTGAAGAGCTCTCCTGTCAGCTGTAGAACACCAGTACCACCCTGAGACGCAGTACTGTATGTTAGTACATTTCCATTTGAGTCGGGATAGAACAAAAGCAGCTGCTCAGACATCTTGGCGTTCTTATTTGTCCTCAGGAGGAAGAGCGGTGCCTTCTTCACTACTTATACTCTCACTAATGTTGTTGTAGCATATGGTGCAAGACAAGACTCCTAAAGCAGAGCATGAACACAATTGTAAACTTCCTGTAAAGCTCCAAATGAACCAAACATGCACACACTTAGGAGAGATTTGTAACATCTACATAACAATACAGATGACTGCTTTCTGATAATTAGGAGAAGTCATATTCAGACTGATGTTTTTAAATGCTTCTCTCTGTCCCCACTCGTGTCCTCATGAGGCGGCTGTGTGTGAGAAGCTTCTGGGGATACTGATGGTTGGCAGAGCAGCAAAGTTGAATAATTCCAAGCCCTTTAAAGGGACATCCATGTTGATTTGGAATATTCCCTTTTCTCCTTTGTGGATTCTGTCATGGATTCTGTCATGGATTCTGACCGCTCACGTGGCTTTTTGCCTCAGTGCTTTCTGGAGCCAGAGCAACAGAACTTGTGTTAAGTCTTGGTCTTGAGTCTCTTGTCCCCTGACAGCTTCTCTGACATCTTGTATGAGGCTTGGAAATCTATTCTAAAAGATTTCTTTGAATCACAAAACTTCTTTTTTAATCCAGCATCTTTTGAAAAAAAAATGCTGCCACCTTGTCTTCATCTTTTGTTTGAGTTTCAGCAAAGGCAGTCATAGTTTCATTCATTTTCTTCATCTTCTACACCGTGCTCCGGTCTGATGCCTCCACCATGGTTGCCACAGCTGCAGGTTTAGGGGGGCAGAGAGTTTGACTTTGCTTCGATTCCAGTTCCAGTTTGTTCCATGGAATTTTGAGTTGACCCTTCATTTACATTACATTACGGTCATTTAGCAGACGCTTTTATCCAAAGCGACTTACAATCAGTGTGTTTAACAAAGGTAGATAAAAGAACTTCAGGTCACAAGAAATCGTAAGCGCATTTCCTTCCTAAACCAACAGCTAAGAGCATAACTAGAGCTAGAGTAGAAGTGCAATAAGTTAGGTACTATGATGAATGAAAAAAAAAGGACAAATTAGAAATGAAAGATTAGAAAACAAGAGCATCAGAAGAGCTAGGACAGAGTAGGTGATGTCCTAAGAGGGAGGATCCGGGTAGTGTTTCTTGAAGAGATGGGTCTTCAGCCTGCGGCGAAAGATGGGCAGCGACTCCGCTGTCCTGACATCAGTCGGGAGATCATTCCACCACTGAGGTGCCAGAACAGTGAAAAGCCGTGACCGCGTCGATCGCAAGCAGGGGCCGCTGAGCGCCGGGGCAGCCAGTCGCCTGGAGGCAGCAGAGCGAAGTGGTCGGCCGGGGGTGTAGGGCTTGACCATAGCCTGCAGGTATGAAGGAGCTGTTCCTTTCACTGCCCTGTAGGCTAACACCAGAGTCTTAAACTGGATGCGAGCAGCTACGGGGAGCCAGTGTAGAGAACGGAGAAGGCAAGTTGTGTGGGAGAACTTGGGAAGGTTGAACACCAGACGAGCAGCAGCTTTCTGGACAAGCTGCAGAGGTCTGATGGCGGAAGCCGGGGCACCAGCAAGGAGGGAGTTGCAGTAGTCCAGGCGGGAGATGACAAGAGCCTGGATCAGCACCTGCGCTGCCTTGTCGGTGAGGAAGGGACGAATCCTCCGGATATTGTAGAGGAGGAATCTGCAGGAACGCGTCACCGAAGCGATGTTTGCCGAGAACGACAGTTGGTCATCCAGGGTCACACCCAGATTCCTCGCGGTCCGAGTAGACGTCACCACGGAGTCATCTATGGTGATGGCCAGGTCTCGGTGCGGGCAGCCCTTCCCCGGGAGAAACACCATCTCAGTCTTGTCCAGGTTGAGCTTCAGGTGGTGCCTCGACATCCACCCCGAGATGTCTGCCAGGCAAGCAGCGATGCGCGTCTTCACTTGGGTGTCAGAATCAGCTGGATGTCATCAGCATAGCAGTGGTAGGAGAAGTTATGGGAGTGGATAACAGAACCAAGAGATGTTGTATAGAGGGAGAAAAGAAGAGGGCCCAAGACCGAACCTTGCGGAACCCCAGTGGTGAGCCTACGTGGCTACGAAACAGAACCTCTCAGTGTTACCTGGTAGGAGCGACCTGTCAGCTAGGACGCGAACATGGAGAGGGCAGAGCCAGAGACACCCATTCCCTCCAGGGTAGAGAGAAGGATCTGGTGGTTCACCGTGTCGAATACTGCAAACAGGTCCAGGAGAATCAGGACAGAGGAGAGAGAGTTGCTCTAGCAGCTTGGAGTGACTCGGTCACTGCCAGGAGGGCCGTCTCAGTCGAGTGGCCCACCTTGAAGCTGGACTGGTGGGGGTCCAAAAGGTTGTTCTGGTGGAGGTACAGGGACAGTTGATTGAAGACAGCACGTTCAAGAGTTTTAGACAGGAAGGGTAGAAGGAATACCGGTCTGTAGTTCTTGATGTCTGAAGGGTCAAGAGTTGGTTTCTTTAGAAGCGGAGTGACTCTAGCAGTCTTGAAAGCAGAGGGGAAAGAACCAGAAGCCAGAGACGTGTTGATGACGTGGGTCAGGTAGGGAAGAAGATCCGGTGCAGCAGACTGAAGGAGAGAGGAGGGGACAGGGTCAAGAGAGCAGGTGGTGGGGCGGCTAGATGTGATGAGGTGAAGGACTTCCATAGCAGAGAGGGGAGAAAATTGGGACAGAGAGGGAGGTGGGGAGGGAGAAGGACAGGGTGGTAGAGACAGCACTGCTTGGGGGTGATGGAAGGAAGATCGGATGTCGTTGACCTTCTTGTCGAAGAAGTTGGCGAAATCGTCTGGGAGGAGAGAGGAGGCGGGAGGAGGGGGTGGGTGTTGGAGAAGGGATGAGAAAGTTTGAAAGAGTTTTTTGGGGTTGGAAGCAGAGGTTTGAATTTTCGTGCAGAAGAAGGCAGCTTGAGCAACAGAGAGAGAAGAGGAGAAAGAGGAAAGTAGTGATTGGAAGGCACGAAGGTCCTCCAGGAGTTTGCCATTCCTCCATTTGCGCTCGGCCGCTCTCAAGCTCCGTCTCTGAGTGCGCACCGAGTCCGACAACCAAGGGGGCCAGTGGAGTTGGGCGTGCAGGCCTGGAGATAAGGGGGCAGAGATTGTCCAGAGAGGAGGACAAGGTAGAGAGAAGAAGATCAGTGGCAGTGTCAGGGGATAGAAGAGAAACAGATTCAGGGGCAGGGAGAGTAGAGAGAACAGAAGAGGAGAGATCAGTGGGGATGAGAGAGCGTAGATTGGGACGAGAAGAAATCATGTGGGTGGGGGGAGGTTGGGTGGGAGGGGAGGAGAGGGAGAGAGTGAAGGACATGAAGTAGTGGTCAGAGAGATGTAGAGGAGTGACAGAGAGGTCAGCGCTAGAACAGTGCCTGGTGAAGATGAGGTCCAGTTGGTTGCCAGCCCTGTGGGTAGGAGGAGATGGGGAGAGAGCTAAGTCGAAGGAGACAAGAAGAGAAACAAGAGGGTGAAGTTTCTCAGTCTGGATGTTGAAGTCGCCAAGAAGGATGAGGCCGGAGCCGTCGTCAGGGAAGTGAGAGACAAGAGTGTCGAGCTCCTCTAGGAAGTCCCCGGAAGGGCCTGGTGGGCGATAAACAACAGCAATGGCGAGCTTGACCGGATGAGAGACAGTGACAGCATGAAATTCAAAGGAGGAGGGAGAGAATTGTGACAGGGAACAAAGAGAATATGTCCAGTCTTTGGAAATTAGCAGGCCTCAGCAAGTCTCAGTTTATTATTTATGTCAAACTGTTAGATATTGTTATGATTGGCAGGCGATCAAGTTATTTGAAGGTTGGACCCAGTTATGTGGAACAGACACCAGTACACAACAGTGGTGGAATGATCTCCCAACTGATGTCAGGACAGCGGAGTCGCTGACCATCTTTTGCCGCAGGCTGAAAACCCATCTCTTCAAGAAACACTACCCGGATCCTCCCTCTTAGGACATCACCTACTCTGTCCTAGCTCTTCTGATGCTCTTGTTTTCTAATCTGTCATTTCTAATTTGTCCTTTTTTCTCATTTATCATAGTACTTAACTTATTGCACTTCTACTCTAGCTCTAGTTATGCTCTTAGCTGTTGGTTTTGGAAGGAAATGCGCTCACGATTTCTTGTGACCTGAAGTTCTTTTATCTACCTTTGTTGAACACACTTATTGTAAGTCGCTTTGGATAAAAGCGTCTGCTAAATGACCGTAATGAAATGTAATGTAATGATACCAAACATGAAAACAGCTGACATGACCTCATCCCAACTTTATTATTGTTTTTCTTCCAATGATCAAAGACAGAATTCAGTCCATTCATAAACCACAACCCAACATTTGTGATATTTACAGAGATCAATCAAACCTTTTGATTGATCACACTTACATGCAAAGACTTTAAGCTTCTGATTGATTGATTGATGAACAGTAATCACAGTTCTTAGATCAGTGTGAGTAAATTGTTGTGTTACAGCAGGAAGAAGCAACCAGAAACAAATATGATGTCATCAGAATGTGAAGAAAAGACAAAGTAAAGAGGGAAGATCAGCTGATCCTTTGTACTTTAGTTCCCTTAAACCACAGAAACGTTTCATGTAAACTCCTGCAGGTTAGGCAGAGTGACTGACAGCTGAGATGATCAGAGGGGCGGAGTTTGTACCATTATAATGAAGCCCAGAACTGAAGTATGGGAGGAGCTTATGAGTGAAGGAGCAGCCAGTGAAGGAGAAGATCAGAGCTGCAGCATCCACGTCATAGAAGGAGACCAGACCCTCCTCATAGTCCACAAACACGCCCACCTTCTCTGGCTTTGACTTTAGACTCAGAGAGACAGGAGGGGAATCATGAGCTTTGTACTCATCTACATTCCACAACCCTACAGTCCAGTAACCTTCCTGAGGGCTCGCTGTGATGATTCCCTTCCTCTTGCTTGTCTCTCTGGTCACTCCTAAAGTCCACTCTGTCTTTCCTTTGACCTGAACCTCAAAGTAAAATCTTCCAGAGGAGAAACTCTGCTTTGCTAAAACATTAACACATTCATCATATCTCTGTGGGTTGTCTGGGAGATTCTTCATCACATCACCAAGGTGAACTTGTTTCTCATCATCAGACAGGATGAGTTCAGGATGAGCTGTATCAGGATCCAGAGTCACGTCCACTGCAAACTGCTGGATCCTCCTCAGCTCCACCTTCTCCTGAAGCTGCTTCTTCACCTTACTGATGGTCCTCTCCAGCTGAGCCACAGCTTTCACCACACTCCCCTCATGTCTCTGATGGACTCTGACCTGTGTCCAGTCCTTGGTGGGAGGAGCAGAGCTGATGGATGAGAAGCTCTGGAGGAGGTGGAGGTGATCTTCAGAGAGTAGGAGCTTCTCCACATCAGCAGTTCTCTCTCTCTGCCCAGAGACTTCCTGCTGCAGCTCCTTGATGAGGTCTTCAGTCTGTTTCTCTGTGCTCCTCTGCTTCTCCTCCATGGTCTTCCTGAAGTCGGCCTGGATTTTCTCCACAAGCTGCTTCAGAGCGGTGAAGACCTGATCTCCATCTGCTCTCTCTCTGTCTGCAGCTTCCCTGCTGAGCTTTGCTGACTGTTTCATCTCCTGGATCTTCAGTAGTGTCAGCTGGATCTTCTGCTGAAGTTCAGCCACCATCTTCTCCAGCTCAAACTTCTTTCCTTCATATTCTTCTTCCAGAGGAACAAACTCATGGTTCTTGTGGTCTAAAACAGGACAGAGTGAGCACACACAGGTCTGGTCGGTCTTGCAGAAGAGCTCCAGAGGTTTCTTGTGCTTCTTACACATCCTGTCCTCCAGGTTGTCCACAGGATGGATCAGCTGGTGTGATCTCAGGCGTGCTGCTGTCAGATGAGGCTCCAGATGAGTCTCACAGTAGGAGGCCTCACACTTCAGGCAGGACTTGATGGCCTTTAGTTTGGTTCCAGTGCAGAAGTCACACTGAACTTCTCCTGGTTTGGCAGCTGGTTCCTCTGATCTTCTGCTGGCTTCCTTTTGAGTTGACTGTCTGAACTCAGCGGCCATCTGAGATATGAACGTGTTGATCTTCAGCTCAGGTCTTGTGCAGAACCTCTCGTTACACAGAGGACACACACACTGGACGTTACTGTCCCAGTGTTGAGTGATGCAGCTTTTGCAGAAGCTGTGTCCACATGTTGTGGAGACTGGATCAGTGAAGACCTCCAGACAGATGGAGCACAGGAACTGATCTTCAGACAGCAGACAGCTGGCAGCAGACATGTCTACAAACTGAGAACAGACGAGAACATGAGTGAAAACATCTCTGGAGACACAAACACTGATTGTTGAGCAGGATGAAGAGTCTGGAAGTCTTAAAGCTCCTGAAGTTCATGTCAGAGTGAAACAGGAGAGACGACTTTGTTCTTGATGGATATTATGAGCAGACTGGGGTTTGTCCTGAGGGGGCGCTCAAGGAAACGTCATGAAAAGACTTCAGGCTCAGCTTCAGGCTCAGCTTCATGAGGATTGATTGTGTATTGATCAGGACATGAAGCTTTTGTCCCTTTAGTTCTATTCAGACTGTTTAACTTTAAAGTTTCCCTTTTAATGAGGTCACCATGACTACAGGCTGCACTCACTTCACTTCCTGTTGCCGTGGGTGCAGCTCAGTGCTGAGACTCACTAACACAGATAAACACACACTTCCTGACGCTCTTTTCTTGCTCTGACGGTAAAAACTGCCGTGTGTTTACAAACACCAACATGTGTGAACCAGAGCCAAGCCTTTAAGACTGAAGCAGTGAAGTGAGACGTGTGAGAGCAGCTCAGCCTGGACCTCATGCTGCTGCTGAAACTGACAAGATTCTGTCTGCACTCACCAGAGTTTGACTGAGACGCTGCAGAGACGCTGAAGAGGCAAACTTGGACAAACTTCTGATCCTCTGGCTTCTCTTCTGCTTCAGTCGAGGCTCTGCTGGACTCTGACTGACTGACTTTCGTTTCAGGAATATGGCGTTGCAGCTTCTGCTTCCTCCTCTCGTGTTGCTCCTCCTCCTCCTCCTCCTGTAGCTGTTGTTGCTCCTCCTCCTCTTCCTCCTCCTCCTGTAGCTGTTGTTGCTGCTTCTCTTCCTCCTGCAGGTTTGGAGGAAGGTTCTTCCTTTTTACAGACTTACACACGATGCAAAGTGTCTGGATTGTTTGTGTGTGAAATGATCGTTCTCTCTAACTGTTGCTCACTTTTGAAATGAGGCCACTCAAGTGTGTAGTTTTGAAAGTTTACTTAACAATCTGCAGGATCTGTAAGACATTGAATACAATCAGCACTGCACCTCAGCTCACTGTCTTAAGATAAGAGATAAGATAAGATAATCATTTATTTATTTATCTCTCTCCCTCTGTTTCAGGCGGCAGTAGCTCAGTTGGTAGGGATTCCACTTGGGAACCGGAGGGTTGCCGGTTTGAGTCCCGTATGGACCAAGTAAGTGGACTGGTAGCTGGTGAGTTGCCAGTTTGCCTCCAGGGCACTGCCGAGGTGCCCCTGAGCAAGGCACCGAACCCCCAACTGCTCCAGGGCGCCGAATAATGGCTGCCCTGCAATAATTGGAAGTCGCTTTGGATAAAAGCATCTGCTAAATGAGCGTAATGTAATGCAATGTAATTTATTCGTCCCTCAACGGGGGAATCCACATGTTACAGCAGCAAAGTCTAAAGTGCAAAGCAATAAAGGGCATTAAGATAAAATAAGAGCCTGTTTATAATATTAAGCTGTGCTTGTTCCAGACTTAATGTTTAAGCTAAACTTAAGTATGTTTCCATATGTAAAAGTTGATCATCATATATCTGGAGAGAAGTGAAAACATGCACAACTGTAGTCCATTTATCAAGAAATATGAAGTCTGGCCTGCAACTTAGTCCCAATTTGTTATTTTGGCCCAGTGTGTGTTTGAGTTTGACGCTCCTGATCTAAGCTTTCATTGGTTCAGCATTTCTATTCCCACACTTTCATGGATCTCAGCTTGGAGTGAACATAAAACCTTCACACACCTGGCCAGAAGAAGACTTGAAGCCAGGACCCTCTTGCTGTCAGGGAGCCGCCGCACCACGGTTAGCAGTTTTGACGACAGTTATACTTGAAGAAGCGCATCGTTTTGCTCTGACTGCTCTGAATCGCCGAATTACCAGGCTGCAGAAAAAGTAAAAGTGTCTGACTCTACAGAGTCAAGGTCACAAACCTCATCATCCTCACAGACAAAGTGCAGGAAATATGATCCCCCATGGGAATCCCCCTGAAATTGACATTTAGGTTATTACGCTGAAGAATAAGTTAAGTGAACTATTCTGTCCTGAAGCAAAGTCAAGAGTCCAGGCTCTTTCTGTGACGTCACACTGATCTACAGCACAGATCCACTGTGGAGGCAATAAAGTACAAGCGGTCTTAATCAATTAGAAGCTATGCCCCTCATCTTTAAAAAGTCATCCTGGATTCTGTCATCCTGACCTTTTCTACCTTTACATCAGTAGAATAGATTCATAAGGGACGCTGGAAATATCCACCGTTTGGCGCAGGTGCTATCATATTTCATACTTTCATACATTGCTTCATATTTTACAGCTGTAATTCACTTCTGTTGTCTTTTACATCCCACAAAACTCATTACTTATACTTGTAGAGGGCAAAGGAGATAAATTGAAGGCTCTTTTCCACTCTGCACATTGTTTAACAGACTTCTTTCTATTAAGACTGGCAAGGAGTTTTAACTTTCGCCTGACTTGAATGGCCTTCATCAGAATCTGACACTATTGACTAGAAACTGCACACTTCTTCCAGCGTTCTTATGGAATGGCACTTAAATGGCTGTGAGGGGAATTCTATGAGATATTTCTGGAGGGAATCTAATGTTCTAGTGTTCCAGTGAAGTGGTCATAAAAATGTGCTTTTCAATTCCATTCATATTGGAGAGATGCTCCTGAACAATACTGCATGGTGGTGTTGTGTTACAGCAGTGTGATATCATTTCAGACTTGTTTCCTCAAAAGGAAACCAACATTGATATCAGCGCTGGATGTTTTTGTGTATAAGGAGTCCTTCTTTGGCTCCGGATCACTGGAGGCTTTCAGCTCCATGAATCTCTGGGCAGCTGTGATGATCCAATAGAACACAGACTGAGAATATGAATGAATACTCTGGAGTGGCAGCTGGGCTTTGGGGATAATCACAAACAAATATGAAAATGTGAAATTGGTAGAAATTGTGAAAAATGAAGCCAAAGGAGTGGAACAGTGATGTGAGTGAAAGCTGCTCCGATACAAGAAACAACAAATACTCTGGCTTTAAGTGATGTAGACATGATATTTAAGATTACATCATCATCATAAGGACACACTATGGTTATGAAATATTATATGGAATGTTCACAACCCTCTGAGTTATAAGAGATGGCCAAACTATGCAAACATGAGCAGTGGACGGCTTTCAGACACATCACACTGACATTCTCTAGATACAGCAGACGTAAACAGTATCTGAATCTAAAGTGTCTACATCAAACCCCCACTCAGCCTGATTCATGATATCTAAATGACGTGCTGTGGAGATGCAGATGATCTCCTCGTCATCCATACTGATCCCACTACGATGCAGTATCGATTTTTCCTCATCATCATATCATCACATCATTATGATTTACCTGACAAAAGCTACAACTCACAGGAAATGCCCACAATTGGGAAAGATGATGATTCTTTGAAGCTCACAGCGCTCAGCGGTCCCATGAAGGCCTTATCAACGTACAGTACCATCAATGAAAATGACGTGTTTCCGTTTCATTCACATCTAGACTTCAATTACATTATCTTGTCAAACACTTTCTGTAATATTGTGGAGTATAAACAATCTGAGATACGGTGTGTGTTGCCCATATCCACTGGCAATGCAACTCCATGCATTTGTGTGGGAATCGTCTCTAACCCATACATGTAGAGCCAGTGTCAGTGACAGCGTCGTCTTCAGTCACATCACACAACTTAAGTTGGTTTTAGAGCTTGAACTCAACCTGAACCTCAGTCTAACCCAGGGGTGTCAAACTCAAACACACACTGGGCCAAAATAACAAATTGGGACTAAGTCGCGGGCCAGACTTCATATTTCTTGAAAAATGGACTACACTTGTGTATGTTGTCCCTTCTCTCCAGATATATGATGATTAACTTTTTCATATGGAAACATACTTAAGTTTAGCTTAAACATTAAGTCTGGAACAAGCACAGCTTAATATTATAAACACATGAGAAATAGATTTTCAAATAAGAGATACATCAGTGGCATTCGTTTCTTACTTTTATCTAAACAAATAAAAGAAAGTATTATGCCTCTCTCTATCTGTAACCTTTCAAGTTCATTTTCAATGGAAACCTTTTTTTCACAGAACAACAGAACAACCCAAATCAAATAATTGCCCTCAATGAAAATCCAACAATTCAACTATTCTAGGTCAGGCGAGACTAAAGTGCATAAAGAAAAGCTCAGTTTGCTAAACTCTGATTTACTCTGATGCACAGAGATCTGTGCTGCCGAACATAGAGAGCGTTTGAGCAGCTTGGGGACGGAGTTGTTGGGGAATTGTGTCTGGGATGAAACGAGGAAACAGAGTCATACTTTGCATTTGACGTTCCACGTCAAATCACAGTCACTCGCAAAGTCACTCGCAGAGCATTCTTGGATGTGTAGTATTAGCGGTGCATGCGCTATATACCAGTGGGCCAGCTCTAGCAGACATTTGACATTATCTTGCGGGCCAAATATAATTACACTGCGGGCCACATTTGGCCCGCGGGCCTGAGTTTAAGACCCCAGTATTGGGTTAGACTCCAACCCAATACTGGGGTGACTCTAACCCAATACTGCTGTCTGAGTTACAGAGCAAGTAAGCAATATCTGTAGAACATCGTCAAAGTGGCTAACTTCACATTGATGCATGTAGAAGAAGATCCTCTCAACATGTGACACATCTGAATTTACCCGTCTGCTCTCCTGGTTGGACACATCGATGAAATAAGAGCCAGCGTTTTTCAGCATCCCTTGTTTTGCAATCTGTGTGTGTTATTATGTAAAGTCATCTCAGATCTGTCACAGCTGGTCAATCAGAAATGGGGTTTTTGAGATGAATCAGCACAGCGGTGGAACAGCGAGGGAGCGCAGTGATGGATCTGTGTTTCTGCATGCAAATATTACTAAATACATGCTTAAATGAAAATAAGAACATGGAAATTCTGCATATTATGTTTCCTTTAGTGAAACTGACTGAACTGAATCGTGGCACGGCCTTCAAAGCAATCATTTCTTTTAAATGTCAGATAGAATCACTTTCCCTCTGAATATTTGCAATCTCCTGGTGGCACAGAGATCAAATCATTTATTAGAGAAACTAGAGTCTACTTTGCATGTAAGTCGCTTTGGATAAAAGCGTCTGCTAAATGACCGTAATGAAATGTAATGTAATGATACCAAACATGAAAACAGCTGACATGACCTCATCCCAACTTTATTATTGTTTTTGTTCCAAAGATCAAAGACAGAATTCAGTCCATTCATAAACCACTACCCAACATTTGTGATATTTACAGAGATCAATCAAACCTTTTGATTGATCACACTTACATGCAAAGACTTTACTCAAAGCTTCTGATTGATTGATTGATGAACAGTAATCACAGTTCTTAGATCAGTGTGAGTAAATTGTTGTGTTACAGCAGTAAGAAGCAACCAGAAACAAATATGATGTCATCAGAATGTGAAGAAAAGACAAAGTAAAGAGGGAAGATCAGCTGATCCTTTGTACTTTAGTTCCCTTAAACCACAGAAACGTTTCATGTAAACTCCTGCAGGTTAGGCAGAGTGACTGACAGCTGAGATGATCAGAGGGGCGGAGTTTCTACCATAATAGTGAGGCAAAGGATTGAGGTATGGGAGGAGCTTATGAGTGAAGGAGCAGCCAGTGAAGGAGAAGATCAGAGCTGCAGCATCCACGTCATAGAAGGAGACCAGACCCTCCTCATAGTCCACAAACACGCCCACCTTCTCTGGCTTTGACTTTAGACTCAGAGGGACAGGAGGGTCATCATAAGCTTTGTACACACATAAATTCCCAAACACTACAGTCCAGTAACCTTCCTGAGGCCTCAGTGTGATGCCTCCCTTCCTCTTGCTCGTCTCTCTGGTCACTCCTAAAATCCACTCTGTCTTTCCTTTGACCTGAACCTCAAAGTAAAATCTTCCAGAGGAGAAACTCTGCTTTGCTAAATCTCTGTGGTTTGTCTGGGAGCTTCTTCCTCACATCACCATGGTGAACTTGTTTCTCATCATCAGACAGGATGAGTTGAGGATGAGCTGTATCAGGATCCAGAGTCACGTCCACTGCAAACTGCTGGATCCTCCTCAGCTCCACCTTCTCCTGCAGCTTCTTCACCTCCTTACTGATGGTCTCCTCCAGCTGAGCCACAGCTTTCACCACACTCCCCTCATGTGACCTTTGATGGACTCTGACCTGTGTCCAGTCCTTGGTGGGAGGAGCAGAGCTGATGGATGAGAAGCTCTGGAGGAGGTGGAGGTGATCTTCAGAGAGTAGGAGCTTCTCCACCTCAGCAGTTCTCTCTCTCTGCCCAGG
Organism: Genypterus blacodes; assembly: GCF_046128005.1. NCBI lineage: Eukaryota > Metazoa > Chordata > Actinopteri > Ophidiiformes > Ophidiidae > Genypterus > Genypterus blacodes. Next base: position 127,368 of record NW_027466938.1, on the reverse strand, counting down.
GAGTTCCTCCTGCAGCTCCTTGATGAGGTCTTCAGTCTGTTTCTCTGTGCTCCTCTGCTTCTCCTCCATGGTCTTCCTGAAGTCGGCGTGGATTTTCTCCACAAGCTGCTTCAGAGTGGTGAAGACCTGATCTCCATCTGCTCTCTCTCTGTCTGCAGCTTCCCTGCTGAGCTTTGCTGACTGTTTCATCTCCTGGATCTTCAGTAGTGTCAGCTGGATCTTTTGCTGAAGTTCAGCCACCATCTTCTCCAGCTCAGACTTCTTTCCTTCATATTCTTCTTCCAGAGGAACAAACTCATGGTTCTTGTGGTCTAAAACAGGACAGTGTGAGCACAAACAGGTCTGGTCGGTCCTGCAGAAGAGCTCCAGAGGTTTCTTGTGCTTCTTACACATCCTGTCTTCCAGGTTGTCCACAGGATGGATCAGCTGGTGTGATCTCAGGCGTGCTGCTGTCAGATGAGGCTCCAGATGAGTCTCACAGTAGGAGGCCTCACACTTCAGGCAGGACTTGATGGCCTTTAGTTTGGTTCCAGTGCAGACGTCACACTGAACTTCTCCTGGTTTGGCAGCTGGTTCCTCTGATCTTCTGCTGGCTTCCTTTTGAGTCGACTGTCTGAACTCAGCGGCCATCTGAGATATGAACGTGTTGACCTTCAGCTCAGGTCTTGTGCAGAAAGTGTCTTTACACAGAGGACACACACACAGGACGTTACTGTCCCAGTGTTGAGTGATGCAGCTTTTGCAGAAGTTGTGTCCACATGTTGTGGAGACTGGATCAGTGAAGACCTCCAGACAGATGGAGCACAGGAACTGATCTTCAGACCGCAGACAGCTGGCAGCAGACATGTCTACAAACTGAGAACAGACGAGAACATGAGTGAAAACATCTCTGGAGACACAAACACTGATTGTTGAGCAGGATGAAGAGTCTGGAAGTCTTAAAGCTCCTGAAGTTCATGTCAGAGTGAAACAGGAGAGACGACTTTGTTCTTGATGGATATTATGAGCAGACTGGGGTTTGTCCTGAGGGGGCGCTCAAGGAAACGTCATGAAAAGACTTCAGGCTCAGCTTCAGGCTCAGCTTCATGAGGATTGATTGTGTATTGATCAGGACATGAAGCTTTTGTCCCTTTAGTTCTATTCAGACTGTTTAACTTTAAAGTTTACCTTTTAATGAGGTCACCATGACTACAGGCTGCACTCACTTCACTTCCTGTTGCCGTGGGTGCGGCTCAGTGCTGAGACTCACTAACACAGATAAACACACACTTCCTGACACTCTTTTCTTGCTCTGACGGTAAAAACTGCTGTGTGTTTACAAACACCAACGTGTGTGAACCAGAGCCAAGCCTTTAAGACTGAAGCAGTGAAGTGAGACGTGTGAGAGCAGCTCAGCCTGGACCTCATGCTGCTGCTGAAACTGACAAGATTCTGTCTGCACTCACCTGAGTTTGGCTGAGACGCTGCAGAGACGCTGCAGAGACAAACTTGGACAAACTTCTGATCCTCTGGCTTCTCTTCTGCTTCAGTCGAGGCTCTGCTGGAGTCTGACTGACTGACTATCGTTTCAGGAATATGACGTTGCAGCTTCTGCTTCCTCCTCTCGTGTTGCTCCTCCTCCTCCTCCACCTGTAGCTGTTGTTGCTCCTCCACCTGTAGCTGTTGTTGCTCCTCCTCCTCCTCCTGTAGCTGTTGTTGCCCCTCCTCCTCCTCCTCCTCCTGTAGCTGTTGTTGCTGCTTCTCTTCCTCCTGCAGGTTTGGAGGAAGGTTCTTCCTTTTTACAGACTTACACACGATGCAAAGTTTCTGGATTGTTTGTGTGTGAAATGATCGTTCTCTCTAACTGTTGCTCACTTTTGAAATGAGGCCACTCAAGTGTGTAGTTTTGAAAGTTTACTTAACAATCTGCAGGATCTGTAAGACATTGAATACAATCAGCACTGCACCTCAGCTCACTGTCTTAAGATAAGAGATAAGATAAGATAATCATTTATTTATTTATCTCTCCCTCTGTTTCAGGCGGCAGTAGCTCAGTTGGTAGGGATTCCACTTGGGAACCGGTTGGTTGCAGGTTTGAGTCCCGTATGGACCAAGTAAGTGGACTGGTAGGTGGTGAGTTGCAAGTTTGCCTCCAGGGCACTGCCGGGGTGCCCCTGAGCAAGGCACCGAACCCCCAACTGCTCCAGGGCGCCGAATAATGGCTGCCCTGCAATAATTGGAAGTCGCTTTGGATAAAAGCATCTGCTAAATGAGCGTAACGTAATGCAATGTAATTTATTCCTCCCACAGCGGGGGAATCCACATGTTACAGCAGCAAAGGCTAAAGTGCAAAGCAATAAAGGGCATTAAGATAAAATAAGAGCCTGTTTATAATATTAAGCTGTGCTTGTTCCAGACTTAATGTTTAAGCTAAACTTAAGTATGTTTCCATATGAAAAAGTTGATCATCATATATCTGGAGAGAAGTGAAAACATGCACAACTGTAGTCCATTTTTCAAGAAATATGAAGTCTGGCCTGCAACTTAGTCCCAATTTGTTATTTTGGCCCAGTGTGTGTTTGAGTTTGACGCTCCTGATCTAAGCTTTCATTGGTTCAGCATTTCTATTCCCACACTTTCATGGATCTCAGCTTGGAGTGAACATAAAACCTTCACACACCTGGCCAGAAGAAGACTTGAAGCCAGGACCCTCTTGCTGTCAGGGAGCCGCCGCACCACGGTTAGCAGTTTTGACGACAGTTATACTTGAAGAAGTGCATCGTTTTGCTCTGACTGCTCTGAATCTCCGAATTACCAGGCTGCAGAAAAAGTAAAAGTGTCTGACTCTACAGAGTCAAGGTCACAAACCTCATCATCCTCACAGACAAAGTGCAGGAAATATGATCCCCCATGGGAATCCCCCTGAAATTGACATTTAGGTTATTACGCTGAAGAATAAGTTAAGTGAACTATTGTGTCCTGAAGCAAAGTCAAGAGTCCAGGCTCTTTCTGTGACGTCACACTGATCTATAGCACAGATCCACTGTGGAGGCAATAAAGTACAAGCGGTCTTAATCAATTAGAAGCTATGCCCCACATCCTGGATTCTGTCATCCTGACCTTTTCTACCTTTACATCAGTAGAATAGATTCATAAGGGACGCTGGAAATATCCACCGTTTGGCGCAGGTGCTATCATATTTCATACTTTCATACATTGCTTCATATTTTACAGCTGTAATTCACTTCTGTTGTCTTTTACATCCCACAAAACTCATTACTTATACTTGTAGAGGGCCAAGGAGATAAATTGAAGGCTCTTTTCCACTCTGCACATTGTTTAACAGACTTCTTTCTATTAAGACTGGCAAGGAGTTTTATCTGAATCCTGGAGCCTTCATCAGAATCTGACACTATTCACTAGAAACTGCACACTTCTTCCAGCGTTCTTATGGAATGGCACTTAAATGGCTGTGAGGGGAATTCCATGAGATATTTCTGGAGGGAATCTAATGTTCTGGTGTTCCAGTGAAGTGGTCATAAAAATGTGCTTTTCAATTCCATTCATATTGGAGAGATGCTCCTGAACAATACTGCATGGTGGTGTTGTGTTACAGCAGTGTGATATCATTTCAGACTTGTTTCCTCAAAAGGAAACCAACATTGATATCAGCGCTGGATGTTTTTGTGTATTAGGAGTCCTTCTTTGGCTCCGGTTCACTGGAGGCTTTCAGCTCCATGAATCTCTGGGCAGCTGTGATGATCCAATAGAACACAGACTGAGAATATGAATGAATACTCTGGAGTGGCAGCTGGGCTTTGGGGATAATCACAAACAAATATGAAAATGTGAAATTGGTAGAAATTGTGAAAAATGAAGCCAAAGGAGTGGAACAGTGATGTGAGTGAAAGCTGCTCCAATACAAGCAACAACAAATACTCTGGCTTTAAGTGATGTAGACATGATATTTAAGATTACATCATCATCATAAGGACACACTATGGTTATGAAATATTATATGGAATGTTCACAACCCTCTGAGTTATAAGAGATGGCCAAACTATGCAAACATGAGCAGTGGACGGCTTTCAGACACATCACACTGACATTCTCTAGATACAGCAGACGTAAACAGTATCTGAATCTAAAGTGTCTACATCAAACCCCCACTCAGCCTGATTCATGATATCTAAATGACGTGCTGTGGAGATGCAGATGATCTCCTCGTCATCCATACTGATCCCACTACGATGCAGTATAGATTTTTCCTCATCATCATATCATCACATCATTATGATTTACCTGACAAAAGCTACAACTCACAGGAAATGCCCACAATTGGAAAGATGATGATTCTTTGAAGCTCACAGCGCTCAGCGGTCCCATGAAGGCCTTATCAACGTACAGTACCATCAATGAAAATGACGTGTTTCCGTTTCATTCACATCTAGACTTCAATTACATTATCTTGTCAAACACTTTCTGTAATATTGTGGAGTATAAACAATCTGAGATACGGTGTGTGTTGCCCATATCCACTGGCAATGCAACTCCATGCATGTGTGTGGGAATCGTCTCTAACCCATACATGTAGAGCCAGTGTCAGTGACAGCGTCGTCTTCAGTCACATCACAAATCTTAGGTTGGTTTTAGAGCTTGAACTCAACCTGAACCTCAGTCTAACCCAGGGGTGTCAAACTCAAACACACAGTGGGCCAAAATAACAAATTGGGACTTAGTCGCGGGCCAGACTTCATATTTCTTGAAAAATGGACTACACTTGTGTATGTTGTCCCTTCTCTCCAGATATATGATGATTAACTTTTTCATATGGAAACATACTTAAGTTTAGCTTAAACTTTAAGTCTGGAAGAAGCACAGCTTAATATTATAAACACATGAGAAATAGATTTTCAAATAAGAGATACATCAGTGGCATTCGTTTCTTACTTTTATCTAAACAAATAAAAGAAAGTATTATGCCTCTCTCTATCTGTAAGCTTTCAAGTTCATTTTCAATGGAAACCTTTTTTTCACAGAACAACAGAACAACCCTAATCAAATAATTGCCCTCAATGAAAATCCAACAATTCTACTATTCTAGGTCAGGCGAGACTAAAGTGCATAAAGAAAAGCTCAGTTTGCTAAACTCTGATTTACTCTGATGCACAGAGATCTGTGCTGCCGAACATAGAGAGCGTTTGAGCAGCTTGGGGACGGAGTTGTTGGGGAATTGTGTCTGGGATGAAACGAGGAAACAGAGTCATACTTTGCATTTGACGCCACTTTGCATTCCACGTCAAATGCAAACAAATGCATTTGACAAACAAATGGGGTTAGACTCTAACCCAATACTGCTGTCTGAGTTACAGAGCAAGTAAGCAATATCTGTAGAACATCGTCAAAGTGGCTAACTTCACATTGATGCATGTAGAAGAAGATCCTCTCAACATGTGACACATCTGAATTTACCCGTCTGCTCTCCTGGTTGGACACATCGATGAAATAAGAGCCAGCGTTTTTCAGCATCCCTTGTTTTGCAATCTGTGTGTGTTATTATGTAAAGTCATCTCAGATCTGTCACAGCTGGTCAATCAGAAATGGGGTTTTTGAGATGAATCAGCACAGCGGTGGAACAGCGAGGGAGCGCAGTGATGGATCTGTGTTTCTGCATGCAAATATTACTAAATACATGCTTAAATGAAAATAAGAACATGGAAATTCTGCATATTATGTTTCCTTTAGTGAAACTGACTGAACTGAATCGTGGCACGGCCTTCAAAGCAATCATTTCTTTTAAATGTCAGATAGAATCACTTTCCCTCTGAATATTTGCAATCTCCTGGTGGCACAGAGATCAAATCATTTATTAGAGAAACTAGAGTCTACTTTGCATGTAAGTCGCTTTGGATAAAAGCGTCTGCTAAATGACCGTAATGAAATGTAATGTAATGATACCAAACATGAAAACAGCTGACATGACCTCATCCCAACTTTATTATTGTTTTTGTTCCAAAGATCAAAGACAGAATTCAGTCCATTCATAAACCACAACCCAACATTTGTGATATTTACAGAGATCAATCAAACCTTTTGATTGATCACACTTACATGCAAAGACTTAACTAAAAGCTTCTGATTGATTGATTGATGAACAGTAATCACAGTTCTTAGATCAGTGTGAGTAAATTGTTGTGTTACAGCAGTAAGAAGCAACCAGAAACAAATATGATGTCATCAGAATGTGAAGAAAAGACAAAGTAAAGAGGGAAGATCAGCTGATCCTTTGTACTTTAGTTCCCTTAAACCACAGAAACGTTTCATGTAAACTCCTGCAGGTTAGGCAGAGTGACTGACAGCTGAGATGATCAGAGGGGCGGAGTTTGTACCATTAAAATGAAGCCAAGGACAGAAGTATGGGAGGAGCTTATGAGTGAAGGAGCAGCCAGTGAAGGAGAAGATCAGAGCTGCAGCATCCACGTCATAGAAGGAGACCAGACCCTCCTCATAGTCCACAAACACGCCCACCTTCTCTGGCTTTGACTTTAGGCTCAGAGGGACAGAAGGTCCAGCACCAGCTTTGTACTCATCTACATTCCTCAACCCTACAGTCCAGTAACCTCTCTGAGGGCTCAGTGTGATGTCTCCCTTCCTCTTGCTCGTCTCTCTGGTCACTCCTAAAGTCCACTCTGTCTTTCCTTTGACCTGAACCTCAAAGTAAAATCTTCCAGAGGAGAAACTCTGCTTTGCTAAAACACCAACACATGTATCAAATCTCTGTGGGTTGTCTGGGCGATTCTTCCTCACATCACTATCATAAACTTGTTTCTCATCATCAGACAGGATCAGATCAGGATAAGCTGTATCAGGATCCAGTGTCACGTCCACTGCAAACTGCTGGATCCTCCTCAGCTCCACCTTCTCCTGCAGCTTCTTCACCTCCTTACTGAAGGTCTCCTCCAGCTGAGCCACAGCTTTCACCACACTCCCCTCATGTGACCTTTGATGGACTCTGACCTGTGTCCAGTCCTTGGTGGGAGGAGCAGAGCTGATGGATGAGAAGCTCTGGAGGAGGTGGAGGTGATCTTCAGAGAGTAGGAGCTTCTCCACATCAGCAGTTCTCTCTCTCTGCCCAGAGAGTTCCTGCTGCAGCTCCTTGATGAAGTCTTCAGTCTGTTTCTCTGTGCTCCTCTGCTTCTCCTCCATGGTCTTCCTGAAGTTGGCCTGGATTTTCTCCACAAGCTGCTTCAGAGCGGTGAAGACCTGATCTCCATCTGCTCTCTCTCTGTCTGCAGCTTCCCTGCTGAGCTTTGCTGACTGTTTCATCTCCTGGATCTTCAGTAGTGTCAGCTGGATCTTCTGCTGAAGTTCAGCCACCATCTTCTCCAGCTCAGACTTCTTTCCTTCATATTCTTCTTCCAGAGGAACAAACTCATGGTTCTTGTGGTCTAAAACAGGACAGATGAGGCACACACAGGTCTGGTCGGTCCTGCAGAAGAGCTTCAGAGTTTCATTGTGCTTCTTACACATCCTGTCCTCCAGGTTGTCCACAGGATGGATCAGCTGGTGTGATCTCAGGCGTGCTGCTGTCAGATGAGGCTCCAGATGAGTCTCACAGTAGGAGGCCTCACACTTCAGGCAGGACTTGATGGCCTTTAGTTTGGTTCCAGTGCAGACGTCACACTGAACTTCTCCTGGTTTGGCAGCTGGTTCCTCTGATCTTCTGCTGGCTTCCTTTTGAGTCGACTGTCTGAACTCAGCGGCCATCTGAGATATGAACGTGTTGATCTTCATCTCAGGTCTTGTGCAGAACCTCTCTTTACACAGAGGACACACACACAGGACGTCACTGTCCCAGTGTTTAGTGATGCAGCTTTTGCAGAAGTTGTGTCCACATGGTGTGGAGACTGGATCAGTGAAGACCTCCAGACAGATGGAGCACAGGAACTGATCTTCAGACCGCAGACAGCTGGCAGCAGACATGTCTACAAACTGAGAACAGACGAGAACATGAGTGAAAACATCTCTGGAGACACAAACACTGATTGTTGAGCAGGATGAAGAGTCTGGAAGTCTTAAAGCTCCTGAAGTTCATGTCAGAGTGAAACAGGAGAGACGACTTTGTTCTTGATGGATATTATGAGCAGACTGGGGTTTGTCCTGAGGGGGCGCTCAAGGAAACGTCATGAAAAGACTTCAGGCTCAGCTTCAGGCTCAGCTTCATGAGGATTGATTGTGTATTGATCAGGACATGAAGCTTTTGTCCCTTTAGTTCTATTCAGACTGTTTGACTTTAAAGTTTCCCTTTTCACTCTGGAGCTGAACTTTGCCTCTTAATGAGGTCACCATGACTACAGGCTGCACTCACTTCACTTCCTGTGGCCGTGGGTGCGGCTCAGTGCTGAGACTCACTAACACAGATAAACACACACTTCCTGACGCTCTTTTCTTGCTCTGACGGTAAAAACTGCCGTGTGTTTACAAACACCAACGTGTGTGAACCAGAGCCAAGCCTTTAAGACTGAAGCAGTGAAGTGAGACGTGTGAGAGCAGCTCAGCCTGGACCTCATGCTGCTGCTGAAACTGACAAGATTCTGTCTGCACTCACCTGAGTTTGGCTGAGACGCTGCAGAGACGCTGCAGAGACAAACTTGGACAAACTTCTGATCCTCTGGCTTCTCTTCTGCTTCAGTCGAGGCTCTGCTGGACTCTGACTGACTGACTTTCGTTTCAGGTATATGACGTTGCAGCTTCTGCTTCCTCCTCTCGTGTTGCTCCTCCTCCTCCTCCACCTGTAGCTGTTGTTGCTCCTCCTCCTCCTCCTGTAGCTGTTGTTGCCCCTCCTCCTCCTCCTCCTCCTGTAGCTGTTGTTGCTCCTCCTCCTCCTCCTCCTCCTCCTCCTCCTGTAGCTGTTGCTGCTTCTATTCCTCCTGCAGGTTTGGAGGAAGGTTCTTCCTTTTTACAGACTTACACACGATGCAAAGTTTCTGGATTGTTTGTGTGTGAAATGATCGTTCTCTCTAACTGTTGCTCACTTTTGAAATGAGGCCACTCAAGTGTGTAGTTTTGAAAGTTTACTTAACAATCTGCAGGATCTGTAAGACATTGAATACAATCAGCACTGCACCTCAGCTCACTGTCTTAAGATAAGAGATAAGATAAGATAATCATTTATTTATTTATCTCTCTCCCTCTGTTTCAGGCGGCAGTAGCTCAGTTGGTAGGGATTCCACTTTGGAACCGGTTGGTTGCCGGTTTGAGTCCCGTATGGACCATGTAAGTGGACTGGTAGCTGGTGAGTTGCCAGTTTGCCTCCAGGGCACTGCTGAGGTGCCCCTGAGCAAGGCACCGAACCCCCAACTGCTCCAGGGCGCCGAATAATGGCTGCCCTGCAATAATTGGAAGTCGCTTTGGATAAAAGCATCTGCTAAATGACCGTAATGTAATGCAATGTAATTTATTCGTCCCACAGGGGGGGAATCCACATGTTACAGCAGCAAAGTCTAAAATGCAAAGCAATAAAGGGCATTAAGATAAAATAAGAGCCTGTTTATAATATTAAGCTGTGCTTGTTCCAGACTTAATGTTTAAGCTAAACTTAAGTTTGTTTCCATGTGAAAAAGTTGATCATCATATATCTGGAGAGAAGTGAAAACATGCACAACTGTAGTCCATTTTTCAAGAAATATGAAGTCTGGCCTGCAACTTAGTCCCAATTTGTTATTTTGGCCCAGTGTGTGTTTGAGTTTGACGCTCCTCATCTAAGCTTCCATTGGTTCAGCATTTCTATTCCCACACTTTCATGGATCTCAGCTTGGAGTGAACATAAAACCTTCACACACCTGGCCAGAAGAAGACTTGAAGCCAGGACCCTCTTGCTGTCAGGGAGCCGCCGCACCACGGTTAGCAGTTTTGACGACAGTTATACTTGAAGAAGTGCATCGCTTTGCTCTGACTGCTCTGAATCGCCGAATTACCAGGCTGCAGAAAAAGTAAAAGTGTCTGACTCTACAGAGTCAAGGTCACAAACCTCATCATCCTCACAGACAAAGTGCAGGAAATATGATCCCCCATGGGAATCCCCCTGAAATTGACATTTAGGTTATTACGCTGAAGAATAAGTTAAGTGAACTATTGTGTCCTGAAGCAAAGTCAAGAGTCCAGGCTCTTTCTGTGACGTCACACTGATCTACAGCACAGATCCACTGTGGAGGCAATAAAGTACAAGCGGTCTTAATCAATCAGAAGCTATGCCCCTCATCTTTAAAAAGTCATCCTGGATTCTGTCATCCTGACCTTTTCTACCTTTACATCAGTAGAATAGATTCATAAGGGACGCTGGAAATATCCACCGTTTGGCGCAGGTGCTATCATATTTCATACTTTCATACATTGCTTCATATTTTACAGCTGTAATTCACTTCTGTGATCTTTTACATCCCGCAAAACTCATTACTTATACGTGTAGAGGGCCAAGGAGATAAATTGAAGGCTCTTTTCCACTCTGCACATTGTTTAACAGACTTCTTTCTATTGAGACTGGCAAGGAGTTTTATCTTTCGCCTGACTTGAATGGCCTTCATCAGAATCTGACACTATTCACTAGAAACTGCACACTTCTTCCAGCGTTCTTATGGAATGGCACTTAAATGGCTGTGAGGGGAATTCTATGAGATATTTCTGGAGGGAATCTAATGTTCTAGTGTTCCAGTGAAGTGGTCATAAAAATGTGCTTTTCAATTCCATTCATATTGGAGAGATGCTCCTGAACAATACTGCATGGTGGTGTTGTGTTACAGCAGTGTGATATCATTTCAGACTTGTTTCCTCAAAAGGAAACCAACATTGATATCAGCGCTGGATGTTTTTGTGTATTAGGAGTCCTTCTTTGGCTCCGGATCACTGGAGGCTTTCAGCTCCATGAATCTCTGGGCAGCTGTGATGATCCAATAGAACACAGACTGAGAATATGAATGAATACTCTGGAGTGGCAGCTGGGCTTTGGGGATAATCACAAACAAATATGAAAATGTGAAATTGGTAGAAATTGTGAAAAATGAAGCCAAAGGAGTGGAACAGTGATGTGAGTGAAAGCTGCTCCAATACAAGAAACAACAAATACTCTGGCTTTAAGTGATGTAGACATGATATTTAAGATTACATCATCATCATAAGGACACACTATGGTTATGAAATATTATATGGAATGTTCACAACCCTCTGAGTTATAAGAGATGGTAAAACTATGCAAACATGAGCAGTGGATGGCTTTCAGACACATCACACTGACATTCTCTAGATACAGCAGACGTAAACAGTATCTGAATCTAAAGTGTCTACATCAAACCCCCACTCAGCCTGATTCATGATATCTAAATGACGTGCTGTGGAGATGCAGATGATCTCCTCGTCATCCATACTGATCCCACTACGATGCAGTATAGATTTTTCCTCATCATCATATCATCACATCATTATGATTTACCTGACAAAAGCTACAACTCACAGGAAATGCCCACAATTGGAAAGATGATGATTCTTTGAAGCTCACAGCGCTCAGCGGTCCCATGAAGGCCTTATCAACGTACAGTACCATCAATGAAAATGACGTGTTTCCGTTTCATTCACATCTAGACTTCAATTACATTATCTTGTCAAACACTTTCTGTAATATTGTGGAGTATAAACAATCTGAGATACGGTGTGTGTTGCCCATATCCACTGGCAATGCAACTCCATGCATGTGTGTGGGAATCGTCTCTAACCCATACATATAGAGCCAGTGTCAGTGACAGCGTCGTCTTCAGTCACATCACGAATCTTAAGTTGGTTTTAGAGCTTGAACTCAACCTGAACCTCAGTCTAACCCAGGGGTGTCAAACTCAAACACACACTGGGCCAAAATAACAAATTGGGACTTAGTCGCGGGCCAGACTTCATATTTCTTAAAAAATGGACTACACTTGTGTATGTTGTCCCTTCTCTCCAGATATATGATGATTAACTTTTTCATATCGAAACATACTTAAGTTTAGCTTAAACATTAAGTCTGGAACAAGCACAGCTTAATATTATAAACACATGAGAAATAGATTTTCAAATAAGAGATACATCAGTGGCATTCGTTTCTTACTTTTATCTAAACAAATAAAAGAAAGTATTATGCCTCTCTCTATCTGTAAGCTTTCAAGTTCATTTTCAATGGAAACCTTTTTTTCACAGAACAACAGAACAACCCAAATAAAATAATTGCCCTCAATAAAAATCCAACAATTCAACTATTCTAGGTCAGGCGAGACTAAAGTGCATAAAGAAAAGCTCAGTTTGCTAAACTCTGATTTACTCTGATGCACAGAGATCTGTGCTGCCGAACATAGAGAGCGTTTGAGCAGCTTGGGGACGGAGTTGTTGGGGAATTGTGTCTGGGATGAAACGAGGAAACAGAGTCATACTTTGCATTTGACGCCACTTTGCATTCCACGTCAAATGCGAACAAATGCATTTGACAAACAAATGCATTTGACGTTCCACGTCAAATCACAGTCACTCGCAAAGTCACTCGCAGAGCATTCTTGGATGTGTAGTATTAGCGGTGCATGCGCTATATACCGGTGGGCCAGCTCTAGCAGACATTTGACATTATCTCGCGGGCCAAATATAATAACACTGCGGGCCACATTTGGCCCGCGGGCCTGAGTTTGAGACCCCAGTATTGGGTTAGACTCTAACCCAATACTGGGGTGACTCTAACCCAATACTGCTGTCTGAGTTACAGAGCAAGTAAGCAATATCTGTAGAACATCGTCAAAGTGGCTAACTTCACATTGATGCATGTAGAAGAAGATCCTCTCAACATGTGACACATCTGAATTTACCCGTCTGCTCTCCTGGTTGGACACATCGATGAAATAAGAGCCAGCGTTTTTCAGCATCCCTTGTTTTGCAATCTGTGTGTGTTATTATGTAAAGTCATCTCAGATCTGTCACAGCTGGTCAATCAGAAATGGGTTTTTTGAGATGAATCAGCACAGCGGTGGAACAGCGAGGGAGCGCAGTGATGGATCTGTGTTCTGCATGCAAATATTACTAAATACATGCTTAAATGAAAATAAGAACATGGAAATTCTGCATTTTATGTTTCCTTTAGTTAAACTGACTGAACTGAATCGTGGCACGGCCTTCAAAGCAATCATTTCTTTTAAATGTCAGATAGAATAACTTTCCCTCTGAATATTTGCAATCTCCTGGTGGCACAGAGATCAAATCATTTATTGGAGAAACTAGAGTCTACTTTGCATGTAAGTCGCTTTGGATAAAAGCGTCTGCTAAATGACCGTAATGAAATGTAATGTAATGATACCAAACATGAAAACAGCTGACATGACCTCATCCCAACTTTATTATTGTTTTTGTTCCAAAGATCAAAGACAGAATTCAGTCCATTCATAAACCACAACCCAACATTTGTGATATTTACAGAGATCAATCAAACCTTTTGATTGATCACACTTACATGCAAAGACTTTACTAAAAGCTTCTGATTGATTGATTGATGAACAGTAATCACAGTTCTTAGATCAGTTTGAGTTAATTGTTGTGTTACAGCAGGAAGAAGCAACCAGAAACAAATATGATGTCATCAGAATGTGAAGAAAAGACAAAGTAAAGAGGGAAGATCAGCTGATCCTTTGTACTTTAGTTCCCTTAAACCACAGAAACGTTTCATGTAAACTCCTGCAGGTTAGGCAGAGTGACTGACAGCTGAGATGATCAGAGGGGCGGAGTCTATACAAAAAAAAAGATGCCCAGGACTGAAGTATGGGAGGAGCTTATGAGTGAAGGAGCAGCCAGTGAAGGAGAAGATCAGAGCTGCAGCATCCACGTCATAGAAGGAGACCAGACCCTCCTCATAGTCCACAAACACGCCCACCTTCTCTGGCTTTGACTTTAGACTCAGAGGGACAGGAGGGTCAACATAAGCTTTGTACTCATCTACATTCCTCAACCTTACAGTCCAGTAACCTTCCTGAGGGCTCAGTGTGATGATTCCCTTCCTCTTGCTCGTCTCTCTGGTCACTCCTAAATCCCACCCTGTCTTTCCTTTGACCTGAACCTCAAAGTAAAATCTTCCAGAGGAGAAACTCTGCTTTGCTAAAACACAAACACCTGTATTAAATCTCCGTCGGTTGCCTGGGAGATTCTTCCACAAATCACCACAGTAAACTTGTTTCTCATCATCAGACAGGATCAGTTCAGGATGAGCTGTATCAGGATCCAGAGTCACGTCCACTGCAAACTGCTGGATCCTCCTCAGCTCCACCTTCAGCAGCTTCTTCACCCCCTTACCGATGGTCTCCTCCAGCTGAGCCACAGCTTTCACCACACTCCCCTCATGTGACCTTTGATGGACTCTGACCTGTGTCCAGTCCTTGGTGGGAGGAGCAGAGGTGATGGATGAGAAGCTCTGGAGGAGGTGTAGGTGATCTTCAGAGAGTAGGAGCTTCTCCACATCAGCAGTTCTCTCTCTCTGCCCAGAGACTTCCTGCTGCAGCTCCTTGATGAGGTCTTCAGTCTGTTTCTCTGTGCTCCTCTGCTTCTCCTCTATGGTCTTCCTGAAGTCGGCCTGGATTTTCTCCACAAGCTGCTTCAGAGTGGTGAAGACCTGATCTCCATCTGCTCTCTCTCTGTCTGCAGCTTCCCTGCTGAGCTTTGCTGACTGTTTCATCTCCTGGATCTTCAGTAGTGTCAGCTGGATCTTCTGCTGAAGTTCAGCCACCATCTTCTCCAGCTCAGACTTCTTTCCTTCATATTCTTCTTCCAGAGGAACAAACTCATGGTTCTTGTGGTCTAAAACAGGACAGATGAGGCACACACAGGTCTGGTCGGTCCTGCAGAAGAGCTTCAGAGTTTCATTGTGCTTCTTACACATCCTGTCCTCCAGGTTGTCCACAGGATGGATCAGCTGGTGTGATCTCAGGCGTGCTGCTGTCAGATGAGGCTCCAGATGAGTCTCACAGTAGGAGGCCTCACACTTCAGGCAGGACTTGATGGCCTTTAGTTTGGTTCCAGTGCAGACGTCACACTGAACTTTTCCTGGTTTGGCAGCTGGTTCCTCTGATCTTCTGCTGGCTTCCTTTTGAGTCGACTGTCTGAACTCAGCGGCCATCTGAGATATGAACGTGTTGATCTTCATCTCAGGTCTTGTGCAGAACCTCTCTTTACACAGAGGACACACACACAGGACGTCACTGTCCCAGTGTTTAGTGATGCAGCTTTTGCAGAAGTTGTGTCCACATGGTGTGGAGACTGGATCAGTGAAGACCTCCAGACAGATGGAGCACAGGAACTGATCTTCAGACCGCAGACAGCTGGCAGCAGACATGTCTACAAACTGAGAACAGACGAGAACATGAGTGAAAACATCTCTGGAGACACAAACACTGATTGTTGAGCAGGATGAAGAGTCTGGAAGTCTTAAAGCTCCTGAAGTTCATGTCAGAGTGAAACAGGAGAGACGACTTTGTTCTTGATGGATATTATGAGCAGACTGGGGTTTGTCCTGAGGGGGCGCTCAAGGAAACGTCATGAAAAGACTTCAGGCTCAGCTTCAGGCTCAGCTTCATGAGGATTGATTGTGTATTGATCAGGACATGAAGCTTTTGTCCCTTTAGTTCTATTCAGACTGTTTGACTTTAAAGTTTCCCTTTTCACTCTGGAGCTGAACTTTGCCTCTTAATGAGGTCACCATGACTACAGGCTGCACTCACTTCACTTCCTGTTGCCGTGGGTGCGGCTCAGTGCTGAGACTCACTAACACAGATAAACACACACTTCCTGACGCTCTTTTCTTGCTCTGACGGTAAAAACTGCCGTGTGTTTACAAACACCAACGTGTGTGAACCAGAGCCAAGCCTTTAAGACTGAAGCAGTGAAGTGAGACGTGTGAGAGCAGCTCAGCCTGGACCTCATGCTGCTGCTGAAACTGACAAGATTCTGTCTGCACTCACCTGAGTTTGGCTGAGACGCTGCAGAGACGCTGCAGAGACAAACTTGGACAAACTTCTGATCCTCTGGCTTCTCTTCTGCTTCAGTCGAGGCTCTGCTGGACTCTGACTGACTGACTTTCGTTTCAGGAATATGACGTTGCAGCTTCTGCTTCCTCCTCTCGTGTTGCTCCTCCTCCTCCTCCACCTGTAGCTGTTGTTGCTCCTCCACCTGTAGCTGTTGTTGCTCCTCCTCCTCCTCCTGTAGCTGTTGTTGCCCCTCCTCCTCCTCCTCCTCCTGTAGCTGTTGTTGCTCCTCCTCCTCCTCCTCCTCCTCCTCCTGTAGCTGTTGTTGCTCCTCCTCCTCCTCCTCCTCCTCCTGTAGCTGTTGCTGCTTCTCTTCCTCCTGCAGGCTTGGAGGAAGGTTCTTCCTTTTTACAGACTTACACACGATGCAAAGTTTCTGGATTGTTTGTGTGTGAAATGATCGTTCTCTCTAACTGTTGCTCACTTTTGAAATTAGGCCACTCAAGTGTGTAGTTTTGAAAGTTTACTTAACAATCTGCAGGATCTGTAGGACATTGAATACAATCAGCACTGCACCTCAGCTCACTGTCTTAAGATAAGAGATAAGATAAGATAATCATTTATTTATTTATCTCTCTCCCTCTGTTTCAGGCGGCAGTAGCTCAGTTGGTAGGGATTCCACTTTGGAACCGGTTGGTTGCCGGTTTGAGTCCCGTATGGACCAAGTAAGTGGACTGGTAGCTGGTGAGTTGCCAGTTTGCCTCCAGGGCACTGCCGAGGTGCCCCTGAGCAAGGCACCGAACCCCCAACTGCTCCAGGGCGCCGAATAATGGCTGCCCTGCAATAATTGGAAGTCGCTTTGGATAAAAGCATCTGCTAAATGACCGTAATGTAATGCAATGTAATTTATTCGTCCCACAGGGGGGGAATCCACATGTTACAGCAGCAAAGTCTAAAATGCAAAGCAATAAAGGGCATTAAGATAAAATAAGAGCCTGTTTATAATATTTAGCTGTGCTTGTTCCAGACTTAATGTTTAAGCTAAACTTAAGTTTGTTTCCATGTGAAAAAGTTGATCATCATATATCTGGAGAGAAGTGAAAACATGCACAACTGTAGTCCATTTTTCAAGAAATATGAAGTCTGGCCTGCAACTTAGTCCCAATTTGTTATTTTGGCCCAGTGTGTGTTTGAGTTTGACGCTCCTCATCTAAGCTTCCATTGGTTCAGCATTTCTATTCCCACACTTTCATGGATCTCAGCTTGGAGTGAACATAAAACCTTCACACACCTGGCCAGAAGAAGACTTGAAGCCAGGACCCTCTTGCTGTCAGGGAGCCGCCGCACCACGGTTAGCAGTTTTGACGACAGTTATACTTGAAGAAGTGCATCGCTTTGCTCTGACTGCTCTGAATCGCCGAATTACCAGGCTGCAGAAAAAGTAAAAGTGTCTGACTCTACAGAGTCAAGGTCACAAACCTCATCATCCTCACAGACAAAGTGCAGGAAATATGATCCCCCATGGGAATCCCCCTGAAATTGACATTTAGGTTATTACGCTGAAGAATAAGTTAAGTGAACTATTGTGTCCTGAAGCAAAGTCAAGAGTCCAGGCTCTTTCTGTGACGTCACACTGATCTACAGCACAGATCCACTGTGGAGGCAATAAAGTACAAGCGGTCTTAATCAATCAGAAGCTATGCCCCTCATCTTTAAAAAGTCATCCTGGATTCTGTCATCCTGACCTTTTCTACCTTTACATCAGTAGAATAGATTCATAAGGGACGCTGGAAATATCCACCGTTTGGCGCAGGTGCTATCATATTTCATACTTTCATACATTGCTTCATATTTTACAGCTGTAATTCACTTCTGTGATCTTTTACATCCCGCAAAACTCATTACTTATACGTGTAGAGGGCCAAGGAGATAAATTGAAGGCTCTTTTCCACTCTGCACATTGTTTAACAGACTTCTTTCTATTGAGACTGGCAAGGAGTTTTATCTTTCGCCTGACTTGAATGGCCTTCATCAGAATCTGACACTATTCACTAGAAACTGCACACTTCTTCCAGCGTTCTTATGGAATGGCACTTAAATGGCTGTGAGGGGAATTCTATGAGATATTTCTGGAGGGAATCTAATGTTCTAGTGTTCCAGTGAAGTGGTCATAAAAATGTGCTTTTCAATTCCATTCATATTGGAGAGATGCTCCTGAACAATACTGCATGGTGGTGTTGTGTTACAGCAGTGTGATATCATTTCAGACTTGTTTCCTCAAAAGGAAACCAACATTGATATCAGCGCTGGATGTTTTTGTGTATTAGGAGTCCTTCTTTGGCTCCGGATCACTGGAGGCTTTCAGCTCCATGAATCTCTGGGCAGCTGTGATGATCCAATAGAACACAGACTGAGAATATGAATGAATACTCTGGAGTGGCAGCTGGGCTTTGGGGATAATCACAAACAAATATGAAAATGTGAAATTGGTAGAAATTGTGAAAAATGAAGCCAAAGGAGTGGAACAGTGATGTGAGTGAAAGCTGCTCCAATACAAGAAACAACAAATACTCTGGCTTTAAGTGATGTAGACATGATATTTAAGATTACATCATCATCATAAGGACACACTATGGTTATGAAATATTATATGGAATGTTCACAACCCTCTGAGTTATAAGAGATGGTAAAACTATGCAAACATGAGCAGTGGATGGCTTTCAGACACATCACACTGACATTCTCTAGATACAGCAGACGTAAACAGTATCTGAATCTAAAGTGTCTACATCAAACCCCCACTCAGCCTGATTCATGATATCTAAATGACGTGCTGTGGAGATGCAGATGATCTCCTCGTCATCCATACTGATCCCACTACGATGCAGTATAGATTTTTCCTCATCATCATATCATCACATCATTATGATTTACCTGACAAAAGCTACAACTCACAGGAAATGCCCACAATTGGAAAGATGATGATTCTTTGAAGCTCACAGCGCTCAGCGGTCCCATGAAGGCCTTATCAACGTACAGTACCATCAATGAAAATGACGTGTTTCCGTTTCATTCACATCTAGACTTCAATTACATTATCTTGTCAAACACTTTCTGTAATATTGTGGAGTATAAACAATCTGAGATACGGTGTGTGTTGCCCATATCCACTGGCAATGCAACTCCATGCATGTGTGTGGGAATCGTCTCTAACCCATACATATAGAGCCAGTGTCAGTGACAGCGTCGTCTTCAGTCACATCACGAATCTTAAGTTGGTTTTAGAGCTTGAACTCAACCTGAACCTCAGTCTAACCCAGGGGTGTCAAACTCAAACACACACTGGGCCAAAATAACAAATTGGGACTTAGTCGCGGGCCAGACTTCATATTTCTTAAAAAATGGACTACACTTGTGTATGTTGTCCCTTCTCTCCAGATATATGATGATTAACTTTTTCATATCGAAACATACTTAAGTTTAGCTTAAACATTAAGTCTGGAACAAGCACAGCTTAATATTATAAACACATGAGAAATAGATTTTCAAATAAGAGATACATCAGTGGCATTCGTTTCTTACTTTTATCTAAATAAATAAAAGAAAGTATTATGCCTCTCTCTATCTGTAAGCTTTCAAGTTCATTTTCAATGGAAACCTTTTTTTCACAGAACAACAGAACAACCCAAATAAAATAATTGCCCTCAATAAAAATCCAACAATTCAACTATTCTAGGTCAGGCGAGACTAAAGTGCATAAAGAAAAGCTCAGTTTGCTAAACTCTGATTTACTCTGATGCACAGAGATCTGTGCTGGCGAACATAGAGAGCGTTTGAGCAGCTTGGGGACGGAGTTGTTGGGGAATTGTGTCTGGGATGAAACGAGGAAACAGAGTCATACTTTGCATTTGACGCCACTTTGCATTCCACGTCAAATGCGAACAAATGCATTTGACAAACAAATGCATTTGACGTTCCACGTCAAATCACAGTCACTCGCAAAGTCACTCGCAGAGCATTCTTGGATGTGTAGTATTAGCGGTGCATGCGCTATATACCGGTGGGCCAGCTCTAGCAGACATTTGACATTATCTCGCGGGCCAAATATAATAACACTGCGGGCCACATTTGGCCCGCGGGCCTGAGTTTGAGACCCCAGTATTGGGTTAGACTCTAACCCAATACTGGGGTGACTCTAACCCAATACTGCTGTCTGAGTTACAGAGCAAGTAAGCAATATCTGTAGAACATCGTCAAAGTGGCTAACTTCACATTGATGCATGTAGAAGAAGATCCTCTCAACATGTGACACATCTGAATTTACCCGTCTGCTCTCCTGGTTGGACACATCGATGAAATAAGAGCCAGCGTTTTTCAGCATCCCTTGTTTTGCAATCTGTGTGTGTTATTATGTAAAGTCATCTCAGATCTGTCACAGCTGGTCAATCAGAAATGGGGTTTTTGAGATGAATCAGCACAGCGGTGGAACAGCGAGGGAGCGCAGTGATGGATCTGTGTTTCTGCATGCAAATATTACTAAATACATGCTTAAATGAAAATAAGAACATGGAAATTCTGCATATTATGTTTCCTTTAGTGAAACTGACTGAACTGAATCGTGGCACGGCCTTCAAAGCAATCATTTCTTTTAAATGTCAGATAGAATCACTTTCCCTCTGAATATTTGCAATCTCCTGGTGGCACAGAGATCAAATCATTTATTAGAGAAACTAGAGTCTACTTTGCATGTAAGTCGCTTTGGATAAAAGCGTCTGCTAAATGACCGTAATGAAATGTAATGTAATGATACCAAACATGAAAACAGCTGACATGACCTCATCCCAACTTTATTATTGTTTTTGTTCCAAAGATCAAAGACAGAATTCAGTCCATTCATAAACCACAACCCAACATTTGTGATATTTACAGAGATCAATCAAACCTTTTGATTGATCACACTTACATGCAAAGACTTTACTAAAAGCTTCTGATTGATTGATTGATGAACAGTAATCACAGTTCTTAGATCAGTGTGAGTAAATTGTTGTGTTACAGCAGTAAGAAGCAACCAGAAACAAATATGATGTCATCAGAATGTGAAGAAAAGACAAAGTAAAGAGGGAAGATCAGCTGATCCTTTGTACTTTAGTTCCCTTAAACCACAGAAACGTTTCATGTGAACTCCTGCAGGTTAGGCAGAGTGACTGACAGCTGAGATGATCAGAGGGGCGGAGTTTCTACCACCATGACGAAGCCCAGGACGGAAGAATGGGAGGAGCTTATGAGTGAAGGAGCAGCCAGTGAAGGAGAAGATCAGAGCTGCAGCATCCACGTCATAGAAGGAGACCAGACCCTCCTCATAGTCCACAAACACGCCCACCTTCTCTGGCTTTGACTTTAGACTCAGAGGGACAGGAGAGTCATCATAAGCTTTGTACTTATATTCATTCAACAACACAACAGTCCAGTAACCTTCCTGAGGGCTCAGTGTGATGGGCCCCTTCCTCTTGCTCGTCTCTCTGGTCACTCCTAAAATCCACGCTGTCTTTCCTTTGACCTGAACCTCAAAGTAAAATCTTCCAGAGGAGAAACTCTGCTTTGTTAAAACATTAACACATCTATCAAATCTCTGTGGGTTGTCTGGGAGATTCTTCCACACATCACCACAGTGAACTTGTTTCTCATCATCAGACAGGATGAGGTAAGGATGAGCTGTATCAGGATCCAGAGTCACGTCCACTGCAAACTGCTGGATCCTCCTCAGCTCCACCTTCAGCAGCTTCTTCACCTCCTTACTGATGGTCTCTTCCAGCTGAGCCACAGCTTTCACCACACTCCCCTCATGTGACCTTTGATGGACTCTGACATGTGTCCAGTCCTTGGTGGGAGGAGCAGAGCTGATGGATGAGAAGCTCTGGAGGAGGTGGATGTGATCTTCAGAGAGTAGGAGTTTCTCCACATCAGCAGTTCTCTCTCTCTGTCCAGAGAGGTCCTGCTGCAGCTCCTTGATGAGGTCTTCAGTCTGTTTCTCTGTGCTCCTCTGCTTCTCCTCCATGGTCTTCCTGAAGTCTGCCTGGATTTTCTCCACAAGCTGCTTCAGAGCGGTGAAGACCTGATCTCCATCTGCTCTCTCTCTGTCTGCAGCATCCCTGCTGAGCTTTGCTGACTGTTTCATCTCCTGGATCTTCAGTAGTGTCAGCTGGATCTTCTGCTGAAGTTCAGCCACCATCTTCTCCAGCTCAGACTTCTTTCCTTTGTATTCATCTTCCAGAGGAACAAACTCATGGTTCTTGTGGTCTAAAACAGGACACATGAGGCACACACAGGTCTGGTCGGTCTTGCAGAAGAGCTTCAGAGTTTCATTGTGCTTCTTACACATCCTGTCCTCCAGGTTGTCCACAGGATGGATCAGCTGGTGTGATCTCAGGCGTGCTGCTGTCAGATGAGGCTCCAGATGAGTCTCACAGTAGGAGGCCTCACACTTCAGGCAGGACTTGATGGCCTTTAGTTTGGTTCCAGTGCAGAAGTCACACTGAACTTCTCCTGGTTTGGCAGCTGGTTCCTCTGATCTTCTGCTGGCCTCCTTTTGAGTCGACTGTCTGAACTCAGCGGCCATCTGAGATATGAACGTGTTGACCTTCAGCTCAGGGAGTGTGTAGAAAGTGTCTTTACACAGAGGACACACACACTGGACGTTACTGTCCCAGTGTTGAGTGATGCAGCTTTTGCAGAAGTTGTGTCCACATGGTGTGGAGACTGGATCAGTGAAGACCTCCAGACAGATGGAGCACAGGAACTGATCTTCAGACCGCAGACAGCTGGCAGCAGACATGTCTACAAACTGAGAACAGACGAGAACATGAGTGAAAACATCTCTGGAGACACAAACACTGATTGTTGAGCAGGATGAAGAGTCTGGAAGTCTTAAAGCTCCTGAAGTTCATGTCAGAGTGAAACAGGAGAGACGACTTTGTTCTTGATGGATATTATGAGCAGACTGGGGTTTGTCCTGAGGGGGTGCTCAAGGAAACGTCATGAAAAGACTTCAGGCTCAGCTTCAGGCTCAGCTTCATGAGGATTGATTGTGTATTGATCAGGACATGAAGCTTTTGTCCCTTTAGTTCTATTCAGACTGTTTAACTTTAAAGTTTACCTTTTAATGAGGTCACCATGACTACAGGCTGCACTCACTTCACTTCCTGTTGCCGTGGGTGCGGCTCAGTGCTGAGACTCACTGACGCAGATAAACACACACTTCCTGACGCTCTTTTCCTGCTCTGACTGTAAAAACTGCCGTGTGTTTACAAACACCAACGTGTGTGAACCAGAGCCAAGCCTTTAAGACTGAAGCAGTGAAGTGAGACGTGTGAGAGCAGCTCAGCCTGGACCTCATGCTGCTGCTGAAACTGACAAGATTCTGTCTGCACTCACCTGAGTTTGGCTGAGACGCTGCAGAGACAAACTTGGACAAACTTCTGATCCTCTGGCTTCTCTTCTGCTTCAGTCGAGGCTCTGCTGGACTCTGACTGACTGACTTTCGTTTCAGGAATATGACGTTGCAGCTTCCTCTCCTCCTCCTCCTCCACCTGTAGCTGTTGTTGCTCCTCCTCCTGTAGCTGTTGTTGCCCCTCCTCCTCCTCCTCCTCCTCCTCCTGTAGCTGTTGTTGCTCCTCCTCCTCCTCCTCCTGTAGCTGTTGTTGCTCCTCCTCCTCCTCCTCCTCCTCCTCCTCCTGTAGCTGTTGTTGCTCCTCCTCCTCCTCCTCCTCCTCCTGTAGCTGTTGCTGCTTCTCTTCCTCCTGCAGGTTTGGAGGAAGGTTCTTCCTTTTTACAGACTCACACACGATGCAAAGTTTCTGGATTGTTTGTGTGTGAAATGATCGTTCTCTCTAACTGTTGCTCACTTTTGAAATGAGGCCACTCAAGTGTGTAGTTTTGAAAGTTTACTTAACAATCTGCAGGATCTGTAAGACATTGAATACAATCAGCACTGCACCTCAGCTCACTGTCTTAAGATAAGAGATAAGATAAGATAATCATTTATTTATTTATCTCTCTCCCTCTGTTTCAGGCGGCAGTAGCTCAGTTGGTAGGGATTCCACTTGGGAACCGAAAGGGTTGCCGGTTTGAGTCCCGTATGGACCAAGTAAGTGGACTGGTAGCTGGTGAGTTGCCAGTTTGCCTCCAGGGCACTGCCGGGGTGCCCCTGAGCAAGGCACCGAACCCCCAACTGCTTCAGGGCGCCGAATAATGGCTGCCCTGCAATAATTGGAAGTCGCTTTGGATAAAAGCATCTGCTAAATGAGCGTAATGTAATGCAATGTAATTTATTCGTCCCACAACGGGGGAATCCACATGTTACAGCAGCAAAGGCTAAAGTGCAAAGCAATAAAGGGCATTAAGATAAAATAAGAGCCTGTTTATAATATTAAGCTGTGCTTGTTCCAGACTTAATGTTTAAGCTAAACTTAAGTATGTTTCCATATGAAAAAGTTGATCATCATATATCTGGAGAGAAGTGAAAACATGCACAACTGTAGTCCATTTATCAAGAAATATGAAGTCTGGCCTGCAACTTAGTCCCAATTTGTTATTTTGGCCCAGTGTGTGTTTGAGTTTGACGCTCCTGATCTAAGCTTCCATTGGTTCAGCATTTCTATTCCCACACTTTCATGGATCTCAGCTTGGAGTGAACATAAAACCTTCACACACCTGGCCAGAAGAAGACTTGAAGCCAGGACCCTCTTGCTGTCAGGGAGCCGCCGCACCACGGTTAGCAGTTTTGATGACAGTTATACTTGAAGAAGTGCATCGCTTTGCTCTGACTGCTCTGAATCGCCGAATTACCAGGCTGCAGAAAAAGTAAAAGTGTCTGACTCTGACTTAAAGTTATTGTTTGATTTTTTTTGTGTTAACGCGACAAAGTCAGGAACTTTCCTTGACACAAACTCAAAGTTCAAAATTAAAAGAAGTCTAAAAAATGCTCAACCAGGCAGAACAACTGTGAAGATTCAGGAATGTAACCAACTAACTTCTGTGTTCAGATGCACTCATTATTACGGCCTGGACCACCTCTGATGTTGTCTTTGAGCATCTTAATTTATTGTCATTCACTTGGTAGTTGGTATCGTTTTCAATAAATCTTCACCCCTCGTGTCTCAGTGAACACGCCGTCCCTCTGCCGTCCCTCTGCCGTCCCTCTGCCGTCCCTCTGCCGTCCCTCTGCCGCCCCTCATGTCCGTTCTTACCCTCGTGGCTGAATCATAAATCTCACTAATAATTCTTTTTCTTACCACATGGCCACGTTGTAAATCTCACCCAAGTCCAGATAATGAACCGTCTCATCAGTGGCCGCTCTCTCACTGAAGGCGATGATGACTCCACTTCATCTGTGGTCACACTCCAGGGGCAAACTGGCTTCAATGCAGCTGTTGCACTGCGTTACTTCTCATAGATAATTCAAGTTTGATCAAATGTGTATTAACGTTAATGTATATAGCATATTGATATAATTTATGGTTCTCTTGTGGCAGAGGCTCCTCCAGCTGGACAACAGTTCTCGGAAGAATGGTCCGTCCTGCTCAGATGCTCTTAACCCCGTGTCACTGCAGTGCTCAGGCTGAGTGAAAACAGGGTCACCTCTGTCAGAAACTCGTCCAGCTGAGCTTCTTATTTGTATTTCCTGACTCATGTGATATTTTGTTATTATGCCTTTCCTCCATCTGCTCTGCAGCGCACAGGTTAGATTAAACCTGCAGGTCTCTTTGGGCCGTGGATCCTCCATCTGGGCCCTGAGCTCCTTCACTGGCTTTCATCCATGTTTTATTGAATTACTGCACTTGAAACTTTGGAAGCACCTTTTGATAAAACTTGGTGGGCAGGTTGGGCCTGATTCAGGGAGGAGCCCAGTACATTTGTGGTGATGATCGGAATGTTGATTCATAACCGGGGTTTGGTTTTCATTCTTTGACAAAGTATGAGGAAGTTAGAGCTCTGGACTCAAATGTTTCCATGATGATATTTCAAAAGGTGGGATGGACATAAGCCTATTCAGAATAAGCGTGAGATAAAAATAAGGATGGACCCCCACCAGTCCGGCTTCAAGGTGGGCCACTGGACTGAGACGGCCCTCCTGGCAGTGACCGAGTCACTCCAAACTGCTAGAGCAACTCTCTCTCCTCTGTCCTGATTCTCCTGGACCTGTCTGCAGCATTCGACACGGTGAACCACCAGATCCTTCTCTCTACCCTGGAGGGAATGGGTGTCTCTGGCTCTGCGCTCTCCATGTTCGCGTCCTACCTGACAGGTCGCTCCCACCAGGTAACACGGAGAGGTTCTGTTTCGAAGCCACGTAGGCTCACCACTGGGGTTCCGCAAGGTTCGGTCTTGGGCCCTCTTCTTTTCTCCCTCTACACAACATCTCTTGGTTCTGTTATCCACTCCCATAACTTCTCCTACCACTGCTATGCTGATGACACCCAGCTGATTCTGTCATTTCCTCCTTCTGACACCCAAGTGGAGACGCGCATTGCTGTGTGCCTGGCAGACATCTCAGGGTGAATGTCGAGGCACCAGCTGAAGCTCAACCTGGACAAGACTGAGATGGTGTTTCTCCCGGGGAAGGGCTGCCCGCACCGAGACCTGGCCATCACCATAGATGACTCCGTGGTGACGTCTACTCGGACAGCAAGGAATCTGGGTGTGACCCTGGACGACCAACTGTCGTTCTCTGCAAACATCGCTTCGGTGACGCGTTCCTGCAGATTCCTCCTCTACAACATCCGGAGGATTCGTCCCTTCCTCACCGACAAGGCAGCGCAGGTGCTGATCCAGGCTCTTGTCATCTCCCGCCTGGACTACTGCAACTCCCTCCTTGCCGGCGCCCCGGCATCCGCCAGCAGACCTCTGGAGCTCGTCCAGAAAGCTGCTGCTCGTCTGGTGTTCAACCTCCCCAAGTTCTCCAACACAACTTGCCTTTCTCCGTTCTCTTCACTGGCTCCCTGTAGCTGCTCGCATCCAGTTTAAGACTCTGGTGTTAGCCTACAGGGCAGTGAAAGGAACAGCTCCTTCATACCTCCAGGCTATGGTCAAGCCCTACACCCCCGGCCGACCACTTCGCTCTGCTGCCTCCAGGCGGCTGGCTGCCCCGACGCTCAGCGGCCCCTGCTTGCGATCGACGCGGTCACGGCTTTTCACTGTTCCACAGTGGTGGAAGATCTCCCAACTGATGTCAGGACAGCGGAGTCGCTGACCATCTTTTGCCGCAGACTGAAAACCCATCTCTTCAAGAAAAACTACATCCTCCCTCTTAGGACATCACCTACTCTGTCCTAGCTCTTCGGATGCTCTTGTTTTCTAATCTTTCATTTCTAATTTGTCCTTTTTTCTCATTTATCATAGTACCTAACTTATTGCACTTCTACTCTAGCTCTAGTTATGCTCTTAGCTGTTGGTTTTGGAAGGAAATGCGCTTAAAATTTCTTGTGACCAGAAGTTCTTTTATCTACCTTTGTTGAACGCACTTAATGTAAGTCGCTTTGGATAAAAGCGTCTGCTAAATGACCGTAATGAAATGTAATGTAATGATACAAAACATGAACACAGCTGACATGACCTCATCCCAACTTTATTATTGTTTTTGTTACAAAGATCAAAGACAGAATTCAGTTCATTCATAAACCACAACACAACATTTGTGATATTTACAGAGATCAATCAAACCTTTTGATTGATCACACTTACATGCAAAGACTTTAAGCTTCTGATTGATTGATTGATGAACAGTAATCACAGTTCTTAGATCAGTGTGAGTAAATTGTTGTGTTACAGCAGTAAGAAGCAACCAGAAACAAATATGATGTCATCAGAATGTGAAGAAAAGACAAAGTAAAGAGGGAAGATCAGCTGATCCTTTGTACTTTAGTTCCCTTAAACCACAGAAACGTTTCATGTAAACTCCTGCAGGTTAGGCAGAGTGACTGACAGCTGAGATGATCAGAGGGGCGGAGTTTCTACCATCATGATGAAGCCCAGGACTGAAGTATGGGAGGAGCTTATGAGTGAAGGAGCAGCCAGTGAAGGAGAAGATCAGAGCTGCAGCATCCACGTCATAGAAGGAGACCAGACCCTCCTCATAGTCCACAAACACGCCCACCTTCTCTGGCTTTGACTTTAGACTCAGAGGGACAGAAGGTCCAGCACAAGCTTCGTACTCATCTTCATTCCACAACCCTACAGCCCAGTAACCTCTCTGAGGGCTCAGTGTGATGGCTCCCTTCCTCTTGCTCGTCTCTCTGGTCACTCCTAAAGTCAATGCTGTCTTTCCTTTGACCTGAACCTCAAAGTAAAATCTTCCAGAGGAGAAACTCTGC
Source organism: Genypterus blacodes (assembly GCF_046128005.1). Lineage (NCBI taxonomy): Eukaryota > Metazoa > Chordata > Actinopteri > Ophidiiformes > Ophidiidae > Genypterus > Genypterus blacodes. The sequence goes on along the minus strand of NW_027466938.1, from coordinate 99,011 downwards.
TTTGCTAAAACACAAACACATGTATTAAATCTCTGTGGGTTGTCTGGGAGATTCTTCCACATATCACCACAGTAAACTTGTTTCTCATCATCAGACAGGATGAGTAGAGGATGAGCTGTATCAGGATCCAGAGTCACGTCCACTGCAAACTGCTGGATCCTCCTCAGCTCCACCTTCTCCTGCAGCTTCTTCACCTCCTTACTGATGGTCTCCTCCAGCTGAGCCACAGCTTTCACCACACTCCCCTCATGTGACCTTTGATGGACTCTGACCTGTGTCCAGTCCTTGGTGGGAGGAGCAGAGCTGATGGATGAGAAGCTCTGGAGGAGGTGGAGGTGATCTTCAGAGAGTAGGAGCTTCTCCACATCAGCAGTTCTCTCTCTCTGACCAGAGAGTTCCTGCTGCAGCTCCTTGATGAGGTCTTCAGTCTGTTTCTCTGTGCTCCTCTGCTTCTCCTCCATGGTCTTCCTGAAGTCGGCGTGGATTTTCTCCACAAGCCGCTTCAGAGCGTTGAAGACCTGATCTCCATCTGCTCTCTCTCTGTCTGCAGCTTCCCTGCTGAGCTTTGCTGACTGTTTCATCTCCTGGATCTTCAGTAGTGTCAGCTGGATCTTCTGCTGAAGTTCAGCCACCATCTTCTCCAGCTCAGACTTCTTTCCTTCATATTCTTCTTCCAGAGGAACAAACTCATGGTTCTTGTGGTCTAAAACAGGACAGTGTGAACACACACAGGTCTGGTCGGTCCTGCAGAAGAGCTTCAGAGTTTCATTGTGCTTCTTACACATCCTGTCCTCCAGGTTGTCCACAGGAAGTATCAGCTGGTGTGATCTCAGGCGTGCTGCTGTCAGATGAGGCTCCAGATGAGTCTCACAGTAGGAGGCCTCACACTTCAGGCAGGACACGATGGCCTTTAGTTTGGTTCCAGTGCAGACGTCACACTGAACTTCTCCTGGTTTGGCAGCTGGTTCCTCTGATCTTCTGCTGGCTTCCTTTTGAGTCGACTGTCTGAACTCAGCGGCCATCTGAGATATGAACGTGTTGACCTTCAGCTCAGGGAGTGTGTAGAAAGTGTCTTTACACAGAGGACACACACACTGGACGTTACTGTCCCAGTGTTTAGTGATGCAGCTTTTGCAGAAGTTGTGTCCACATGGTGTGGAGACTGGATCAGTGAAGACCTTCAGACAGATGGAGCACAGGAACTGATCTTCAGACCGCAGACAGCTGGCAGCAGACATGTCTACAAACTGAGAACAGACGAGAACATGAGTGAAAACATCTCTGGAGACACAAACACTGATTGTTGAGCAGGATGAAGAGTCTGGAAGTCTTAAAGCTCCTGAAGTTCATGTCAGAGTGAAACAGGAGAGACGACTTTGTTCTTGATGGATATTATGAGCAGACTGGGGTTTGTCCTGAGGGGGCGCTCAAGGAAACGTCATGAAAAGACTTCAGGCTCAGCTTCAGGCTCAGCTTCATGAGGATTGATTGTGTATTGATCAGGACATGAAGCTTTTGTCCCTTTAGTTCTATTCAGACTGTTTAACTTTAAAGTTTCCCTTTTAATGAGGTCACCATGACTACAGGCTGCACTCACTTCATTTTCTGTTGCCGTGGGTGCGGCTCAGTGCTGAGACTCACTTCTGTTTTTCTGAGACGCTCTTTCCTTTTCTTGACGGTAAAAACTGCCGTGTGTTTACAAACACCAACGTGTGTGAACCAGAGCCAAGCCTTTAAGACTGAAGCAGTGAAGTGAGACGTGTGAGAGCAGCTCAGCCTGGACCTCATGCTGCTGCTGAAACTGACAAGATTCTGTCTGCACTCACCTGAGTTTGGCTGAGACGCTGCAGAGACGCTGCAGAGACAAACTTGGACAAACTTCTGATCCTCTGGCTTCTCTTCTGCTTCAGTCGAGGCTCTGCTGGACTCTGACTGACTGACTTTCGTTTCAGGTATATGACAGCAGGTATATTGCAGCTTCTGCTTCCTCCTCTCGTGTTGCTCCTCCTCCTCCTCCTCCTCCACCTGTAGCTGTTGTTGCTCCTCCTCCTCCTCCTCTACCTGTAGCTGTTGTTGCTCCTCCTCCTCCTCCTCTACCTGTAGCTGTTGTTGCTCCTCCTCCTTCTCCTCCTCCTGTAGCTGTTGTTGCTCCTCCTCCTTCTCCTCCTCCTGTAGCTGTTGTTGCTAGCGGTGTGCGATACTGCATATTTTGGTATCAATCCGATACCAAGTAAATACTGGCTAGTATCGCCGATACCGATACCGATACTTTTCAATAAATAAGGTGGATGCGTCATTGAATTGCTAAATCTCAATTAATTTTCATGACCGTAAGTGTTTTTTTGTGATGTTTCCTCTTTTATCATTAAATAGTTGAAACCCAGAACAGAATTAGGACAAAGTTTATAATTAAATAGAAAATGCTTTATTATAAAATAATTTTCAGAAAAATCTTAAATAAAAAGTGCACACAAACCAGTAAACAAATTGAAACAAACAAGTACTGTTAACTGTAAACTATAATACAACAATTAAATTAAAATTCTCAACAACAAAAACAACAACTGAAAATATAAATAATATGTCAACAACTTAACAACCCCCAAAGCCTTTAGTTAGTCTGTGCAGAACGGAAACCAAAAACGTTTTGGTTACAGGTTTTGGTTCAAGAACAGTATCATATTAACATTTTTTGCTTTTAATGCACTTCGTTTGTGACTCACTAACTGCCCTGCTTTTGAAAAACTCGTCTCAGCTCGCACTGATGTTGCAACCACTGACAGGTATTTTTTGGCAAGTTTACTCAGAGAGGGGAATGTTTGTTCGTTGTTTTTCCACCAAAGTAGTGGATCCTGATCCCGAGGAATTGACCTTTCCTCAGTGTACCTGCGCATCTCAATTTGGGCATCAGTGCCAGTTGTCCGATGCTGCTGAGAGGCTAGGACTTTAGAATCAAATTCTTTCCATAGCCCACCTTTTGCTGCAGGTGGGGATGAAGCAGCCCCTCCAGACGAGCTTGAGGTAGTTTCAGGAGTTGCGGCAGAGCTGGTGGCAGTGGCTCTGAGCCGGCAACTTGATTGTTTGCTTAGCGCGTCTAAGTCACGTGACGTGACTTACCTGACGGCACAACACCTAAACACAAGAGGGGGGAGGGGGACATAGGGTGCCTGCTCTGCGCTGACACAGGAGCGGCGAGTCCGGGGACCTGGCTGTTTCCTCTTTGCCGAAACTGCAGCATCGCAAACTAGCGGAACTTAAAGTAAAGAATCGATCTCACCAGGCTAGTATCGATCCGATACCGACTTGGTATCGATACTATCGATATTTGGATCGATCCGCCCACCACTAGTTGTTGCTCCTCCTCCTCCTCCTCCTCCTCCTCTTCCTCCTGTAGCTGTTGTTGCTCCTGAACAATACTGCATGGTGGTGTTACAGCAGTGTGATATCATTTCAGACTTGTTTCCTCAAAAGGAAACCAACATTGATATGAGCGCTGGATGTTTTTGTGTATTAGGAGTCCTTCTTTGGCTCCGGATCACTGGAGGCTTTCAGCTCCATGAATCTCTGGGCAGCTGTGATGATCCAATAGAACACAGACTGAGAATATGAATGAATACTCTGGAGTGGCAGCTGGGCTTTGGGGATAATCACAAACAAATATGAAAATGTGAAATTGGTAGAAATTGTGAAAAATGCAGCCAAAGGAGTGGAACAGTGATGTGAGTGAAACCTGCAACAATACAAGAAACAACAAATACTCTGGCTTTAAGTGATGTAGACATGATATTTAAGATTACATCATCATCATAAGGACACACTATGGTTATGAAATATTATATGGAATGTTCACAACCCTCTGAGTTATAACAGATGGCCAAACTATGCAAACATTAGCAGTGGATGGCTTTCAGACACATCACACTGACATTCTCTAGATACAGCAGACGTAAACAGTATCTGAATCTAAAGTGTCTACATCAAACCCCCACTCAGCCTGATTCATGATATCTAAATGACGTGCTGTGGAGATGCAGATGATCTCCTCGTCATCCATACTGATCCCACTACGATGCAGTATAGATTTTTCCTCATCATCATATCATCACATCATTATGATTTACCTGACAAAAGCTACAACTCACAGGAAATGCCCACAATTGGGAAAGATGATGATTCTTTGAAGCTCACAGCGCTCAGCGGTCCCATGAAGGCCTTATCAACGTACAGTACCATCAATGAAAATGACGTGTTTCCGTTTCATTCACATCTAGACTTCAATTACATTATCTTGTCAAACACTTTCTGTAATATTGTGGAGTATAAACAATCTGAGATACGGTGTGTGTTGCCCATATCCACTGGCAATGCAACTCCATGCATGTGTGTGGGAATCGTCTCTAACCCATACATGTAGAGCCAGTGTCAGTGACAGCGTCGTCTTCAGTCACATCACAAATCTTAGGTTGGTTTTAGAGCTTGAACTCAACCTGAACCTCAGTCTAACCCAGGGGTGTCAAACTCAAACACACAGTGGGCCAAAATAACAAATTGGGACTAAGTCGCGGGCCAGACTTCATATTTCTTGAAAAATGGACTACACTTGTGTATGTTGTCCCTTCTCTCCAGATATATAATGATTCACTTTTTCATATGGAAACATACTTAAGTTTAGCTTAAACATTAAGTCTGGAACAAGCACAGCTTAATATTATAAACACATGAGAAATAGATTTTCAAATAAGAGATACATCAGTGGCATTGGTTTCTTACTTTTATCTAAATAAATAAAAGAAAGTATTATGCCTCTCTCTATCTGTAAGCTTTCAAGTTCATTTTCAATGGAAACCTTTTTCTCACAGAACAACAGAACAACCCAAATCAAATAATTGCCCTCAATGAAAATCCAACAATTCAACTATTCTAGGTCAGGCGAGACTAAAGTGCATAAAGAAAAGCTCAGTTTGTTAAACTCTGATTTACTCTGATGCACAGAGATCTGTGCTGGCGAACATAGAGAGCGTTTGAGCAGCTTGGGGACGGAGTTGTTGGGGAATTGTGTCTGGGATGAAACGAGGAAACAGAGTCATACTTTGCATTTGACGCCACTTTGCATTCCACGTCAAATGCAAACAAATGCATTTGACAAACAAATGCATTTGACGTTCCACGTCAAATCACAGTCACTCGCAAAGTCACTCGCAGAGCATTCTTGGATGTGTAGTATTAGCGGTGCATGCGCTATATACCGGTGGGCCAGCTCTAGCAGACATTTGACATTATCTCGCGGGCCAAATATAATTACACTGCGGGCCACATTTGGCCCGCGGGCCTGAGTTTGAGACCCCAGTATTGGGTTAGACTCTAACCCAATACTGGGGTGACTCTAACCCAATACTGCTGTCTGAGTTACAGAGCAAGTAAGCAATATCTGTAGAACATCGTCAAAGTGGCTAACTTCACATTGATGCATGTAGAAGAAGATCCTCTCAACATGTGACACATCTGAATTTACCCGTCTGCTCTCCTGGTTGGACACATCGATGAAATAAGAGCCAGCGTTTTTCAGCATCCCTTGTTTTGCAATCTGTGTGTGTTATTATGTAAAGTCATCTCAGATCTGTCACAGCTGGTCAATCAGAAATGGGGTTTTTGAGATGAATCAGCACAGCGGTGGAACAGCGAGGGAGCGCAGTGATGGATCTGTGTTTCTGCATGCAAATATTACTAAATACATGCTTAAATGAAAATAAGAACATGGAAATTCTGCATATTATGTTTCCTTTAGTTAAACTGACTGAACTGAATCGTGGCACGGCCTTCAAAGCAATCATTTCTTTTAAATGTCAGATAGAATAACTTTCCCTCTGAATATTTGCAATCTCCTGGTGGCACAGAGATCAAATCATTTATTAGAGAAACTAGAGTCTACTTTGCATGTAAGTCGCTTTGGATAAAAGCGTCTGCTAAATGACCGTAATGAAATGTAATGTAATGATACCAAACATGAAAACAGCTGGCATGACCTCATCCCAACTTTATGATTGTTTTTGTTCCAAAGATCAAAGACAGAATTCAGTCCATTCATAAACCACAACCCAACATTTGTGATATTTACAGAGATCAATCAGACCTTTTGATTGATCACACTTACATGCAAAGACTTTACTAAAAGCTTCTGATTGATTGATTGATGAACAGTAATCACAGTTCTTAGATCAGTGTGAGTAAATTGTTGTGTTACAGCAGTAAGAAGCAACCAGAAACAAATATGATGTCATCAGAATGTGAAGAAAAGACAAAGTAAAGAGGGAAGATCAGCTGATCCTTTGTACTTTAGTTCCCTTAAACCACAGAAACGTTTCATGTAAACTCCTGCAGGTTAGGCAGAGTGACTGACAGCTGAGATGATCAGAGGGGCAGAGTTTCTACCATCATGATTAAGCCTAGGACTGAAGTATGGGAGGAGCTTATGAGTGAAGGAGCAGCCAGTGAAGGAGAAGATCAGAGCTGCAGCATCCACGTCATAGAAGGAGACCAGACCCTCCTCATAGTCCACAAACACGCCCACCTTCTCTGGCTTTGACTCCAGACTCAGAGAGACAGGAGGGTCATCATAAGCTTTGTACTCATCTACATCCCACAACCCTACAGTCCAGTAACCTTCCTGAGGGCTCAGTGTGATGATTCCCTTCCTCTCGCTCGTCTCTCTGGTCACTCCTAAAGTCCACTGTGTCTTTCCTTTGACCTGAACCTCAAAGTAAAATCTTCCAGAGGAGAAACTCTGCTTTGCTAAAACACAAACACATCTATCAAATCTCTGTGGGTTGTCTGGGAGATTCTTCCACACATCACCACGGTGAACTTGTTTCTCATCATCAGACAGGATGAGTCTAGGATGTGCTGTATCAGGATCCAGAGTCACGTCCACTGCAAACTGCTGGATCCTCCTCAGCTCCACCTTCTCCTGCAGCTTCTTCACCTCCTTACTGAAGGTCTCCTCCAGCTGAGCCACAGCTTTCACCACACTCCCCTCATGTGACCTTTGATGGACTCTGACCTGTGTCCAGTCCTTGGTGGGAGGAGCAGAGCTGATGGATGAGAAGCTCTGGAGGAGGTGGAGGTGATCTTCAGAGAGTAGGAGCTTCTCCACATCAGCAGTTCTCTCTCTCTGCCCAGAGAGTTCCTGCTGCAGCTCCTTGATGAAGTCTTCAGTCTGTTTCTCTGTGCTCCTCTGCTTCTCCTCCATGGTCTTCCTGAAGTCGGCCTGGATTTTCTCCACAAGCTGCTTCAGAGCGGTGAAGACCTGATTTCCATCTGCTCTCTCTCTGTCTGCAGCTTCCCTGCTGAGCTTTGCTGACTGTTTCATCTCCTGGATCTTCAGTAGTGTCAGCTGGATCTTCTGCTGAAGTTCAGCCACCATCTTCTCCAGCTCAGACTTCTTTCCTTCATATTCTTCTTCCAGAGGAACAAACTCATGGTTCTTGTGGTCTAAAACAGGACAGAGTGAGCACACACAGGTCTGGTCGGTCTTGCAGAAGAGCTTCAGAGTTTCATTGTGCTTCTTACACATCCTGTCCTCCAGGTTGTCCACAGGATGGATCAGCTGGTGTGATCTCAGGCGTGCTGCTGTCAGATGAGGCTCCAGATGAGTCTCACAGTAGGAGGCCTCACACTTCAGGCAGGACTTGATGGCCTTTAGTTTGGTTCCAGTGCAGAAGTCACACTGAACTTCTCCTGGTTTGGCAGCTGGTTCCTCTGATCTTCTGCTGGCCTCCTTTTGAGTCGACTGTCTGAACTCAGCTGCCATCTGAGATATGAACGTGTTGACCTTCATCTCAGGTCTTGTGCAGAACCTCTCGTTACACAGAGGACACACACACAGGACGTTACTGTCCCAGTGTTGAGTGATGCAGCTTTTGCAGAAGCTGTGTCCACATGGTGTGGAGACTGGATCAGTGAAGACCTCCAGACAGATGGAGCACAGGAACTGATCTTCAGACCGCAGACAGCTGGCAGCAGACATGTCTACAAACTGAGAACAGACGAGAACATGAGTGAAAACATCTCTGGAGACACAAACACTGATTGTTGAGCAGGATGAAGAGTCTGGAAGTCTTAAAGCTCCTGAAGTTCATGTCAGAGTGAAACAGGAGAGATGACTTTGTTCTTGATGGATATTATGAGCAGACTGGGGTTTGTCCTGAGGGGGCGCTCAAAGAAACGTCATGAAAAGACTTCAGGCTCAGCTTCAGGCTCAGCTTCATGAGGATTGATTGTGTATTGATCAGGACATGAAGCTTTTGTCCCTTTAGTTCTATTCAGACTGTTTAACTTTAAAGTTTCCCTTTTCACTCTGGAGCTGAACTGTGTCTTTTAATGAGGTCACCATGACTACAGGCTGCACTCACCTCACTTCCTGTTGCCGTGGGTGCGGCTCAGTGCTGAGACTCACTGACACAGATAAACACACACTTCCTGACGCTCTTTTCTTGCTCTGACGGTAAAAACTGCCGTGTGTTTACAAACACCAACGTGTGTGAACCAGAGCCAAGCCTTTAAGACTGAAGCAGTGAAGTGAGACGTGTGAGAGCAGCTCAGCCTGGACCTCATGCTGCTGCTGAAACTGACAACATTCTGTCTGCACTCACCAGAGTTTGGCTGAGACGCTGCAGAGACGCTGCAGAGACAAACTTGGACAAACTTCTGATCCTCTGGCTTCTCTTCTGCTTCAGTCGAGGCTCTGCTGGACTCTGACTGACTGACTATCGTTTCAGGAATATGACGTTGCAGCTTCTGCTTCCTCCTCTCGTGTTGCTCCTCCTCCTCCTCCACCTGTAGCTGTTGTTGCTCCTCCTCCTCCTCCTGTAGCTGTTGTTGCCCCTCCTCCTCCTCCTCCTCTTGTAGCTGTTGTTGCTGCTTCTCTTCCTCCTGCAGGTTTGGAGGAAGGTTCTTCCTTTTTACAGACTTACACACGATGCAAAGTTTCTGGATTGTTTGTGTGTGAAATGATCGTTCTCTCAAACTGTTGCTCACTTTTGAAATGAGGCCACTCAAGTGTGTAGTTTTGAAAGTTTACTTAACAATCTGCAGGATCTGTAGGACATTGAATACAATCAGCACTGCACCTCAGCTCACTGTCTTAAGATAAGAGATAAGATAAGATAATCATTTATTTATTTATCTCTCTCCCTCTGTTTCAGGCGGCAGTAGCTCAGTTGGTAGGGATTCCACTTTGGAACCGGTTGGTTGCCGGTTTGAGTCCCGTATGGACCAAGTAAGTGGACTGGTAGGTGGTGAGTTGCAAGTTTGCCTCCAGGGCACTGCCGGGGTGCCCCTGAGCAAGGCACCGAACCCCCAACTGCTCCAGGGCGCCGAATAATGGCTGCCCTGCAATAATTGGAAGTCGCTTTGGATAAAAGCATCTGCTAAATGAGCGTAACGTAATGCAATGTAATTTATTCCTCCCACAGCGGGGGAATCCACATGTTACAGCAGCAAAGGCTAAAGTGCAAAGCAATAAAGGGCATTAAGATAAAATAAGAGCCTGTTTATAATATTAAGCTGTGCTTGTTCCAGACTTAATGTTTAAGCTAAACTTAAGTATGTTTCCATATGAAAAAGTTGATCATCATATATCTGGAGAGAAGTGAACAACTACATGCATCAATGTGAATTGATGTTATTAAAGTTATTGTTTGATTTTTTTTGTAATAACGCGACAAAGTCAGGAACTTTCCTTGACACAAACTCAAAGTTCAAAATTAAAAGAAGTCTAAAAAATGCTCAACCAGGCAGAACAACTGTGAAGATTCAGGAATGTAACCAACTAACTTCTGTGTTCAGATGCACTCATTATTACGGCCTGGACCACCTCTGATGTTGTCTTTGAGCATCTTAATTTATTGTCATTCACTTGGTAGTTGGTATCGTTTTCAATAAATCTTCAACCCTCGTGTCTCAGTGAACACGCCGTCCCTCTGCCGTCCCTCTGCCGTCCCTCTGCCGCCCCTCATGTCCGTTCTTACCCTCGTGGCTGAATCATAAATCTCACTAATAATTATTTTTCTTACCACATGGCCACGTTGTAAATCTCACCCAAGTCCAGATAATGAACCGTCTCATCAGTGGCCGCTCTCTCACTGAAGGCGATGATGACTCCACTTCATCTGTGGTCACACTCCAGGGGCAAACTGGCTTCAATGCACCTGTTGCACTGCGTTACTTCTCATAGATAATTCAAGTTTGATCAAATGTGTATTAACGTTAATGTATATAGCATATTGATATAATATATGGTTCTCTTGTGGCAGAGGCTCCTCCAGCTGGACAACAGTTCTCGGAAGAATGGTCCGTCCTGCTCAGATGCTCTTAACCCCGTGTCACTGCAGTGCTCAGGCTGAGTGAAAACAGGGTCACCTCTGTCTGAAACTCGTCCAGCTGAGCTTCTTATTTGTATTTCCTGACTCATGTCATATTTTGTTATTATGCCTTTCCTCCATCTGCTCTGCAGCGCACAGGTTAGATTAAACCTGCAGGTCTCTTTGGGCCGTGGATCCTCCAGCTGGGCCCTGAGCTCCTTAATCACTGGCGTTCATCCATGTTTGTTTGAATTACTGCACTTGAAACTTTGGAAGCACCTTTTGATAAAACTTGGTGGGCAGGTTGGGCCTGATTCAGGGAGGAGCCCAGTACATTTGTGGTGATGATCGGAATGTTGATTCATAACCGGGGTTTGGTTTTCATTCTTTGACAGTAAGTATGAGGAAGTTAGAGCTCTGGACTAAAATGTTTCCATGATGATATTTCAAAAGGTGGGATGGACATAAGCCTATTCAGAATAAGCGTGAGATAAAAATAAGGATGGACCCCCACCAGTCCGGCTTCAAGGTGGGCCACTCGACTGAGACGGCCCTCCTGGCAGTGACCGAGTCACTCCAAACTGCTAGAGCAGCTCTCTCTCCTCTGTCCTGATTCTCCTGGACCTGTCTGCAGCATTCGACACGGTGAACCACCAGATCCTTCTCTCTACCCTGGAGGGAATGGGTGTCTCTGGCTCTGCGCTCTCCATGTTCGCGTCCTACCTGACAGGTCGCTCCTACCAGGTAACACTGAGAGGTTCTGTTTCGAAGCCACGTAGGCTCACCACTGGGGTTCCGCAAGGTTCGGTCTTGGGCCCTCTTCTTTTCTCCCTCTACACAACATCTCTTGGTTCGGTTATAACTTGATCGCGGTTATCCACTCCCATAACTTCTCCTATCACTGCTATGCTGATGACACTCAGCTGATTCTGTCATTTCCTCCTTCTGACACCCAAGTGGAGACGCGCATTGCTGCGTGCCTGGCAGACATCTCGGGGTGGATGTCGAAGCACCACCTAAAGCTCAACCTGGACAAGACTGAGATGGTGTTTCTCCCGGGGAAGGGCTGCCCGCACCGAGACCTGGCCATCACCATAGATGACTCCGTGGTGACGTCTACTCGGACCGCAAGGAATCTGGGTGTGACCCTGGACGACCAACTGTCGTTCTCTGCAAACATCGCTTCGGTGACACGTTCCTGCAGATTCCTCCTCTACAACATCCGGAGGATTCGTCCCTTCCTCACTGACAAGGCAGCGCAGGTGCTGATCCAGGCTCTTGTCATCTCCCGCCTGGACTACTGCAACTCCCTTCTTGCCGGCGCCCCAGCTTCCGCCATCAGACCTCTGGAGCTCGTCCAGAAAGCTGCTGCTCGTCTGGTGTTCAACCTTCCCAAGTTCTCCCACACAACTTGCCTCCTCCGTTCTCTACACTGGCTCCCTGTAGCTGCTCGCATCCAGTTTAAGACTCTGGTGCTAGCCTACAGGGCAGTGAAAGGAACAGCTCCTTCATACCTGCAGGCTATGGTCAAGCCCTACACCCCCAGCCGACCACTTCGCTCTGCTGCCTCCAGGCGACTGGCTGCCCCGACGCTCAGCGGCCCCTGCTTGCGATCGACGCGGTCACGGCTTTTCTCTGTTCTGGCACCTCAGTGGTGGAATGATCTCCCGACTGATGTCAGGACAGCGGAGTCGCTGCCCATCTTTTGCCGCAGGCTGAAAACCCATCTCTTCAAGAAACACTACCCGGATCTGCCCTCTTAGGACATCACCTATTCTGTCCTAGCTCTTCTGATGCTCTTGTTTTCTAATCTTTCATTTCTAATTTGTCCTTTTTTCTCATTTATCATAGTACCTAAATTATTGCACTTCTACTCTAGCTCTAGTTATGCTCTTAGCTGTTGGTTTTGGAAGGAAATGCGCTCACGATATCTTGTGACCTGAAGTTCTTTTATCTACCTTTGTTGAACACACTTATTGTAAGTCGCTTTGGATAAAAGCGTCTGCTAAATGACCGTAATGAAATGTAATGTAATGATACCAAACATGAAAACAGCTGACATGACCTCATCCCAACTTTATTATTGTTTTTGTTCCAAAGATCAAAGACAGAATTCAGTCCATTCATAAACCACAACCCAACATTTGTGATATTTACAGAGATCAATCAAACCTTTTGATTGATCACACTTACATGCAAAGACTTTACTAAAAGCTTCTGATTGATTGATTGATGAACAGTAATCACAGTTCTTAGATCAGTGTGAGTTAATTGTTGTGTTACAGCAGGAAGAAGCAACCAGAAACAAATATGATGTCATCAGAATGTGAAGAAAAGACAAAGTAAAGAGGGAAGATCATCTGATCCTTTGTACTTTAGTTCCCTTAAACCACAGAAACGTTTCATGTAAACTCCTGCAGGTTAGGCAGAGTGACTGACAGCTGAGATGATCAGAGGGGCGGAGTCTATACAAAAAAAAAGATGCCCAGGACTGAAGTATGGGAGGAGCTTATGAGTGAAGGAGCAGCCAGTGAAGGAGAAGATCAGAGCTGCAGCATCCACGTCATAGAAGGAGACCAGACCCTCCTCATAGTCCACAAACACGCCCACCTTCTCTGGCTTTGACTTTAGACTCAGAGGGACAGGAGGGTCAACATAAGCTTTGTACTCATCTACATTCCTCAACCTTACAGTCCAGTAACCTTCTTGAGGGCTCAGTGTGATGATTCCCTTCCTCTTGCTCGTCTCTCTGGTCACTCCTAAATCCCACCCTGTCTTTCCTTTGACCTGAACCTCAAAGTAAAATCTTCCAGAGGAGAAACTCTGCTTTGCTAAAACACAAACACCTGTATTAAATCTCCGTCGGTTGCCTGGGAGATTCTTCCACAAATCACCACAGTAAACTTGTTTCTCATCATCAGACAGGATGAGTTCAGGATAAGCTGTATCAGGATCCAGAGTCACGTCCACTTCAAACTGCTGGATCCTCCTCAGCTCCACCTTCAGCAGCTTCTTCACCTCCTTACTGATGGTCTCCTTCAGCTGAGCCACAGCTTTCACCACACTCCCCTCATGTGACCTTTGATGGACTCTGACCTGTGTCCAGTCCTTGGTGGGAGGAGCAGAGCTGATGGATGAGAAGCTCTGCAGGAGGTGGAGGTGATCTTCAGAGAGTAGGAGCTTCTCCACATCAGCAGTTCTCTCTCTCTGCCCAGAGAGTTCCTGCTGCAGCTCCTTGATGAGGTCTTCAGTCTGTTTCTCTGTGCTCCTCTGCTTCTCCTCCATGGTCTTCCTGAAGTCGGCCTGGATTTTCTCCACAAGCTGCTTCAGAGCGGTGAAGACCTGATCTCCATCTGCTCTCTCTCTGTCTGCAGCTTCCCTGCTGAGCTTTGCTGACTGTTTCATCTCCTGGATCTTCAGTAGTGTCAGCTGGATCTTCTGCTGAAGTTCAGCCACCATCTTCTCCAGCTCAGACTTCTTTCCTTCATATTCTTCTTCCAGAGGAACAAACTCATGGTTCTTGTGGTCTAAAACAGGACAGATGAGGCACACACAGGTCTGGTCGGTCCTGCAGAAGAGCTCCAGAGGTTTCTTGTGCTTCTTACACATCCTGTCCTCCAGGTTATCCACAGGATGGATCAGCTGGTGTGATCTCAGGCGTGCTGCTGTCAGATGAGGCTCCAGATGAGTCTCACAGTAGGAGGCCTCACACTTCAGGCAGGACTTGATGGCCTTTAGTTTGGTTCCAGTGCAGACGTCACACTGAACTTTTCCTGGTTTGGCAGCTGGTTCCTCTGATCTTCTGCTGGCTTCCTTTTGAGTCGACTGTCTGAACTCAGCGGCCATCTGAGATATGAACGTGTTGATCTTCATCTCAGGTCTTGTGCAGAACCTCTCGTTACACAGAGGACACGCACACAGGACGTTACTGTCCCAGTGTTGAGTGATGCAGCTTTTGCAGAAGTTGTGTCCACATGGTGTGGAGACTGGATCAGTGAAGACCTCCAGACAGATGGAGCACAGGAACTGATCTTCAGACCGCAGACAGCTGGCAGCAGACATGTCTACAAACTGAGAACAGACAAGAACATGAGTGAAAACATCTCTGGAGACACAAACACTGATTGTTGAGCAGGATGAAGAGTCTGGAAGTCTTAAAGCTCCTGAAGTTCATGTCAGAGTGAAACAGGAGTGACGACTTTGTTCTTGATGGATATTATGAGCAGACTGGGGTTTGTCCTGAGGGGGTGCTCAAGGAAACGTCATGAAAAGACTTCAGGCTCAGCTTCAGGCTCAGCTTCATGAGGATTGATTGTGTATTGATCAGGACATGAAGCTTTTGTCCCTTTAGTTCTATTCAGACTGTTTGACTTTAAAGTTTCCCTTTTAATTAGGTCACCATGACTACAGGCTGCACTCACTTCACTTCCTGTTGCCGTAGGTGCGGCAACAGGCAACAGCACTGCGTCACTGCTGAGACTCACTAACACAGATAAACACACACTTCCTGATGCTCTTTTCTTGCACTGACGGTAAAAACTGCCGTGTGTTTACAAACACCAACGTGTGTGAACCAGAGCCAAGCCTTTAAGACTGAAGCAGTGAAGTGAGACGTGTGAGAGCAGCTCAGCCTGGACCTCATGCTGCTGCTGAAACTGACAAGATTCTGTCTGCACTCACCTGAGTTTGGCTGAGACGCTGCAGAGACAAACTTGGACAAACTTCTGATCCTCTGGCTTCTCTTCTGCTTCAGTCGAGGCTCTGCTGGACTCTGACTGACTGACTTTCGTTGCAGGAATATGACGTTGCAGCTTCTGCTTCCTCCTCTCGTGTTGCTCCTCCTCCTCCTCCTCCACCTGTAGCTGTTGTTGCTCCTCCTCCTCCTCCTGTAGCTGTTGTTGCTGCTTCTCTTCCTCCTGCAGGTTTGGAGGAAGGTTCTTCCTTTTTACAGACTTACACACGATGCAAAGTTTCTGGATTGTTTGTGTGTGAAATGATCGTTCTCTGTAACTGTTGCTCACTTTTGAAATGAGGCCACTCAAGTGTGTAGTTTTGAAAGTTTACTTAACAATCTGCAGGATCTGTAAGACATTTAATACAATCAGCACTGCACCTCAGCTCGCTGTCTTAAGATAAGAGATAAGAAGATAAGATAATCATTTATTTATTTATCTCTCTCCCTCTGTTTCAGGCGGCAGTAGCTCAGTTGGTAGGGATTCCACTTGGGAACCGGAGGGTTGCCGGTTTGAGTCCCGTATGGACCAAGTAAGTGGACTGGTAGCTGGTGAGTTGCCAGTTTGCCTCCAGGGCACTGCCGAGGTGCCCCTGAGCAAGGCACCGAACCCCCAACTGCTCAAGGGCGCCGAATAATGGCTGCCCTGCAATAATTGGAAGTCGCTTTGGATAAAAGCATCTGCTAAATGACCGTAATGTAATGCAATGTAATTTATTCGTCCCACAGCGGGGGAATCCACATGTTACAGCAGCAAAGGCTAAAGTTCAAAGCAATAAAGGGCATTAAGATAAAATAAGAGCCTGTTTATAATATTAAGCTGTGCTTGTTCCAGACTTAATGTTTAAGCTAAACTTTTGTATGTTTCCATATGAAAAAGTTGATCATCATATATCTGGAGAGAAGTGAACAACTACATGCATCAATGTGAATTGATGTTATTAAAGTTATTGTTTGATTTTTTTTTTTATAACGCGACAAAGTCAGGAACTTTCCTTGACACAAACTCAAAGTTCAAAATTAAAAGAAGTCAAAAAAATGCTCAACCAGGCAGAACAACTGTGAAGATTCAGGAATGTAACCAACTAACTTCTGTGTTCAGACGCACTCATTATTACGGCCTGGACCACCTCTGATGTTGTCTTTGAGCATCTTAATTTATTGTCATTCACTTGGTAGTTGGTATCGTTTTCAATAAATCTTCAACCCTCGTGTCTCAGTGAACACGCCGTCCCTCTGCCGTCCCTCTGCCGTCCCTCTGCCGTCCCTCTGCCGCCCCTCTGACGTCCCTCATGTCCGTTCTTACCCTCGTGGCTGAATCATAAATCTCACTAATAATTATTTTTCTTACCACATGGCCACGTTGTAAATCTCACCCAAGTCCAGATAATGAACCGTCTCATCAGTGGCTGCTCTCTCACTTAAGGCGATGATGACTCCACTTCATCTGTGGTCACACTCCAGGGGCAAACTGGCTTCAATGCACCTGTTGCACTGCGTTACTTCTCATAGATAATTCAAGTTTGATCAAATGTGTATTAACGTTAATGTATATAGCATATTGATATAATATATGGTTCTCTTGTGGCAGAGGCTCCTCCAGCTGGACAACAGTTCTCGGAAGAATGGTCCGTCCTGCTCAGATGCTCTTAACCCCGTGTCACTGCAGTGCTCAGGCTGAGTGAAAACAGGGTCACCTTTGTCAGAAACTCGTCCAGGTGAGCTTCTTATTTGTATTTCCTGACTCATGTGATATTTTGTTATTATGCCTTTCCTCCATCTGCTCTGCAGCGCACAGGTTAGATTAAACCTGCAGGTTTCTTTGGGCCGTGGATCCTCCAGCTGGGCCCTGAGCTCCTTAATCACTGGTGTTCATCCATGTTTGTTTGAATTACTGCACCTGAAACTTTGGAAGCACCTTTTGTAAAACTTGGTGGGCAGGTTGGGCCTGATTCAGGGAGGAGCCCAGTACATTTGTGGTTATGATCGGAATGTTGATTCATAACCGGGGTTTGGTTTTCATTCTTTGACAAAGTATGAGGAAGTTAGAGCTCTGGACTAAAACGTTTCCATGATGATATTTCAAAAGGTAAGATGGACATAAGCCTATTCAGAATAAGCGTGAGATAAAAATAAGGATGGACCCCCACCAGTCCGGCTTCAAGGTGGGCCACTGGACTGAGACGGCCCTCCTGGCAGTGACCGAGTCACTCCAAACTGCTAGAGCAGCTCTCTTTCCTCTGTCCTGATTCTCCTGGACCTGTCTGCAGCATTCGACACGGTGAACCACCAGATCCTTCTCTCTACCCTGGAGGGAATGGGTGTCTCTGGCTCTGCGCTCTCCATGTTCGCGTCCTACCTGACAGGTCGCTCCTACCAGGTAACACTGAGAGGTTCTGTTTCGAAGCCACGTAGGCTCACCACTGGGGTTCCGCAAGGTTCGGTCTTGGGCCCTCTTCTTTTCTCCCTCTACACAACATCTCTTGGTTCTGTTATCCACTCCCATAACTTCTCCTACCACTGCTATGCTGATGACACCCAGCTGATTCTGTCATTTCCTCCTTCTGACACCCAAGTGGAGACGCGCATTGCTGCGTGCCTGGCAGACATCTCGGGGTGGATGTCGAAGCACCACCTGAAGCTCAACCTGCCCACACCGAGACCTGGCCATCACCATAGATGACTCCGTGGTGACGTCTACTCGGACTGAGAATCATCTACTTCCTCACCGACAAGGCAGCGCAGGTGCTGATCCAGGCTCTTGTCATCTCCCGCCTGGACTACTGCAACTCCCTCCTTGCTGGCGCCCGGCATCCGCCATCAGACCTCTGCAGCTTGTCCAGAAAGCTGCTGCTCGTCTGGTGTTCAACCTCCCCAAGTTCTCCCACACAACTTGCCTTCTCCGTTCTCTACACTGGCTCCCCGTAGCTGCTCGCATCCAGTTTAAGACTCTGGTGCTAGCCTACAGGGCAGTGAAAGGAACAGCTCCTTCATACCTCCAGGCTATGGTCAAGCCCTACACCCCCGGCCGACCACTTCGCTCTGCTGCCTCCAGGCGGCTGGCTGCCCCGGCGCTCAGCGGCCCCTGCTTGCGATCGACGCGGTCACGGCTTTTCACTGTTCCACAGTGGTGGAATGATCTCCCGACTGGGAGGCAGTAGCTCACTGGGTAGTGCTTCCGCTTGGGAACCGGAGGGTCACCGGTTGGAGCCCCTGCCAAGGCACCCCTGAGCAAGGGACCGAACCCTCAATTGCTCCCCCCTCTGCGAAGGGTGGTAAAATGTAATGCAAGTCGCTATGGATAAATGCGTCTGCCAAATGATCGTAATGTAATGTAATGACTGATGTCAGGACAGCGGAGTCGCTGCCCATCTTTCGCCGCAGGCTGAAAACCCATCTCTTCAAGAAACACTACCCGGATCTGCCCTCTTAGGACATCACCTATTCTGTCCTAGCTCTTCTGATGCTCTTGTTTTCTAATCTGTCATTTCTAATTTGTCCTTTTTTCTCATTCATCATAGAACCTAACTTATTGCACTTCTACTCTAGCTCTAGTTATGCTCTTAGCTGTTCGTTTAGGAAGGAAATGTGTTTACGATTTCTTGTGAGCTGAAGTTCTTTTATCTACCTTTGTTGAACACACTTAATGTAAGTCGCTTTGGATAAAAGCGTCTGCTAAATGATCCTAATGTAATGTAATGTAATGATACCAAACATGAAAACAGCTGACATGACCTCATCCCAACTTTATTATTGTTTTTGTTCCAAAGATCAAAGACAGAATTCAGTCCATTCATAAACCACAACCCAACATTTGTGATATTTACAGAGATCAATCAAACCTTTTGATTGATCACACTTACATGCAAAGACTTTACTAAAAGCTTCTGATTGATTGATTGATGAACAGTAATCACAGTTCTTAGATCAGTGTGAGTAAATTGTTGTGTTACAGCAGTAAGAAGCAACCAGAAACAAATATGATGTCATCAGAATGTGAAGAAAAGACAAAGTAAAGAGGGAAGATCAGCTGATCCTTTGTACTTTAGTTCCCTTAAACCACAGAAACGTTTCATGTAAACTCCTGCAGGTTAGGCAGAGTGACTGACAGCTGAGATGATCAGAGGGGCGGAGTTTGTACCATCATTATGAAGCGCAGGATATAAGAATGGGAGGAGCTTATGAGTGAAGGAGCAGCCAGTGAAGGAGAAGATCAGAGTTGCAGCATCCACGTCATAGAAGGAGACCAGACCCTCCTCATAGTCCACAAACACGCCCACCCTCTCTGGCTCTGACTTTAGACTCAGAGGGACATAAGGGACATCATGAGCTTTGTACTCATCTACATTCCCCGACCCTACAGCCCAGTAACCTTCCTGAGGGCTCAGTGTGATGGGTCCCTTCCTCTTGCTCGTCTCTCTGGTCACTCCTAAATCCCACCCTGTCTTTCCTTTGACCTGAACCTCAAAGTAAAATCTTCCAGAGGAGAAACTCTGCTTTGCTAAAACACAACCACATGGATCAAATCTCTGTGGTTTGTCTGGGAGCTTCTTCCTCACATCACCACGGTGAACTTGTTTCTCATCATCAGACAGGATGAGTACAGGATGAGCTGTATCAGGATCCAGTGTCACGTCCACTGCAAACTGCTGGATCCTCCTCAGCTCCACCTTCTCCTGCAGCTTCACCTCCTTACTGATGGTCTCCTCCAGCTGAGCCACAGCTTTCACCACACTCCCCTCATGTGACCTTTGATGGACTCTGACCTGTGTCCAGTCCTTGGTGGGAGGAGCAGAGCCGATGGATGAGAAGCTCTGGAGGAGGTGGAGGTGATCTTCAGAGAGTAGGAGCTTCTCCACATCAGCAGTTCTCTCTCTCTGCCCAGAGAGTTCCTGCTGCAGCTCCTTGATGAAGTCTTCAGTCTGTTTCTCTGTGCTCCTCTGCTTCTCCTCCATGGTCTTCCTGAAGTCGGCCTGGATTTTCTCCACAAGCTGCTTCAGAGCGGTGAAGACCTGATCTCCATCTGCTCTCTCTCTGTCTGCAGCTTCCCTGCTGAGCTTTGCTGACTGTTTCATCTCCTGGATCTTCAGTAGTGTCAGCTGGATCTTCTGCTGAAGTTCAGCCACCATCTTCTCCAGCTCAGACTTCTTTCCTTCATATTCTTCTTCCAGAGGAACAAACTCATGGTTCTTGTGGTCTAAAACAGGACAGATGAGGCACACACAGGTCTGGTCGGTCCTGCAGAAGAGCTTCAGAGTTTCATTGTGCTTCTTACACATCCTGTCCTCCAGGTTGTCCACAGGATGGATCAGCTGGTGTGATCTCAGGCGTGCTGCTGTCAGATGAGGCTCCAGATGAGTCTCACAGTAGGAGGCCTCACACTTCAGGCAGGACTTGATGGCCTTTAGTTTGGTTCCAGTGCAGATGTCACACTGAACTTCTCCTGGTTTGGCAGCTGGTTCCTCTGATCTTCTGCTGGCTTCCTTTTGAGTCGACTGTCTGAACTCAGCGGCCATCTGAGATATGAAGGTGTTGACCCTCAGCTTAGGTTGTGTGCAGAACATCTCGTTACACAGAGGACACACACACAGGACGTCACTGTCCCAGTGTTGAGTGATGCAGCTTTTGCAGAAGTTGTGTCCACATGGTGTGGAGACTGGATCAGTGAAGACCTCCAGACAGATGGAGCACAGGAACTGATCTTCAGACCGCAGACAGCTGGCAGCAGACATGTCTACAAACTGAGAACAGACGAGAACATGAGTGAAAACATCTCTGGAGACACAAACACTGATTGTTGAGCAGGATGAAGAGTCTGGAAGTCTTAAAGCTCCTGAAGTTCATGTCAGAGTGAAACAGGAGAGAAGACTTTGTTCTTGATGGATATTATGAGCAGACTGGGGTTTGTCCTGGGGGGCGCTCAAGGAAACGTCATGAAAAGACTTCAGGCTCAGCTTCAGGCTCAGCTTCATGAGGATTGATTGTGTATTGATCAGGACATGAAGCTTTTGTCCCTTCAGTTCTATTCAGACTGTTTAACTTTAAAGTTTCCCTTTTAATGAGGTCACCATGACTACAGGCTGCACTCACTTCACTTCCTGTTGCCGTGGGTGCGGCTCAGTGCTGAGACTCACTAACACAGATAAACACACACTTCCTGATGCTCTTTTCTTGCTCTGACGGTAAAAACTGCCGTGTGCTTACAAACACCAACGTGTGTGAACCAGAGCCAAGCCTTTAAGACTGAAGCAGTGAAGTGAGACGTGTGAGAGCAGCTCAGCCTGGACCTCATGCTGCTGCTGAAACTGACAACATTCTGTCTGCACTCACCTGAGTTTGGCTGAGACGCTGCAGAGACGCTGCAGAGACAAACTTGGACAAACTTCTGATCCTCTGGCTTCTCTTCTGCTTCAGTCGAGGCTCTGCTGGACTCTGACTGACTGACTTTCGTTTCAGGTATATGACGTTGCAGCTTCTGCTTCCTCCTCTCGTGTTGCTCCTCCTCCTCCTCCACCTGTAGCTGTTGTTGCTCCTCCTCCTTCTCCTCCTCCTCCTCCTGTAGCTGTTGTTGCTCCTCCTTCTCCTCCTCCTCCTGTAGCTGTTGTTGCTCCTCCTCCTCCTCCTGTAGCTGTTATTGCTGCTTCTCTTCCTCCTGCAGGTTTGGAGGAAGGTTCTTCCTTTTTACAGACTTACACACGATGCAAAGTTTCTGGATTGTTTGTGTGTGAAATGATCGTTCTCTCTAACTGTTGCTCACTTTTGAAATGAGGCCACTCAAGTGTGTAGTTTTGAAAGTTTACTTAACAATCTGCAGGATCTGTAAGACATTGAATACAATCAGCACTGCACCTCAGCTCACTGTCTTAAGATAAGAGATAAGATAAGATAATCATTTATTTATTTATCTCTCTCCCTCTGTTTCAGGCGGCAGTAGCTCAGTTGGTAGGGATTCCACTTGGGAACCGGAGGGTTGCCGGTTTGAGTCCCGTATGGACCAAGTAAGTGGACTGGTAGCTGGTGAGTTGCCAGTTTGCCTCCAGGGCACTGCCGAGGTGCCCCTGAGCAAGGCACCGAACCCCCAACTGCTTCAGGGCGCCGAATAATGGCTGCCCTGCAATAATTGGAAGTCGCTTTGGATAAAAGCATCTGCTAAATGACCGTAATGTAATGCAATGTAATTTATTCGTCCCACAACGGGGGAATCCACATGTTACAGCAGCAAAGGCTAAAGTGCAAAGCAATAAAGGGCATTAAGATAAAATAAGAGCCTGTTTATAATATTAAGCTGTGCTTGTTCCAGACTTAATGTTTAAGCTAAACTTTAGTATGTTTCCATATGAAAAAGTTGATCATCATATATCTGGAGAGAAGTGAAAACATGCACAACTGTAGTCCATTTATCAAGAAATATGAAGTCTGGCTTGCAACTTAGTCCCAATTTGTTATTTTGGCCCAGTGTGTGTTTGAGTTTGACGCTCCTGATCTAAGCTTTCATTGGTTCAGCATTTCTATTCCCACACTTTCATGGATCTCAGCTTGGAGTGAACATAAAACCTTCACACACCTGGCCAGAAGAAGACTTGAAGCCAGGACCCTCTTGCTGTCAGGGAGCCGCCGCACCACGGTTAGCAGTTTTGATGACAGTTATACTTGAAGAAGTGCATCGCTTTGCTCTGACTGCTCTGAATCGCCGAATTACCAGGCTGCAGAAAAAGTAAAAGTGTCTGACTCTGACTTAAAGTTATTGTTTGATTTTTTTTGTGTTAACGCGACAAAGTCAGGAACTTTCCTTGACACAAACTCAAAGTTCAAAATTAAAAGAAGTCTAAAAAATGCTCAACCAGGCAGAACAACTGTGAAGATTCAGGAATGTAACCAACTAACTTCTGTGTTCAGATGCACTCATTATTACGGCCTGGACCACCTCTGATGTTGTCTTTGAGCATCTTAATTTATTGTCATTCACTTGGTAGTTGGTATCGTTTTCAATAAATCTTCAACCCTCGTGTCTCAGTGAACACGCCGTCCCTCTGCCGTCCCTCTGCCGCCCCTCATGTCCGTTCTCACCCTCTTGGCTGAATCATAAATCTCACTAATAATTCTTTTTCTTACCACATGGCCACGTTGTAAATCTCACCCAAGTCCAGATAATGAACCGTCTCATCAGTGGCCGCTCTCTCACTGAAGGCGATGATGACTCCACTTCATCTGTGGTCACACTCCAGGGGCAAACTGGCTTCAATGCACCTGTTGCACTGCGTTACTTCTCATAGATAATTCAAGTTTGATCAAATGCGTATTAACGTTAATGTATATAGCATATTGATATAATATATGGTTCTCTTGTGGCAGAGGCTCCTCCAGCTGGACAACAGTTCTCGGAAGAATGGTCCGTCCTGCTCAGATGCTCTTAACCCCGTGTCACTGCAGTGCTCAGGCTGAGTGAAAACAGGGTCACCTTTGTCAGAAACTCGTCCAGCTGAGCTTCTTATTTGTATTTCCTGACTCATGTGATATTTTGTTATTATGCCTTTCCTCCATCTGCTCTGCAGCGCACAGGTTAGATTAAACCTGCAGGTCTCTTTGGGCCGTGGATCCTCCAGCTGGGCCCTGAGCTCCTTAATCACTGGCGTTCATCCATGTTTGTTTGAATTACTGCACCTGAAACTTTGGAAGCACCTTTTGATAAAACTTGGTGGGCAGGTTGGGCCTGATTCAGGGAGGAGCCCAGTACATTTGTGGTGATGATCGGAATGTTGATTCATAACCGGGGTTTGGTTTTCATTCTTTGACAAAGTATGAGGAAGTTAGAGCTCTGGACTCAAATGTTTCCATGATGATATTTCAAAAGGTGGGATGGACATAAGCCTATTCAGAATAAGCGTGAGATAAAAATAAGGATGTAAAAAAATGTAATGTATCCTCAGAATGTATCAAGAATAATGAAACAAAGTATCCTTCCAACTGTTTCAGGGCAGTTTTGGGGCTTGGAAGCTTTGGAAGACATTTATGGACAATTTGGAAGGAGAAGAATTGATGCAGTTGAGAGGCGGGATGGTGGAAAAGAAATAAAGACGGGGAAAGTTTGTGCTGCTAGAGAAACCAGAGGATAATAGAGGCTCTGGGGATTAGGTGTGTGTGTGTGTGTGTGTGTTAGTGTGTGTGTGTGTGTTTCTGTGTGTATATATGGGTTTAAGTTAGTGTGTGTGTGTGTGTGTGTGTGTATGGGTTTAAGTTAGTGTGTGTACTTCTGTGTGTGTATACGTATATGGGTTTGAGTGATTGTGTGATTGTGTGTGTGTGTGTGTGTGTGTGTGTGCCTGTGTCTGTTTCCTGAAGTGATTTTTGCTGAGACATGCATTTATCCAACAGACTTTTTCTAAATTGACTGCTATGGAATGAGTCAGCAGATTCCAAAATCAGTGCATCAGCATTAGATTGCAGGCTCACAGATCCATTTTCCACTTATTTGGAAAATGTTTCATACACACACTTCTTCAGCTTCACCTCCACTGCTGCTGTGTGGATTGCTGAGGTCCTGCAAATCTGCTTCCCTTTGTTTTCCTGTACAGCATCGCTCTGTTTACCACTCTAATGTTGTGCCACTTAGTTGGGTCGGCGAGATACTTGGCTATGCTTGGAACAAAGTACACGGCTGCTGATCAACCAGAGGCAGACTGGCATGTTTAACACACACACACACACACACACACGCTGTATATTCAAGTCAAATAGTGGACATGAGTGGATGTGTAAAGATGTTCTCAGTTCTCTGTGAGTTAGTTTGATGCATGAGACTGGAGAAGCTGATTGGGTTAGAGCAGATGTTCCACTTTGCCGGATGTTTCTGTGACAGCTCTATTAAACGCTCCGGCCTTTACCTTCACACTGCAACACCTTATATCGGAGGCCGTTATTGACATTAACAATGGAAATATGATGAAAACACACTTGTTGAGTGTGAAAAATGCTGATTGAGCTAAGAAAACACATTAAACTCTAACAATCACCTGTATCATTCTATCTGACCTGGCTCCTTGTTACCAGTTGTATTAACCTGTATTATTCTCAACCCAAGTGTTCATCTACTCACAGCCAGAGGGTCGTGGGTCTGAATCCTGGGCTCTTCCTGTGTGAAGTCCCTCAGTTCCTCCAGGTCCTCTGCTTCCCTCCGACGCTCCATCTGCAGGTGCTGATCAAGTGAAGTGGAAACTCACCCTTACATATAGAGTAGATCTGAATATGAGCTTAGACGGCGTAGACGAGGATCATAGATGAATGTCTTCATACATGTTAGCTGACTGGGCTAATCCATCAACAACCAGCTGGTTTACAGAAAGGATGAAGCCAGGATTGATTCCATTTGAATGGAGTTTGACATGAATGCCCTCGTGATGCCTGGTTATCTCTACCGTGCTGCGCTGTGATAACGGGTCAAAGCCGGAGCCGAGAGCCTTCAGCTTCACAGCAAAGAAAGGAGGAAATGCTGGGCAGCCAAGAAACTGCAGGGAAGCTTTTCTCCAGCAGCAGCAGTTTAAAACCTAGAGGACATAAATCTTTAAGTCAACGGTCGGCAGGAGGCAAATACACTTTGGGCACGTTTGCATTGTCATCTTCACAATACATGAGAGAGAAGAAGAACGAGCAGCATGCACAGGAGGAGAGCACACACACACACACACACACACACACACACACACACACACACACACACACACACACACACACACACACACACACACACACACACACACACACACACACACACACACACACACACACACACACACACACACACACACACACACACACACACACACACACACACACACGGTTCCTATAAGGGACATTGCCGCACTTTATTGATCCTAAAGCAACATTCTGCCCAACAAATCATAACTTTACAAAACAAAACTTTGACAACAGATTTAAATAGTACAAATGAAACACAATGATGGCAACAAACAAGAAGAAACACACAGATATGTACACATACTTCACACAGATCATTGCACAACAGCAGAAAAGGCAGCAAAGCTCTGGTTTCCCTCAGCAGGTAAACACATGGAACACTATGAGAGGCACTGAGAAGCACCCAGTCTGCGTACGTGAAACTACAGGTAAGAGGAAGTGTGCTTGATCCTTCCTCTAAATAAACACATACACACTGGCACTGTAGGTAGGAGTGTGTCAGCTGTGTAACTACAAACACACACATTGAACAATAGATTGATAACAGTAAGTCTGATCAAATACATTCAGGGGGATCAGGCTGTTATTCTAACACGTCGGCCACTTTCACTCAAAGTTGATCTAAGTCGATTGATCTTCAGTATCTAAAGTGTTCACTTGTTCAATCTGACTTCCACACATTCCTAAGGTGAAATAGAAGCATCTGAGCCACAATAAATACAATAAATGTGTGTAGAGTTAACCTGAGACGGGAATAAGGCCAAAGGATCACATCTTCATCATCATCTCCTCCTCTTCCTCTGTTATTCTTGTAACTACCAACCTAACGTCTACAAAGGAGGGACAAGAGGCAGTGAACTATTTCTAATGACTTTACAAAAACATAGATGATCATTTGTGGTCTCACACAGGAGTGAGGTTCTGCTACTCTTCATCAGAGCAGTGCAACAACTTGGGTCTCCTCACAAAAGCAGCAGTGGCTCACGCAGACATGAGCGTATGGAGACATGAAGACCTGAATGGAAAAGACCTGAAGCAGTGAGGAACATCCTGCCAATCAGGTTCCTGTGCCTGATTGGCAGGATGTTCCTGTTCCTGTAACAACCTGAGTAGATTAATATGACTCATGTGACTCCACCCCTCTGCTTGCCTCCTTCCTCTCCAACACACCTCTCACTCTTCCTCATACACGTAGTGACCGTCGTTGACGGCGCGGTCTCGGATGTTCTCAGCCGTGAGCCTCTGGCCCAGCTCCAGCAGAGCTCTCAGCAGGTGGTCTAGGTGGGCTTCCTTCCCCACCTTCTCCATCCAGATGTGGAGCAGTTCGTGGATCGTGTCGCCGTGGTTAAGGCGCTCTTTGCTCTTGATCTCATTGTCGTTCACTGTGAGGCACCGGAAGAACCTCCTGTGGTAATCGATGTCCAGCTCTTCGAAATACTCAAAACAATTCTTCAGGGACTTTTCGCCTGGAAACAAAGCATGGAGACGTTCAAGACTTAGGAAAGAAACAGAGAGATCTAGTGAAGTGCCCTCAGAAGCAAAACTACATTAAAACGTTAGGAAAGCGTCAAAGTAATTTCTCCAAACTAAAACCCAAACTAGTGCCACTGGCCGATGGATGAAGAGCTGCAGTACACACACACACACACACACACACACACACTCAGGACAGCTGGACCAGAGGAGGAGGTTCTGTCAAAACTAACAACAACTGATTCTGAGGGGAAAAAATGCTCCAGAGAGTAAACTGAGCCTGATTGGACATCATTAACCCTAGCAGGGAAGGTACTGTAGCTGTTAAAGGATCCATGATGTCATGTTGGTTGATAGTTGAAGAAAAGTTTCATAACATCTCCAGAGCTGCGGTCATGTTTTCATATTTTTCTTAAATTTGGAAGTAAAAAATGATTGACAGTGACTTCTACACTACATGCCTCCTATCATGTTCAGGTCGGTTTCCATGCCGACGTCTGCGTGAAAGAAAGAGAGAGCTGTCAGTCATCAAAGACGTCTTCCTGGAGACGACTCACCCTCGACCTCAACAGACTGAACCTGAAGGTTTACTCCTTTATTCTCGAAGATAATCTCTCATTTCATGTTCTGATGATGGTGATGATGATGATGATGATGATGTCGGCCTGCAACATCTAACACGTCACTCATCAATCTTTGATTTGTTCGCCGTTTCTTTGACCTGCATGTTTTGTGTAACCTTGGTTACAAAAACGTTCCTCTTCTTCTTCCAGAAAGCTTGACAGTGTTACAGTCTAACGTGTGTGTGTGTGTGTGTGTGTGTGTGTGTGTGTGTGTGTGTGTGTGTGTGTGTGTGTGTGTGTGTGTGTGTGTGTGTGTGTGTAAGAACAGGGGTATAGGAAAATAAAGGAACATACCATCCACAGCGACGAGCTTTGGAAACTGCTCCATCTCCTAAAAGAAAACAAAGCATTCATATGTAAAGACATCTATGACATCATACAGGACTGTGAAGTGTAACAGCTTGTTTGTTTGTTTGTTTGTTTGTTTGTTTGTAAGCAGAGCAGTGGGTGAAGTGATGGTAAAGAGGGATTGAAGCCACAGTCATCTCAGACCAATCCCAGAGTAAATATGTAAACAACAACATGACATCATATCATCTTATGCGGCTCAGTGCCATTAGAATGTATTGTTGTGATGAAGAACACGAGGTGAGGAAAGGAGGAGGAGGAGTCAGAGCAGAGGAGGAGTCTGCTCTGTAAGTAGCAGGGAAGCAGAGAAGCGAGAGAGGAAGCGTGAGTGAAGACGAGCAGCTGCTCTCACCCTCCGGACGGGCTGCTGGGGGGCGGCGAGGCTGGATCGGGGCGGGGGTGCGGGGGGCAGCAGGGGGGGCGGGGGGGCGGTTAGGCTGTGCTGAGAGTTACTGGCAGAGCTGGCGAGGCTCTCACACAGCTCTCGCTTCTCCTCCACACCAGACGTGGACTTGGCCCTCACCAAGCTGTCCCGCATCAGTTTGAAGTAGCTAGGCCTGCGGGTGTCTCCGTTCCTCCTGTCCTCAGACGGACAGTCGTCTCTATAGTCCTGGAGAAGACGAGGGAGGAGTTTATCTTCCTCATGTCTATGTTACCTATGGGCTGTTGTTGATGTTACAAGCCTGACGAACCAAAGTCAAACGGACTCACCTGTCCATCCTTCAGCCCATCTGATGTATTTCTCTGGGAGTCTGTGAAGAAAGTAAATCAGGTGTAGGTGAGGACAGGTAAGACCCCCCATCCTAAGACCCTAAGATCCTGACCCCCGATCCTAAGACCCTAAGATCCTGACCCCTGATCCTAAGACCCTAAGATCCTGACCCCCGATCCTAAGACCCTAAGATCCTGACCCCAATCCTAAGACCCTAAGATCCTGACCCCCCATCCTAAGACCCTAAGATCCTGACCCCCGATCCTGAGACCCTAAGATCCTGACCCCCGATCCTAAGACCCTAAGATCCTGACCCCCGATCCTAAGACCCTAAGATCCTGACCCCCGATCATAAGACCCTAAGATCCTGACCCCCGATCCTAAGACCCTAAGATCCTGACCCCCCGATCCTAAGACCCTAAGATCCTGACACCCGATCCTAAGACCCTAAGATCCTGACCCCCCATCCTAAGACCCTAAGATCCTGACCCCCGATCCTAAGACCCTAAGATCCTGACCCCCGATCCTAAGACCCTAAGATCCTGACACCCGATCCTAAGACCCTAAGATCCTGACCCCCCATCCTAAGACCCTAAGATCCTGACCCCCGATCCTAAGACCCTAAGATCCTGACCCCCCATCCTAAGACCCTAAGATCCTGACCCCCGATCCTAAGACCCTAAGATCCTGACCCCCCATCCTAAGACCCTAAGATCCTGGCTCTCGTTCTGAAGTCACATTTCATCCTGTCATCATTTCCCACAGAGAAACAGAAGCAGAAGATGAAGTCATTGGTTTGGGACAGTAGCAGATGTTTTCTGTGCCAAAACAGAGCGGGGGAAACAAGCGTCGTGTTGAACAAATTGGCACGGTGCCGGCCAAGTGTTGGCACGCGTCCAAAGACACAACCTGACTGGGACGGAGCCAAAAGAGACGACGCATCAAGACCCAAGACCCAGCCTCACAGATTTACTGGGGCTGTTTACATTGGGACACGTTTAAAAAGGCGGCTTTATCGATCATTCAAACAACAAACAAACCGTTCGCGTATTGATTCAGGACCCGGAAGGATCGACGGCTACAAACAAACGCTTCTCAGGGTTCTTAAACATCGGCAAAACAAGCTTTCACACACAAGGCAGGAAATGTCTGCACCTACAGCCATACAGGGAATAATATGGATATGAGGAAGTTGTTTACACAGGCAGCCGGTCTGTGATTGGCCGATTCCTAAGCTTCTCCAGGCTTTAACATTACACTTGCATCATGTTTCCAATCACACTGACCTGTTGCTCTCCGTCGTCTTCTGCACACGACACAAATTACTGTGAACGCAATGAGAACTGCTGCTGCAACCAGAGGAACCACGACCGCTGCAACATTATCTGAAGGGAAGAAGAAGGAATCAGAGTTAGCGATGCGTTCCGGTGTTCCTACGGTTATGATTTGGAGCAGTTTAGCCCCATGATGGTGGTCCTCTTCCTCTTCCTCTCTGAAGTGTACCTGAGGCAGAGTCGGTGTAGGAGAGGACCTTCTTGCACTCTGAGTTGGAGGTAGAAGTGCAGTTCCTTACTTTGACTTCATCGTTTGCGCATCTAATTACGGAGAGAAAGGCGAAAATGAGGGAGAGCGTCTGAGAAATCGCCTCCTATTTTGAGAAATATTACATAAGGATGATGAAGGACGTCTTCTAACCTTGTACACCGCTTACACACTTCACACGCTTCCTCGTGGGCACAGAATCGCTCCGACATGCACTCGCATTCGGCGTCTTCCTTGTGACTACACCTCCTTGCATACTGCTGATCTGAGAGGCCGACAGGAGAAACAACAGGTTAACTCTGAAAAAGGAGGGATACTGATTTTTCTCCCATAGTCATTGTGATCAATAGAGCCAAGAACCATCAGACTGAATCACCTTGGCGACACCTGGTGCACTTCAAGCACATTTTCAGGCTGTTGTCGTGGGCGGTGAACGTCCCGTCGTCACATTCCACACACGTTCCCGTTTCCCCGGCTCTCGTGCACGGTGACTGCAGATACGTACCTGTCACACACACACACACACACACACACACACACACACACACACACACACACACACACACACACACACACACACACACACACACACACACACACACACACACACACACACACACACACACAACAACAACAACAAACATAATTATCATCAAGCGTAGTCTGCTTGAGGTGCGCAGGATGAATCTCTGATGTGAGCCAGCGGTCTGAATCCAGCGTGGCTCTGTGTGTGTGTGTGTGTGTGTGTGTGTGTGTGTGTGTGTGTGTGTGTGTGTGTGTGTGTGTGTGTGTGTGTGTGTGTGTGTCTTACCAGCTGGGCAGTTCCTGCAGCAGATGTTGCCGCTCATGTACTCCAGGTCATTTCTGCAGGAGCCGTCCCGATGCGTCCCCGTTCCCACCCCTCCTCCCAGGTCGAGATCGGGCAGTGGCAACGCCGCCGTGGGTTGGAGGAGCCAGATCAGTCCGGTCAAAAACTTTAGGGTAAGACGTGACAGCATATTAGGAACTCTCATCTAGACTTTGACTGTTCCTCTTTCAATCGTACAATCAGATGGTGGCATTCATGGAGGCAGCAGTTCGGTGCTCAGACAATCTGACTAATAAAGCGTTCCTTCCCTCAGGCTGAGTCTGAAACAAACACTCCTACAACCACAATGTGCAAAACAGAAAAAGCCGTTTCACCTTTTTAGCATTCCCAAAACAATTCTATTCATGTAGATCTATACTACTGACATCACCTCTTGATGTTATGAAAGCAAATGTGTTGTGCTGAGATGAAGCTGAAGCTAAAGAAGTCAAATGTTACTTTTTCTCTAAAACAACAATCTGTAGCATTTTTTCATTATTATTGCATTTCTCCCCGCCCATGTTTGCCTGAGTCAGTGTGACAGACACTTTTTGTTAATAAAGGTCAAACTGCAAAGGTCTCAACTTGTTTTTTACGAGGGATTAATTCAACTACGTCAATGAGCATGTATGAGTAATGAGTCATATTCTTCTTCAAACAGCTTCCCGATTCCAGCTTTGGACTGGGATGAAATGGCGCAACACCTTCTGAGATGATCGGTGACAGACCACTGTGGGAAACACGGGCAGAGGGGGGGGGGAATTCCTCCAATTAATTCCAGCCGCCACTACACAGAGATCTACAATGGGCTGGTGGAAAGATTTGATAATAACTTCTGTGTCGCCCCCTGAGTAATACTGAACACTCCCAGTATGTCACAAGATGGCACAGCCAGGTTGAGGTGAGATTTAACCAAATAAGGCAGAGATACAGACTGCTGGCCACGCCCACTTATTACTCATCATTATGTACCTGGCGCACGCACGCACACACACACACACACACACACACACACGTTTGGTCCATCAGCAAACAGCAGTGACTCTAATCTCACTGCCTTGTTACTTTTGAGCCCATGTGGAATTTCGCACCTTCAGCTGAGACAGAATGACGCAGTTCTGACAGCTTCGTGCGACTTAAAGCAGAAGTGAAATGAACGCAAAGGGCTCGAAAAAAAACCCAAATTAACGAAACTTCATCAAAGAAACTATCACTGATATTCAGAGAGACTTAACATCACGTGACACCTTGACGCTGTGGTTGTTGTTGATCTGTCACTTTGCTATGAACAGAAAACATTGAACGCCACTAAAGACGACAGCAAGTCAACTAGTAAGCAGAGATAACGATGCGTGGAGCGTTATGACTGAAAACAGTACTTAAATAAAAGCATTGCTTGTAAAATAGCTTATAAAGAGCTTTAAAGTTGTACATATCCCACATACACAGGCTCGCACAGCGTATTGACCCATTAACCGTGTTAAATGGCTGAAGTCTGAATGACCTAATGAACCAAAAGGCACACTTACCACACACCGTGCGTTGGTCATACTTTAACAAATATTAATAAATAAACTCATTCTAAACGTTGTCAGAGCTCAAAGTTTCCGCCGTGTAGCGTCTCAGTAAACTTCTGAACACACACTGGGCAGCGGCAGGTGTGACGCCTACATACATACGTCACGCAGTACCGGCCGGGTGGAGCTTGCCGTGTTGTTCACAATCCCACAGTATTTGTTGGTAAGCCCCGCCTGCCCGCCCTGCAAAGCCTCCGAGCGCTGAGGCTGAGCAGGCGCACGGTGAGGGGCGGGGCTTGCCAACAAGTTACGTGGGTTGACGCCGTACACACGCCGGTTTAACGCTGCACGCGGCAGTCACGTCCCATTCAAGGACTGTAGGATTATTTCAACAGTAGGGACGTGAACGCCCCACGGGTGGAATTTAAGGGGAATTTCGTGCTTACACAAGACACGAAGTTGTCTGTTTTGTCTTGTTTCCCAATCAATCACTCTTTGGTGATTTAACTGGTGTGTCATGATAGATGGGAAAACTCCAGCAGCATTTTATATGGAGAATAGAATCTTTAACCAAGCTGGCGAAGAAGAGCTACAATGCCTCTAAACTCTCAAGTTAAGTTCATTGCTAAACTAATAGAAAAACTCACTTGATCGGCCACTCCAGAACTGGCACAGATCCAAATAGTTCTGCAGAGTTTTGCCTTTGCCCTTGTATCCTCCTGGGAAGCTTTAAATGCAGAGAACCTGCTGTAACTCTGCAAATGAGGACAACGCCTGTGGGTATCAACCTGATGAGTGCCTGCATTGTATTTTAGTAACTGTTATTGCAAAAATGGCTTTTCTGTCGGAGTCACAGTGCAAATCTCAAGTTTTCATGTAGTAGAGGGGGTTAATATTGAAGTGATAGTCGTATCAGTTTTGCAATCCAGGTCCTCTACTGTCCTCTAACCAAAGTATACAGGCATAATGTGATGATGTCAGTTCACTGGGCAGAGAAAACAATTTCAAGCACGTCCATGAGCTCCTTTCCTTATCTTGATCTTCTGACATCTGATTCCGAAAACCCTCCACACTTGCTTCTTGTATTGTTCAACAAGCACATGTTTGGATGCCATTTTAAAGGTCTCGGTTGCTGTTTACACTTTACAGGCTAGATTCAGATAAGAA
>NW_027466938.1:50000-60000 GCF_046128005.1 Genypterus blacodes | reverse complement strand
AGGGATCATATTCTTTAAATGAATTTTTTTAAAATATGTGAGTTTCTTGATTGTTTCTTACTTTTTGTACTTACTTTCAGAAAATTTCAGAAAATAAAAAAATAAAAAAATCTCAATAACCAGGGAAATATTTCTACAACAAATGATTATGCAATAAAAGAATAAAATCTACAAAACCAAACAATGAACTTGTCTAAATAATAATAATAATAATAATAATAAACCCATTAAACCAAATGAGGCCCATTTCTCTGTCTATGATCCATTCTCCATTGATTCCTTCACACTTCCTGTGACGCCACAGAGACCTCGCAAATGCTGCAAATGCTTAAAGGCTTGTCCAGATTTTCAAAAGATCAAATTTGAAAGATAAAATAAAAATCCTGCAAAGAAAGAAAGAAAGGAGGTGAGGTTTTTACTCCTGTTGGTCGTTTTGTCCGTCTGTTTGTTTGTCGGCAGGATTTCTCTGAATGTTATGAATCCATTTCCATGAACCTTGGCGCCGGTTGAGCCTGATACTGGATTTTTCTTTCCTTTTCTTTAATGAGGCATTCAAACCCCAAGGTGATCTACCAGGAGGTGTTATTGTGGTTTGCATCATTGAGAGACGGAGCCATAATCAGAGGGTTGTGGGGCTCGAATGACGCTCCTCTAGTTTACAGTGAAACACTTAAGGTTTCCTCTCCTATCACTCCTGATGTGTTGATCTGGGAGGATCTGATGGTCGTTTCTTATTAGTTACGCAAAGGAGGTCAACGTTGAGCCCCATCATCAGTGGCCTAATACACACTGTACCCTTTTGTCTTGTTCTTGTCTAGAAGCAACTCACATCTTGTTTCCTCCTCTCTTCCTGCAGAGGAGAGAGACGAGGACGTGCCACTGCATGTCTCACAGTATTCAAAATAACATCCGTACTGTTTCTGTTACCATGTACACTTGTGTGTGTGTGTGTGTGTGTGCGTGTGTGTGTGTGTGTGGGGGGGGGGGAATGACGGCGCGAGGCAGTGGTGTGTGTTGTGGCCTGATATGAGGCTCTGTAATGGCTGTTAATGTCAGGAATGGGGTGATAAGACACGGCGATATGTTCCCCCGCGGTGCTAGGAAATGATGTTTTACAGCTTCCTCTCTCTCTATCTCACCGTGGAGGAAACTGTAATGAAGTGTAATGTCACGGTTAGAAGTTACACTCTGCTAAATGAGGGCCAGAGCCACAGTTTGGACTCGTCGGAGGTCAGACCGCTGCGGCCGGCCTGATGCTGTTTCTCTACGTAGTTTCTCTTATAAATGAAGGAACAACAGAAGCCCGACGCTGCTTCAGCTTTACTCCGCGTTTCTTGTGAATTTTCAGACGTAAATCGTTGAAGTTTAAGACGCTGGGTTTGGAAAGTTCACGCTCACAAAATCTAACTGCTCAGCTTCTATCCAAAAATATTCCCCCTTCAAAAAACTACAACTTCAGTTCGCTGCTATCCTTCACTGATACAAAGACTCAGTTTGGAGACAATTAGAATCCGATGATGTCACATATCTGCATCAGAACCTTGACACACATGTGTCCAGCTGCTCTATGGGCCAGGAGGGAGGAGGGAGGAGGGAGGAAGAGAAGGAGACCATCTCAGGGAGTTTCCTTCCTATCTTTTCTACCACAGCACAGAACAGGGACACACACCCACTGAGCCGCTGAGGATGGAGGAACAGGGGCGCAACTCAGCCTGATCTCAACATAAAGAAATGATAAACAAAAGGAAAGGAGAGGCAGAAAGAGATTTACAGTCCGTCCTCAAACTGATTCTTGAAAGAGAAACGGCGGATCCATGCCGGGGCGACGGTTGAGATCCGTCGGCTTGTTGACTTCACCGACCACCGCAAGATCTTCCAATAGTACAGCTGCCATGTGTCCAACCTTGGCTGAGCACCTACAGAGAGACAGGTGTGACTCAGGCTCAGTTCCTCAGCTCCAGACTCCAGTCCTAAGTGTTTAGATTCAGCCCATGTAGTCAGAAGTCATGTCCTCGGTCTTAGGACTTGATAGTTTGGCCGTTTCACAAAGGCCGTCTGCTTGTATGTGATTGAAGTCACAGTCTGGATCATCTGAGCCCTTGGGGGAGCTTTTGGAATGGATCTTGCCAATCTCCTCCAGGGCGCTGGCTAGAGAGTCAAGGTCACCAGAGTCCTGATGGCGAGCCTCCCACAGGCTGAGGATGACTGCAGACGGACTCTGCTGCTTTGCAAAATACCCAAGGTTTCTGTGGAGGAGACGCAGGGAATATGTGTGTTTATACTGAGGAAGAGGAGGAGGAGGAGGAGGATGAAGATGATGGTGATGATGAAGAGAACAGAGGACTACAGAAGCTTTCCTTCCTTAAACACAACTCAAGGACTGCACGGTATTGTACGTGATTGTTCTCTCTCTCCCTCTCCGCCTGTCTCTCTCTCTGCCTGCCTGCCTCTCTCTCTCTCTCTCTCTCTCTCTCTCTCTCTCCCTCCCTCTCTCTGCCTGTCTCTCTCTCTGCCCGTCTCTTTCTCTCTCTGCCTGTCTTTCTCTGCCTCTCTCCCCCTCTCTCCCTCTCTGCCTGTCTCTCTCTCTCTGCCTCTCTCTCTCTCTCTCTGCATCTGCATCTCTCTCTCTCTCTCTCTCTCTCTCTGCCTGTCTCTCTCCCTCTCTGCCTCTCTCTCCCTCTGCATCTGCATCTCTCTTCTCTCTCTCTCTGCCTGTCTCTCTCCCTCTCTGCCTCTCTCTCCCTCTGCATCTGCATCTCTCTTCTCTCTCTCTCTGCCTGTCTCTCTCCCTCTCTGCCTCTCTCTCCCTCTGCATCTGCATCTTTCTTCTCTCTCTCTCTGCCTGTCTCTTTCTCTCTCTCTGCCTGTCTCTCTGCCTCTCTGCCTCTCTCTCTCTCTGCCTGTCTCTCTCCCTCTCTGCCTCTCTCTCCCTCTGCATCTCTTCTCTCTCTCTCTGCCTGTCTCTTTCTCTCTCTCTCTCTCTCTCTCTCTCTCTCTCTCTCTCTCTCTCTCTCTCTCTCTCTCTCTCTCTCTCTCTCTCCCTCTCTCTCTCTCTCTCCCTTGTCTCTGTCTCTCTGTTATTTCCTGATGCATGACTGTCTGTGTTGCTGCTTTGCATGCTTGTCTTTGTTTGATCCCATTAGAAGTTCCTATTGCACACCCGGCTTGCAATTGCCTTGCGAGGTTTCTTCCTTTCTTCCTTCTACATTTAGGTTTTCTCTGGAGTTTATCCTCGTCTTCCTACAGAGCTTTGGGCCGGGTCGGGAGTGTTCCTGATGTTGTGGGACTGCAAAGCCTTTTGAGACGTTGGATGTGATATTGGGCTATAGAAATGAAATTGACTTGACAAGTTACCAACCAGGAGAAAAAACAATAAATCAGGGGATTAAATCCATTTCTAATCTCACCTAACTCAGCAGCATTGCCACAGTAAGACAGAGCAGCTGTGTAGAAGTAAACACATGTAGCTCTCTGGTGTTTAGTTGGATTCGATTGACCATCTGTTCCCTCCCTGCTCTGTTAGTGAGGCCATGTCGTTTACATTGTTCACTGACACAACATTCTCCTGTGACGATAAATCAATTTAATACAGTTGTAGCAGTTAAACGAGAGTCCAAGGGCCTTAACGTGTCCTTAATCACGTTAAGGTCCCCCGCAATACATTTGACTGTGATTTAATGGACTAAAATGATATCCAATTAGAGACCCTGTAAACTCCATTAATCTTTCAGCCTCACAACATTTAGCTCCACATATTCAATATTTCTATAATTTAATACAATAAAACATAAAGAAAACTCTTATTTCATTTCAGTAATAAGCAGTAAACACAGTGGGATTTCATTTTAAGATGCGGAAATGTTTTAAAATGAGAAATGCACGCTGCCATTTCAATCCAACGGCAAAATGTGTCATGTTGTGCCGAGTCCAGGAGGGGGCAGTGTTCCATTACCACTCTTTGGTGTTCTATCCTCTACAAAAGGCTCTGAATATTGGTCGCATCCCGCTCGGCTCAGAGCAGCCAAAGAGCAGAAAGCTTCTCTAGAATCCTGAAAGAACTCTTAGACACCAAACCCTCTCACTTAAAAAGAGAATTATGACCCGAAAGACGACAAAACAGGAGAGCGACGACAACAACGACTGGGCAACATCAGCATGCAGTCTGGTATTTAAATGCAGGCTTTTAATTGTAAAGCTTAAAGGAGTGTACATGATCACACACACACACACACACACACACACACACACACACACACACACACACACACACACACACACACACACACACACACGTAGAGTTTAATGATCAGTCTCATCTCCAACCACTCAGAGAGAAAATGAAGCCTTGCATGTTCTGGGCCACATGCTGAGCTCAGAGCCACATTCATGGGGTTTTTGCAGGATTGATGTCATTTTCATGACTCTGTGTTCATGGAAACGGCAGTGAGCAGAACAGAACAGCACACACACACACACACACACACACACATCATGCACACACACTTCATCCACTCACCGATCTAAGTGGAGTTTCTGGGCTAAGAGCTGCCAGTCCTTGCCCTTGGCGTTGGCAGTGTCGAAGGTGGCACAGATCCTCTGGCGGATGGAGAGAGGGATTTTGAAGGCCTTGGGGCCGGTCTGGGACGTTACGCTGCAGTCGGTCTGCAGAAAAAATGGAACCGACTCCTTTTCAGTCTGCAGGAGGAGGAGGAGGAGGAGGAGGAGGAGAAACAACACACACACATCAGTCCAGGGCCAAACACAGACAGATAAACACACACACACACACACATTATAAATAGAGCTAAGTGCTTCCTTGAATCAGCTCAGAGAGGCAGTCAGGGTCAAGTAAGCTATAAAACTAATACTTGTAAATGTACTTTGGTTTGAATCTTTCAGGGTAGACTCACATCTGTGTGACCCCAGCAGTGTTTACAAAAGGAAGACCCCATTATTCATAAAGGGCTTTGCTCCCTGTCCTCATGTTGGCAGAGGTTTGTGTAAAGCCGCCTCTTTAACCTTCCACCATCTGCCACTGTGTGAGTGTGTAAGAACAGAACCCTCCTCCTCCTCCCAGCACCGTAAAGCCCCTTCACACACACACACACACACAGCAGTCTCATCTTCTGCTCGATCTGACTGGTGGGTGACAACTGAGATCGCACTCATGATGACCGACAGCGCTGTGTTACGGCTCCATACTTAGATTAAAATGTCAATCTGGTGTTCTGCAGTGTTAAAGGCAGCCAGAGGCCAGAGGAGGCGGTGGTGCTGATATTATACACACACACACACACACACACACTCACTCACTCACTCACTCACTCACTCACTCACTCACTCACTCACTCACTCACTCACTCACTCACTCACTCACTCACTCACTCACTCACTCACTCACTGCCTCACTCACTCACTCATTCTCACACACACACACACACTCACACACACACACAAACACACTCACTCACTGCCTCACTCACTCACTCACTCATTCTCACACTCACTCACTCACTCACTCACTCACTCACTCACTCACTCACTCACTCACTCACACACACACACACACACACACACACACACACACACACACACACACACACACACACACACACACACACACACACACACACACACACACACACACACATGCACACTGCCTCACTCACAAACACACACACACTCACTCACTGCCTCACTCACTCACTCACTCATTCTCACACACACACACACACACACACACACACTGACTCACTCACTCACTCACTCACTCACTCACTCACTCACTCTCACACACACACACACACACACACTGCCTCACTGCCTCACTCACTCACTCACTCACACACACACACACACACACACACACACACACACACACACACACTGACGTCCCAAACTCCACAGCGGTTCCACCTTTAACATTTTCACTCAAAACCTAATTAAGTTTAAAAGAAGCCATGTTGAGTCGTTACACACAAACTGTTCAACCGGAGTGTGAGTGGAACAACATGAGGTGAGAGAGTGGAGGTGAGAGGAGCTCCTCTGTGATTGGATGTGAAAAAGCAGTTGTGTAAAATCAATAAGTAACACTCTCTTCTACCTTAACAACCAGTGTCAAGGTGCTCTTGAGAGGAATTCACCTCCTCTCTCCTCTCTCCTCTCTCCTCCCTCCTCCCTGCTCCCTGCTCCAGTGGAGCTGCTGGGAGGCTGACAGAACAGAACAGAACAGAACAGAACAGAACAGAACAGAACAGAACAGAACAGAACTGTTGCCGCACCGGGCAACCTCTCTGCTAATGCATGCCAATGTAAACGTGGGGGATTTGTTGAATTTGTTGAAACCTGTCGGATATCCACACAGCAGATCTGTGAGAGAGCTGGATGTGTGTTGTGTTGTGTTGTGTTGTGTTGTGTTGTGGTGGCGTAATTGCTGTGCTACTCTGTCCTCCTCGCTCTATTAATACACAATGCAAGCTCAGGAGACTTGGCCCCTGCTGTCAGTGGACACACTCCAGCAAGGTTACACAAAGGTCCCCTCTCCTCCCCCCTCTCCCCCCCTCCGCCGCCAAAGCCTCACCTCGGCCACGGCCGTGTAGACCTGCAGAATCTGCTCGTGCCCTTTGACCTGCCGCACGCTGATTTTGCAGGAGAGCTGTGTGGTGGCGGGGCTGTATCTCTCCAGGGAGAAGGCACAGTGCAGGGGCTGCTGGTTGCTGCACCACACTTGGGGGAAGGAGAATTCCTGAGGAGGAGAGAGGAGAGAGGAGAGAGGAGAGAGGAGGAGAGAGGAAGATGAGGAGCACAGCCATGTTAATAATACACATGAGATGATCCAGCTGCTGTTCCTCATGCGGAGGTAAAGGTATGAGGCGGTTCTGATTGCTCAACGATGCCACAGCTTCATAGATTCACACAAGGTTGTAAGTTATTATTGTAGAATTACAAAGAAAAGCTGAAATCCTTTACAAATGCAGGTTGAATACCTCCCCACTCTGACAAAAGGAGCTGCGTGCAGGCTAGAAATACTGCGAGCAACATAGGGGAAGCGGGGAACATAGTTGCCTTTCATGTCTAATTAATTTCCAGAGAGCGGTCACATCTACAGGGAGGCGTCCTTGACCTCTTCTTCCTCTCTCCCTCTTCGCCATCTCTGCATATTAAAAGTGACCTGTAAATGGTTCTCAGCCGTGGCGAGCGTGCCCAAGACCTAATCCCTGGCAATATTTGAATTTGGCCTACACAATGCAGCACGTAGCAGATAATGCAGTGGGGGTGGAGGCGGGGGGAGGTGTGTGTGTGTGTGTGTGATGGACGTGGAAAGCTTGGTTGCTCTTTAGCACTAAAAGCTGACTTGATATATGGCACGGCACTCGGCTATTATTCTACACCTGCTCCACCAAAGGAGGTTCGCTGTGCCTGTCTGCTTCCTAAGACCCTCATAAATAAGGCGGCAGAGAGGGTGTGTGTGTGTGTGCGCGTGTGCGTGTGTGTGTGCGTCTGAAACACTGAGCTCTCACCCTGCATTCAGATGTTCTAGCTATAACTCCCTACAGCGGCGGCGCAGATCAACCGCTCCCCAATATAGCAAACAACATTCATCCTATTGTTCCATAGTATTCAATTTGATACTGCCTGCTTCCATCTTAATGCAACAAACACAAATCTGTTCACCTTAGAGGAAGCGTGTGACACAAACACACTTTTTCTTCATCTGCACATGAGGCACAACGGCACCGCAGCTCTAATGAGGATCCATTGCATCACACACTCCAACTTAACTCGGTGCTGTCCACAAGGGAGCGTCCGAAAGTTCTACTTCCTGTCACGCCGCAGCCAAAGTGCCCATTAAATAACCAACCTGCAACCATTTACATATCGGGAAGGAGAGACGTTCCATCGCAAAAAAAAGGCAGATTCTTTTTACGATCATTCAGTTAAAATCAGACGTGTGGAAGAAAGGATTTAGCATGCAAATGAATTCTACACTTTGACTGCAGACATCATCTTCCTCATCATCTTCCTCTGGATCTACAGTGGAGCTGCATTCGGAGACATTTGCATACGACTGAATCAGCACCATCTAAGCCCCACGTTGGTGCCGGTTGTGTGTCTTTAGCCTGTTGTTGTTAATGTACACTGATGCCATTTGTGTCTGGGCTGAACTGCGTCTGTTCCTAGTTCCTCCTCACACACGCCTGGACACACGCCTGGACACACGCCTAGACACACGCCTGACACGTTAGCCTTCAAGAAATAGGCACAAATGTTGACAAATGCCCTTTATTGCACTATTCCAGAACACAATCTCCTGTATGAGAGTGTGTGTGGTGTGTGTGGTGCTTCAGTCTGCTCAGATCTATGTCCCGTCTGTCTGAACTCCTGCTGAAGCTCAAGCAGACAGGCAGACAGACAGATGCTGATGGAAACACGCGCTCCCGGGGGAATGCAATAAGCCGCTCCAAACACTGGGAGTATGAGGAGACAAAGAGGAATCACTCTCCATATTTCCCCTGCTACCAACAATAAGACTTTAATTGAATGTTGTTTTCAAATGACGGAGTTTAAAAACGGAGAGATGAATCCATAACCTGCTGTGTTTACCTCCAGAATAATCCGTCTGCAGATGTTGACTGGTTGAGCAGATGAAAGGAGAGAGAGTTTGACGTTACCTGACATGTGGTAAAGGGTTTGATGCTCCACAGGAACTGGGGAAAATCCTGGATGGACACCTGCAGGCTGAAGGTGTTCGCTAGGAAAGGCAACATCTTTGGCTCCTCGAGGAGCTGACCCCCTCTGCTCCTCTCTGCAGCCACCACTCCCTGGAGGAAACGAGGGGAGAGGAAAGGGAAAGGAAGGGTGAGGACGCCAGGGTTAGAGTGAGAGAGAAGGAAAGAGACCAAAGGAAGAGAGGAATGAAAGGAATGCAGGAGGAAACAAAGCGTACAAGAGTCCTTTCTTCAGGAAGACTGGCTCTGCTCTGTGTATCGGCATCCACACCTGTTGCTCATCCTTCTGCTGTCACAACCGGGAATTGACTCATCACAAATATTAACAATGAAACAGGCTGCCAAGGAATGCGGTGGAGCCTCAGCTGAACAGATCATACGACCCTGCTCCCCATTAGCATCACATTTGCAGCCTGAACACGACAGATTGAAGTTTCAATTTAAT
Organism: Genypterus blacodes; assembly: GCF_046128005.1. NCBI lineage: Eukaryota > Metazoa > Chordata > Actinopteri > Ophidiiformes > Ophidiidae > Genypterus > Genypterus blacodes. The sequence goes on along the minus strand of NW_027466938.1, from coordinate 50,826 downwards.
GCTGTGGAAAGGAGAGCAACCGGGGCAAGCGTCCATCTCCCAAATTGAATTTGCGATGATGAAAGAGCACTTTGATTGTCGCTTGCAGGTATTCATCTGTCATCATTGTTCACCGTCCCAGTGGGATGGTTGGGTGTCTGGCCCGTCTAGCCTTACTCGTCTTCATCACAAAGGGAAAAGAGCAGGAACAGTGGAGGCAGTGGTGCGGTCCATAGGGGACTCTGGAGGGTGGCCGGTTCGAGTCCCCTGTGGGCCAAAAAGTGTGGACTGGCAGCCAAAGAGTTGCCAGTTTACCTCCAGGCCATTGCTGAGGTGCCCTTGAGCAAGGCACCGAACCCCAACCTGCTCCATAGCATTTGTGTGGAACATGTATGTAATAGCATGTATGTACAACTGCATGAAAAATGTAAAAGCATGTGTTTGAAAGGAGAATTTCTCAAGCTTGAGACTATTAAAGGCGTTCTTTCTTTCTTTCTTTCTTTCTTTCTTTCTTTCTTTCTTTCTTTCTTTCTTTCTTTCTTTCTTTCAAAGCTGTGACTGCCAAGGATCGCTGAGAGATTTGGACTAACTGTCAGTGTGTGTGTGTGTGTGTGTGTGTGTGTGTGTGTGTGTGTGTGTGTGCATGCCTGAGTGCAATGAGTGCATGTATGCATGTAGTGTGTGTGAGGCATGTTGCTCAGTGTGATGGCTGTATGTGTGAAGATGATGATCAGCTTCTGGCAAACTCCAGATCAGATCCACTTGTGGAGAAAGCAAAAGTGACAGCAGGGAATGTGGGACTTGACATCGCCTTCTGCCATCTGCCTCCAGCTATCAAACCTGTGAG